>NC_086451.1:265615276-265921526 GCF_028390025.1 Pseudophryne corroboree | reverse complement strand
AACAAGGGCTCTACCCTCTCCTGAGATGGCCGCCCTTAAGGATCCTGCTGATAGAAAGCAGGAGGGTATCCTAAAATGTATTTACACACATACTGGTGTTATACTGCGACCAGCAATCGCCTCAGCCTGGATGTGCAGTGCTGGGTTGGCGTGGTCGGATTCCCTGACTGAAAATATTGATACCCTAGATAGGGACAGTATATTATTGCCTATAGAGCATTTAAAAGATGCATTTCTATATATGCGTGATGCACAGCGGAATATTTGCCGACTGGCATCAAGTCTAAGTGCGTTATCCATTTCTGCCAGTAGAGGGTTATGGACACGACAGTGGTCAGGTGATGCGAATTCCAAACGGCATTTGGAAATATTGCCTTATTAAGGGGAGGAGTTATTTGGGGTCGGTCTTTCAGACCTGGTGGCCACGGCAACAGCTGGGAAATCCACGTTTGTACCCCAGGTCGCCTCTCAACATAAGAAGACGCCGTATTATCAGGCGCAGTCTTTTCGTGGGCAAGCGGGCAAAAGGTTCCTCATTTCTGCCCCGTGACAGAGGGAGAGGAAAAAGGCTGCAGAAATCAGCCAGTTCCCAGGAACAGAAGCTCTCTCCCGCCTCTGCCAAGCCCTCAGTATGACGCTGGGGCTTTACAAGCAGAATCAGGCATCACTCGCAAGTAGACCCCTAGATCCTTCAGGTGATATCTCAGGGGTACAAATTGGAATTCGAAACGTCTCCCCCTCGCCGTTTACTAAAGTCGGCTTTACCGATGTCTCCTTCTGACAGGGAGGCAGTTTTGGAAGCCATTCACAAGCTGTATTCCCAGCAGGTGATAATCAAGGTACCCCTCCTGCAACAGGGAACGGGGTATTATTCCACACTGTTGTGGTACCGAAGCCGGACGGCTCAGTGAGACCGATTCTAAATCTAAAATCTTGAACACTTACATACGGAGGTTCAAATTCAAGATTGAGTCACTCAGAGCAGTGATTGCGAACCTGGAAGAAGGGGACTACATGATGTCTCGGGACATCAAGGATGCTTACCTTCATGTCCCAATTTTACCCTTCTCACCAAGGGTACCTCAGGTTTATGGTACAGAACTGTCACTATCAGTTTCAGACGCTGCCGTATGGATGGTCCACGGCACCCCGGGTCTTTACCAAGGTAATGGCCGAAAACTCCTTCGAAGGAAGGGAATTTTAGTTATCCCTTATTTGGACGATTCCCTGATAAGGGTAAGATCCAGGGAACAGTTGGAGGTCGGTGTAGCACTATCTCAGGTAGTGTTGCGGCAGCACGATTGGATTCTCAATATTCCAAAATCGCAGCTGATTCCGACGACTCCTTCTGTTCCTAGGGATGATCCTGGACACAGTCCAGAAAAAGGTGTTTCTCCCGGAGGAGAAAGTCAGGGAGTTATCCGAGCTAGTCGGGAACCTCCTATAACCGAGCCAAGTCTCAGTACATCAATGAAATGGTTTGGGAAAAATGGTGGCTTCCTACGAAGCAATCCCATTCGGCAGATTCCACGCAAGAACTTTCCAGTGGGACCTGCTGGACAAATGGTCCGGGTCGCATCTTCAGATGCATCAGCGGATAACCCTGTCACCAAGCACAAGGGTGTCTCTCCTGTGGTGGTTGCAGAGTGCTCATCTTCTAGAGGGCCGCACATTCAGGACTGGGTCCTGGTGACCACGGATGCCAGCCTGCGAGGCTGGGGAGCAGTCACACAGGGAAGGAATTTCCAGAGCTTATGGTCAAGCCTGGAGACATCACTACACATAAATATCCTGAAGCTAAGGGCCATTTACAATGCTCTAAGCTCAGCAAGACCTCTGCTTCAAGGTCACCCGGAGTTGATCCATTCGGACAACATCACGGCAGTCACCCACGTAAACAGACAGGGTGACACAAGAAGCAGGAGGGCAATGGCAGAAGCTGCAAGGATTCTTCGCTGGGCGGAAAATCATGTGATAGCACTGTCAGCAGTATTCATTCCGGGAGTGGACAACTGGGAAGCAGACTTCCTCAGCAAACACGACCTCCACCCGGGAGAGTGGGGACTTCACCCAGAAGTCTTCCACATGTTTATAAAACTCGACAAGTATTGCGCCAGGTCAAGGGACCCTCAGGCAATAGCTGTAGACGCTCTGGTAACACAGTGGGTGTACCAGTCAGTGTATGTGTTCCCTCCTCTGCCTCTCATACCCAAGGTACTGAGAATTATAAGATGGAGAGGAGTAAGCACTATATTCGTGGCTCCGGATTGGCCAAGAAGGACTTGGTAACCGGAACTTCAAGAGATGCTCACGGAGGATCCGTGGCCTCTACCTCTAAGAAGGGACCTGCTCCAGCAAGGACCCTGTCTGTTCCAAGACTTACCGCGGCTGCGTTTGACGGCATGGCGGTTGAACGCCGGATCCTGAAGGAGAAAGGCATTCCGGATTAAGTCATTCCTATCCTGATCAAAGCCAGGAAAGATATAACCGCAAGACATTATCACCGCATTTGGCGAAAATATGTTGCGTGGTGCGAGGCCAGTAAGGCCCCGACGGAGGAATTTTCAACTAGGTCGATTCCTACATTTCCTGCAAACAGGAGTGTCTATGGGCCTGAAATGGGGGTCCATTAAGGTTCAAATTTCGGCCCTGTCAATTTTCTTCCAAAAAGAACTAGCTTCAGTCCCTGAAGTTCAGACGTTTGTGAAAGGGGTACTGTATATACAGCCTCCTTTTGTGCCTCCAGTGGCACCTTGGGATCTAAATGTAGTTTTTGGGTTCCAAAAGTCACATTGGTTTGAACCACTTAAATATGTGGAGTTAAAATATCTCACATGGAAAGTGGTCATGCTGTTGGCCCTGGCCTGGGCCAGGTGCGTGTCAGAATTGGCGGCTTTATCCTGTAAAAGCCCTCATCTGATTTTCCATTCGGACAGGGCGGAATTGAGGACTTGTCCTCAGTTTCTCCCTAAGGTGGTTTTTCAGCGTTTCACCTGAATCAACCTATTGTGGTGCCTGCGGCTACTAGGGACTTGGAGGACTCCAAGTTGCTAGACGTTGTCAGAGCACTGGAAATATAGGTTTCCAGGACGGCTGGAGTCAGAAAATCTGACTCGTTGTTTATTCTGTATGCACCCAACAAGCTGGGTGCTCCTGCTTCTAAGCAGACTATTGCTCGTTGGATTTGTAGTACAATTCAGCTTGCACATTCTGTGGCAGGCCTGCCACAGCCAAAATCTGTAAAAGCCCATTCCACAAGGAAGGTGGGCTCATCTTGGGCGGCTGCCCGAGGGGTCTCGGCTTTACAACTTTGCCGAGCAGCTACTTGGTCAAGAGCAAATACGTTTGTAAAATTCTACAAATTTGATACCCTGGCTGAGGAGGACCTGGAGTTCTCTCATTTGGTGCTGCAGAGTCATCCGCACTCTCCCGCCCGTTTGGGAGCTTTGGTATAATCCCCATGGTCCTTACAGAGTCCCCAGCATCCACTAGGACGTCAGAGAAAATAAGAATTTACTTACCGATAATTCTATTTCTCGTAGTCCGTAGTGGATGCTGGGCGCCCATCCCAAGTGCGGATTGTCTGCAATACTGGTACATAGTTATTGTTACCAAAAAATCGGGTTATTGCTGTAGTGAGCCATCTTTTCTAGAGGCTCCTCTGTTATCATGCTGTTAACTGGGTTTAGATCACAAGTTATATGGTGTGATTGGTGCGGCTGGTATGAGTCTTACCCGGGATTCAAAATCCTTCCTTATTGTGTACGCTCGTCCGGGCACAGTATCCTAACTGAGGCTTGGAGGAGGGTCATAGGGGGAGGAGCCAGTGCACACCAGGTAGTTCTAAAGCTTTACTTTTGTGCCCAGTCTCCTGCGGAGCCGCTATCCCCCCCCATGGTCCTTACGGAGTCCCCAGCATCCACTACGGACTACGAGAAATAGAATTATCGGTAAGTAAATTCTTATTTTTTTCAACAAGTAGATCTTACTAACTTTGGGCCTCATTTACATTTGTAAGTCATTTTCATGACACGCCTCTCAGATGTAGCAGTACACATCAGCTCTGATAGGTGTTACTTTCACAATCTCCCTGAAATGCTTTTTCAAAAGTAGGCAAGTATGCAGAAAATAAATGGTTTAAATATGGGCACAAATGGGATGTGTCTGTGATGTGTACCTTGCATAAACCAGTTACTAAAGTCAATCAAAACACATCTCAAACTCTTCATTTGGGTGGAAATATGCTAATTGTTTGTTGTATCTATTTATGTTGTGAATTATGCTAATTTGCATCAACCCCACTCTCCAAATAAACAGTAGCTTTCAATAGAGATGAGCGCCTGAAATTTTTCGGGTTTTGTGTTTTGGTTTTGGGTTCGGTTCCGCGGCCGTGTTTTGGGTTCGAACGCGTTTTGGCAAAACCTCACCGAATTTTTTTTGTCGGATTCGGGTGTGTTTTGGATTCGGGTGTTTTTTTCAAAAAACCCTAAAAAACAGCTTAAATCATAGAATTTGGGGGTCATTTTGATCCCAAAGTATTATTAACCTCAAAAACCATAATTTACACTCATTTTCAGTCTATTCTGAATACCTCACACCTCACAATATTATTTTTAGTCCTAAAATTTGCACCGAGGTCGCTGTGTGAGTAAGATAAGCGACCCTAGTGGCCGACACAAACACCGGGCCCATCTAGGAGTGGCACTGCAGTGTCACGCAGGATGTCCCTTCCAAAAAACCCTCCCCAAACAGCACATGACGCAAAGAAAAAAAGAGGCGCAATGAGGTAGCTGTGTGAGTAAGATTAGCGACCCTAGTGGCCGACACAAACACCGGGCCCATCTAGGAGTGGCACTGCAGTGTCACGCAGGATGGCCCTTCCAAAAAACCCTCCCCAAACAGCACATGACGCAAAGAAAAAAAGAGGCGCAATGAGGTAGCTGACTGTGTGAGTAAGATTAGCGACCCTAGTGGCCGACACAAACACCGGGCACATCTAGGAGTGGCACTGCAGTGTCACGCAGGATGTCCCTTCCAAAAAACCCTCCCCAAACAGCACATGACGCAAAGAAAAAAAGAGGCGCAATGAGGTAGCTGTGTGAGTAAGATTAGCGACCCTAGTGGCCGACACAAACACCGGGCCCATCTAGGAGTGGCACTGCAGTGTCACGCAGGGTGTCCCTTCCAAAAAACCCACCCCAATCAGCACATGATGCAAAGAAAAAGAAAAGAAAAAAGAGGTGCAAGATGGAATTATCCTTGGGCCCTCCCACCCACCCTTATGTTGTATAAACAAAACAGGACATGCACACTTTAACCAACCCATCATTTCAGTGACAGGGTCTGCCACACGACTGTGACTGATATGACGGGTTGGTTTGGACCCCCCCCAAAAAAGAAGCAATTAATCTCTCCTTGCACAAACTGGCTCTACAGAGGCAAGATGTCCACCTCATCTTCACCCTCCGATATATCACCGTGTACATCCCCCTCCTCACAGATTATCAATTCGTCCCCACTGGAATCCACCATCTCAGCTCCCTGTGTACTTTGTGGAGGCAATTGCTGCTGGTCAATGTCTCCGCGGAGGAATTGATTATAATTCATTTTAATGAACATCATCTTCTCCACATTTTCTGGATGTAACCTCGTACGCCGATTGCTGACAAGGTGAGCGGCGGCACTAAACACTCTTTCGGAGTACACACTTGTGGGAGGGCAACTTAGGTAGAATAAAGCCAGTTTGTGCAAGGGCCTCCAAATTGCCTCTTTTTCCTGCCAGTATAAGTACGGACTGTGTGACGTGCCTACTTGGATGCGGTCACTCATATAATCCTCCACCATTCTATCAATGTTGAGAGAATCATATGCAGTGACAGTAGACGACATGTCCGTAATCGTTGTCAGGTCCTTCAGTCCGGACCAGATGTCAGCATCAGCAGTCGCTCCAGACTGCCCTGCATCACCGCCAGCGGGTGGGCTCGGAATTCTGAGCCTTTTCCTCGCACCCCCAGTTGCGGGAGAATGTGAAGGAGGAGATGTTGACAGGTCGCGTTCCGCTTGACTTGACAATTTTGTCACCAGCAGGTCTTTCAACCCCAGCAGACCTGTGTCTGCCGGAAAGAGAGATCCAAGGTAGGCTTTAAATCTAGGATCGAGCACGGTGGCCAAAATGTAGTGCTCTGATTTCAACAGATTGACCACCCGTGAATCCTTGTTAAGCGAATTAAGGGCTGCATCCACAAGTCCCACATGCCTAGCGGAATCGCTCCGTGTTAGCTCCTCCTTCAATGCCTCCAGCTTCTTCTGCAAAAGCCTGATGAGGGGAATGACCTGACTCAGGCTGGCAGTGTCTGAACTGACTTCACGTGTGGCAAGTTCAAAGGGCATCAGAACCTTGCACAACGTTGAAATCATTCTCCACTGCACTTGAGACAGGTGCATTCCACCTACTATATCGTGCTCAATTGTATAGGCTTGAATGGCCTTTTGCTGCTCCTCCAACCTCTGAAGCATATAGAGGGTTGAATTCCACCTCGTTACCACTTCTTGCTTCAGATGATGGCAGGGCAGGTTCAGTAGTTTTTGGTGGTGCTCCAGTTTTCTGTACGTGGTGCCTGTACGCCGAAAGTGTCCCGCAATTCTTCTGGCCACCGACAGCATCTCTTGCACGGCCCTGTCGTTTTTTAAAAAATTCTGCACCACCAAATTCAAGGTATGTGCAAAACATGGGACGTGCTGGAATTGGCCCAGATTTAATGCACACACAATATTGCTGGCGTTGTCCGATGCCACAAATCCACAGGAGAGTCCAATTGGGGTAAGCCATTCCGCGATGATCTTCCTCAGTTGCCGTAAGAGGTTTTCAGCTGTGTGCGTATTCTGGAAAGCGGTGATACAAAGCGTAGCCTGCCTAGGAAAGAGTTGGCGTTTGCGAGATGCTGCTACTGGTGCCGCCGCTGCTGTTCTTGCGGCGGGAGTCCATACATCTACCCAGTGGGCTGTCACAGTCATATAGTCCTGACCCTGCCCTGCTCCACTTGTCCACATGTCCGTGGTTAAGTGGACATTGGGTACAGCTGCATTTTTTAGGACACTGGTGACTCTTTTTCTGAGGTCTGTGTACATTTTCGGTATCGCCTGCCTAGAGAAATGGAACCTAGATGGTATTTGGTACCGGGGACACAGTACCTCCAACAAGTCTCTAGTTGGCTCTGCAGTAATGATGGATACCGGAACCACGTTTCTCACCACCCAGGATGCCAAGGCCTCAGTTATCCGCTTTGCAGTAGGATGACTGCTGTGATATTTCATCTTCCTCGCAAAGGACTGTTGAACAGTCAATTGCTTACTGGAAGTAGTACAAGTGGGCTTACGACTTCCCCTCTGGGATGACCATCGACTCCCAGCGGCAACAACAGCAGCGCCAGCAGCAGTAGGCGTTACACGCAAGGATGCATCGGAGGAATCCCAGGCAGGAGAGGACTCGTCAGACTTGCCAGTGACATGGCCTGCAGGACTATTGGCATTCCTGGGGAAGGAGGAAATTGACACTGAGGGAGTTGGTGGGGTGGTGTTACAAACCTGCAGCGGCCGCGGCGGCCGCGCTTGTCCCTACGGGTGGTCTGGTCTGCCCGGCGCCTCGTTCCCCCTGGCGGTCTCCGGATTCAGTGGCGGGTCGGCGCTGCTCCCCGGCGGCTTCCCGGAAGCAGGGACGCCGCCATCGCAAGTGAGGGCAAGCAGGCGGAGCAGGTCTGACGTCACCTGCCTGCTCCGTCAATCAGGCTGGGGCGGGGAGTTTAAAAGCGGATACCAGGCAGAGATCCGGTGCCTGAGTATCTTCGTTTCTCCTTCGGAAGCTGTGATTCCAGAGCTCCCTCGTCCTGTGCCTCCAAGCATCCTGTGCCTCCAAGCTCGTCCTGTGCCTCCAAGCATCCTGTACCTCCAAGCATCCCGTGCCTCCAAGCACCTCCGTGCCTCCAAGCACCTCCGTGCCTCCAAGCACCTCCGTGCCTCCAAGCACCCCGTGCCTCCAAGCACCTCGTGCCTCCAAGCACCTCCGTGCCTCCAAGCACCTCGTGCCTCCAAGCACCTCCGTGCCTCCAAGCACCTCCGTGCCTCCAAGTACCTCCGTGCCTCCAAGTACCTCCGTGCCTCCAAGTACCCTCGTGCCTTCAAGCACCTCCGTGCCTCCAAGCACCTCGTGCCTCCATGCACCTCCGTGCCTCCAAGCACCTCCGTGCCTCCAAGCACCTCCGTGCCTCCAAGCACCTCGTGCCTCCAAGCATCTCCGTACCTCCAGGGGCCTCCTAGCACGCCCTGTACTTCCAGCACCTCAGAACCCCAATACCGCGGAGCCTCCGACATCACGGTACCTCTAATATCTCAGTACCCCAGCCTTCAGTATTTCTACGAGTCTTGTCTTACAGGAGACCGTCAAGAACTCCTCTGTGCCTCCCGCCTGCCGACGTAGTCCTGCATGAGGAAGACCTACATCCGGCCATCCCTACTGCGACCCAGTGGCGGTTCCTCTTCCCGGTCATCGGAAGAAGCCCCGAGTCCACAACACTCCCAAACCAGGTCAGTGATAGTATACTCAGGCCTAATGGACTCGGGGATTCGGAACACGGACTCGAGTGCCATCCAGAACCTGGCTTCCCGAGTACAAAGTCAGGAGGCGGCGCAAGGCCAGGTGATGCAGTACCTCCAGCAGTTGTCCGGACGTCTGGATCAGATCCAGGCGTCTCTGGCCTCAGTAATTCCGGCTCCTGCTCCAGTGGTCGCACCAGTTGTCGTTGCCAGTAATGTTCAACCATCGGCTGGTATCACTCCACGTCTTCAGTTGCCTACTCCGTCCCGCTATAATGGGAATCCCAAAAATTGCCGCGGTTTCTTGAACCAATGCGAGGTACATTTCGAGCTACTTGCACACAACTTTCCTACAGACCGGTCCAAGGTAGCATATATCATTTCTTTATTGGAAGGTTCTGCTCTGGATTGGGTGTCTCCACTATGGGAACGGTCCGATCCCATGGTTTCCAACTATACCAACTTCATCTCGTCCTTTCGAAGGATTTTCGACGAACCCGGCAGAATGACCACGGCTTCTTCCGATTTGCTCCATGTTCGGCAAGGCGCCCGTTCCGTGGGCCAGTATGTGGTTCATTTCCAGACCATTGCTTCCGAACTACGCTGGAATAATGACGCCCTGAGAGCTGCCTTCTGGAACGGTCTTTCCGACCGGCTGAAAGATGAGCTGGTTACTAGAGATCTGCCGGATCCATTAGAAGATTTGATTTCTCTGTGCGTCAAGGTGGATCTTCGGATGCAAGAGCGTGGAAGAGAACGTAGCCATTCAGATCGTCCCAGGCTCCGGAATCCTACTCCTAGGCCGGTGGCCTCACCTAGCTCAGATGAGCCCATGCAAATTAACCGCTCCCGACTGTCTCCAGAAGAACGACAGCGTCGTCGTGAGGGTAAACTCTGCCTTTACTGTGGAGCCGCAGATCATTTTCTTAAATCTTGTAAAGTCCGTCCGGGAAACGGGCAGTCCTAGCTTGTTCCGGAGGAGTCAAGCTGGGAGTTGCGACAAAAGCTTCTCCAACTTCGGACTGTTTGCTTCCAGTAACTCTAGTCTCCAACTCAGTCTCCAAGTCTTGTGAAGCCCTATTGGACTCCGGAGCTGCGGGGAACTTCGTTTCTTCCATCTGTGCCCAAAGTTTGGGTTTGAAGTTACGGCCTATCGAGCGGCCAATCTCACTGACGGCTATCAATGGGACTAGAATTGCCAAAGGTCTTATAAGGTGGCGCACGGGGCCAGTTAAGCTGCAGGTCGGGGCTCTACATCAGGAAGATTTGGAACTCTTGGTAATCCCAGAAATGTCCCATGATCTGGTTCTTGGAATACCTTGGCTAAAAAGTCATAATCCCCACATCGACTGGAAGTCGTCACAAATTCTGTCCTGGAGTTCCTTTTGTCACACTAATTGTCTTACTCCTGTCTGTCCGCTCCGTGTCACTTCCAAGACGGATGAAGAGCACATTCCGGAGGCATATCAAGGGTACAAGGACGTGTTTTCGGAACAAGCTGCGGACCTATTACCACCTCACAGGCCTTGGGACTGCTCTATTGACCTTGTCCCAGGGAAGACGCCACCCCGTGGTCGCACATATCCTCTGTCTCTTCCTGAGACCCAAGCCATGTCGGAGTATATTAAGTCCAATCTGCTCAAAGGATTCATTCGCCCCTCTTCCTCCCCTGCTGGTGCAGGCTTCTTTTTTGTGAAGAAAAAAGACGGAGGGTTGAGACCATGCATCGACTACCGCGGCCTAAATGACATTACTATTAAGAATAAGTACCCTTTGCCACTAATCACAGAGTTATTTGATAGGGTTCGTGGGGCCCGCATTTTTTCCAAACTCGACTTGAGAGGAGCTTATAATCTTATACGCATCCGAGAGGGGGATGAATGGAAGACTGCCTTTAATACCCGAGATGGGCATTACGAATACTTGGTGATGCCATTTGGTCTTAGTAATGCTCCCGCGGTTTTCCAGGGATTCGTCAATGAAATCTTTCGTGATATGCTGTATCAGAGCGTTGTGGTATATTTGGACGACATATTGATTTTTTCCAAGAATCTTGTCGAACACAGGTTACAAGTCAAAGAAGTACTACACCGTTTACGAGAGAATCATCTCTACGCCAAGCTCTCCAAGTGTACATTTGAAGTAACATCTATTCCGTTCCTCGGTTATGTCATCTCGGGGACGGAGCTTCGCATGGATCCGGAAAAGTTATCTGCCATTCGTGACTGGACTCAACCTCTTTCCCTGAAAGCAATACAAAGATTCCTGGGCTTTGCGAACTACTACAGGAAATTCATTAAGGGTTTCTCCACCATTGTTGCGCCCATTACTGCCCTGACGAGGAAGAGTGCCAATCCTAGTCTGTGGTCCCCGGAAGCCATTTTAGCTTTTTCTCGTTTAAAATTAGCCTTCATGACGGCTCCAGTTCTCAAACAACCAGATTTCGATGAACCCTTCTTTTTAGAAGTTGATGCGTCTTCAGTCGGAGTTGGGGCTGTTCTCTCCCAGTATTCCTCTGATAAGAAACTACATCCGTGTGGCTTCCATTCTCGTAAGTTCTCTCCGGCCGAACGGAACTACACTATTGGAGACCAGGAACTCTTGGCAATCAAGTCTGCCTTGGAAGAATGGAGATATCTTCTGGAAGGGGCTAAACACGTGTTTACTATCTACACAGATCACAAGAATTTGCTGTACATCAAATCCGCACAGTGCTTGAATCCTCGCCAGGCAAGATGGGCACTTTTCTTTTCCCGATTCTCGTTCATTATCAAGTACCGGGCCGGGAGTCTCAATATTAAAGCAGATGCACTTTCTCGTTCACAAGTTTCCTCTGACGAGGATGAACCTCCGGAGCGGGGTTTAATTCTGAATCCAGTTTCTGTCTCTGTTGCTTTAACTACTCCAGCTCCTCCTCCTGGAAGAATGTCCGTACCAGCTAGATTCCGCTCAAGGATACTACTGTGGGTCCATAACTCCAAGTTTTCCGGTCATCCCGGCGCTCAGAAGATGTACAAGTTTCTGCAAAGATCTTACTGGTGGAACACCATGAGGAAGGATGTACAAGATTGCGTTAATTCCTGTCCCCAATGTACACAACACAAATCTCCTCGTTTGCCTCCTGCAGGGTTACTTCGTCCTCTGCCTATCCCTGTGAGACCCTGGACTCACATTTCCATGGACTTCGTCACTGACCTGCCCTGTTCCAAAGGTTTCAACACCGTTTGGGTTATCGTTGACCGTTTTTCGAAGATGGCACACTTTGTGCCCTTGACTGGTCTTCCAACAGCACCGAAACTGGCACTACTGTTTATCCGAGAACATTTTCGTTTGCATGGGTTGCCACAAGAGATTGTTTCTGACCGAGGAGTACAGTTCACCGCCAGGTTTTGGAAAGCCCTTTGTTCGACTCTGCAAATCAAACTTAAGTTTTCGTCTGCTTATCATCCCCAAACAAATGGACAAACGGAACGTGTCAATCAGGATCTAGAGACTTTTCTTCGTCTGTACCTCTCTCCTTCACAGGACAATTGGGTGGAGTTGCTGCCTTGGGCGGAGTTTGCCCACAACCATTTGTTTCATTCTTCCACTGGGGAATCACCATTTTTCGTCAATTACGGGTTCCATCCCCGTGTTCCGGAATTTCCAAGCCTTCCGTTAGTAGAGGTTCCTGCTGTAGTATCCACTCTACGACACTTTGGACAAATTTGGAGGAAGGTTCATGCCAATCTTAAGCAGGTTTCGGCTCGGTACAAGTTCTTCGCAGATAAGAAACGGCGAGCTGCACCTCAATATAAAGTTGGGGACAGGGTATGGCTGTCCACACGGAACCTCCGGCTGAAGGTGCCTACCATGAAATTCGCTCCAAGGTTCATCGGGCCCTACCCTGTGCTAAAAGTCTTAAATCCTGTGGTCTGTAAACTGGGTTTGCCTGCCCATCTTCGAGTACCTAACGCCTTTCATGTTTCTCTACTCCGTCCCCTCGTTCTGAATCGGTTCCACTCAGCACTCCCTAGGTCAACGTCAGTAGTGGCAGAAGCCGGAGCAGAGTTTGAAATCAAAGCTATTCTTGACTCCCGTTATCTTCATAAAAAATTACAGTACTTGGTGGACTGGAAGGGTTACGGTCCTGAGGAAAGAAGTTGGATTGGAGCTACTGAAGTAATGGCTCCTCGTCTGATTCGGATCTTCCACTCCAAACATCCGACTAAGCCCGGGAAGTGTCCAGGGGCCACTCCTGGAGGAGGGGGTACTGTTACAAACCTGCAGCGGCCGCGGCGGCCGCGCTTGTCCCTACGGGTGGTCTGGTCTGCCCGGCGCCTCGTTCCCCCTGGCGGTCTCCGGATTCAGTGGCGGGTCGGCGCTGCTCCCCGGCGGCTTCCCGGAAGCAGGGACGCCGCCATCGCAAGTGAGGGCAAGCAGGCGGAGCAGGTCTGACGTCACCTGCCTGCTCCGTCAATCAGGCTGGGGCGGGGAGTTTAAAAGCGGATACCAGGCAGAGATCCGGTGCCTGAGTATCTTCGTTTCTCCTTCGGAAGCTGTGATTCCAGAGCTCCCTCGTCCTGTGCCTCCAAGCATCCTGTGCCTCCAAGCTCGTCCTGTGCCTCCAAGCATCCTGTACCTCCAAGCATCCCGTGCCTCCAAGCACCTCCGTGCCTCCAAGCACCTCCGTGCCTCCAAGCACCCCGTGCCTCCAAGCACCTCGTGCCTCCAAGCACCTCCGTGCCTCCAAGCACCTCGTGCCTCCAAGCACCTCCGTGCCTCCAAGCACCTCCGTGCCTCCAAGCACCTCCGTGCCTCCAAGTACCTCCGTGCCTCCAAGTACCTCCGTGCCTCCAAGTACCCTCGTGCCTTCAAGCACCTCCGTGCCTCCAAGCACCTCGTGCCTCCAAGCACCTCCGTGCCTCCAAGCACCTCCGTGCCTCCAAGCACCTCCGTGCCTCCAAGCACCTCGTGCCTCCAAGCATCTCCGTACCTCCAGGGGCCTCCTAGCACGCCCTGTACTTCCAGCACCTCAGAACCCCAATACCGCGGAGCCTCCGACATCACGGTACCTCTAATATCTCAGTACCCCAGCCTTCAGTATTTCTACGAGTCTTGTCTTACAGGAGACCGTCAAGAACTCCTCTGTGCCTCCCGCCTGCCGACGTAGTCCTGCATGAGGAAGACCTACATCCGGCCATCCCTACTGCGACCCAGTGGCGGTTCCTCTTCCCGGTCATCGGAAGAAGCCCCGAGTCCACAACACTCCCAAACCAGGTCAGTGATAGGTGGTTTGCGTGAGCTTGGTTACAAGAGGAAGGGATTTACTGGTCAGTGGACTGCTTCCGCTGTCACCCAAAGTTTTTGAACTTGTCACTGACTTATTATGAATGCGCTGCAGGTGACGTATAAGGGAGGATGTTCCGAGGTGGTTAACGTCCTTACCCCTACTTATTACAGCTTGACAAAGGGAACACACGGCTTGACACCTGTTGTCCGCATTTGTGGTGAAATACCTCCACACCGAAGAGCTGATTTTTTTGGTATTTTCACCTGGCATGTCAACGGCCATATTCCTCCCACGGACAACAGGTGTCTCCCCGGGTGCCTGACTTAAACAAACCACCTCACCATCAGAATCCTCCTGGTCAATTTCCTCCCCAGCGCCAGCAACACCCATATCCTCCTCATCCTGGTGTACTTCAACACTGACATCTTCAATCTGACTATCAGGAACTGGACTGCGGGTGCTCCTTCCAGCACTTGCAGGGGGCATGCAAATAGTGGAAGGCGCATGCTCTTCACGTCCAGTGTTGGGAAGGTCAGGCATCGCAAACGACACAATTGGACTCTCCTTGTGGATTTGGGATTTCAAAGAACGCACAGTTCTTTGCGGTGCTTTTGCCAGCTTGAGTCTTTTCAGTTTTCTAGCGAGAGGCTGAGTGCTTCCATCCTCATGTGAAGCTGAACCACTAGCCATGAACATAGGCCAGGGCCTCAGCCGTTCCTTGCCACTCCGTGTGGTAAATGGCATATTGGCAAGTTTACGCTTCTCCTCCGACAATTTTATTTTAGGTTTTGGAGTCCTTTTTTTTCTGATATTTGGTGTTTTGGATTTGACATGCTCTGTACTATGACATTGGGCATCGGCCTTGGCAGACGACGTTGCTGGCATTTCATCGTCTCGGCCATGACTAGTGGCAGCAGCTTCAGCACGAGGTGGAAGTGGATCTTGATCTTTCCCTAATTTTGGAACCTCAACTTTTTTGTTCTCCATATTTTATAGGCAGAACTAAAAGGCACCTCAGGTAAACAATGGAGATGGATGGATTGGATACTAGTATACAATTATGGACGGACTGCCACGGTTAGGTGGTATAAAAAAACCACGGTTAGGTGGTATATATTATAATAATAATACAATTATGGATGGACGGACTGCCTGCCGACTGCCGACACAGAGGTAGCCACAGCCGTGAACTACCGCACTGTACACTGGTTGATAAAGAGATAGTAGTATACTCGTAACAATTAGGATGACACTATGACGGTATAAAGAATGAAAAAAAAACCACGGTTAGGTGGTAGGTATATAATAATAAATAATACAATTCTGGTCGGACGGACTGCCTGCCGTGTGCCGACACAGAGGTAGCCACAGCCGTGAACTACCGCACTGTACACTGGTTGATAAAGAGATAGTAGTATACTCGTAACAATTAGGATGACACTATGACGGTATAAAGAATGAAAAAAAAAACCACGGTTAGGTGGTAGGTATATAATAATAAATAATACAATTCTGGTCGGACGGACTGCCTGCCGTGTGCCGACACAGAGGTAGCCACAGCCGTGAACTACCGCACTGTACACTGGTTGATAAAGAGATAGTAGTATACTCGTAACAATTAGGATGACACTATGACGGTATAAAGAATGAAAAAAAAACCACGGTTAGGTGGTAGGTATATAATAATAAATAATACAATTCTGGTCGGACGGACTGCCTGCCGTGTGCCGACACAGAGGTAGCCACAGCCGTGAACTACCGCACTGTACACTGGTTGATAAAGAGATAGTAGTATACTCGTAACAATTAGGATGACACTATGACGGTATAAAGAATGAAAAAAAAACCACGGTTAGGTGGTAGGTATATAATAATAAATAATACAATTCTGGTCGGACGGACTGCCTGCCGTGTGCCGACACAGAGGTAGCCACAGCCGTGAACTACCGCACTGTACACTGGTTGATAAAGAGATAGTAGTATACTCGTAACAATTAGGATGACACTATGACGGTATAAAGAATGAAAAAAAAACCACGGTTAGGTGGTAGGTATATAATAATAAATAATACAATTCTGGTCGGACGGACTGCCTGCCGTGTGCCGACACAGAGGTAGCCACAGCCGTGAACTACCGCACTGTACACTGGTTGATAAAGAGATAGTAGTATACTCGTAACAATTAGGATGACACTATGACGGTATAAAGAATGAAAAAAAAAACCACGGTTAGGTGGTAGGTATATAATAATAAATAATACAATTCTGGTCGGACGGACTGCCTGCCGTGTGCCGACACAGAGGTAGCCACAGCCGTGAACTACCGCACTGTACACTGGTTGATAAAGAGATAGTAGTATACTCGTAACAATTAGGATGACACTATGACGGTATAAAGAATGAAAAAAAAAACCACGGTTAGGTGGTAGGTATATAATAATAAATAATACAATTCTGGTCGGACGGACTGCCTGCCGTGTGCCGACACAGAGGTAGCCACAGCCGTGAACTACCGCACTGTACACTGGTTGATAAAGAGATAGTAGTATACTCGTAACAATTAGGATGACACTATGACGGTATAAAGAATGAAAAAAAAACCACGGTTAGGTGGTAGGTATATAATAATAAATAATACAATTCTGGTCGGACGGACTGCCTGCCGTGTGCCGACACAGAGGTAGCCACAGCCGTGAACTACCGCACTGTACACTGGTTGATAAAGAGATAGTAGTATACTCGTAACAATTAGGATGACACTATGACGGTATAAAGAATGAAAAAAAAACCACGGTTAGGTGGTAGGTATATAATAATAAATAATACAATTCTGGTCGGACGGACTGCCTGCCGTGTGCCGACACAGAGGTAGCCACAGCCGTGAACTACCGCACTGTACTGTGTCTGCTGCTAATATAGACTGGTTGATATTTAAAGAGATATTAGTAGTATACAACAATACTATACTGGTGGTCAGGCACTGGTCACCACTCCTGCAGCAAAAGTGTGCACTGTTAATTAATATAATTGTACTCCTGGCTCCTGCTAACAACCTGCAGTGCTCCCCAGTCTCCCCCACAATTAATTATAAGCTTTTAATTTATACATTGATGACTGTGCAGCACACTGGGCTGAGCTGAGTGCACACAGACTGAGTCACACTGTGTGACTGACTGTGCTGTGTATCGTTTTTTTTTTCAGGCAGAGAACGGATATAGCAGAGAGAAGTGAACGGATATATTATATTAAATAAAAGTTAACTAGCAACTGCACTGGTCACTGACTGTGGTAAACTAACTCTGTCTGCGACTCTGCACAATCTCTCTCTCTCTATCTAATCTATCTCTATTCTAATGGAGAGGACGCCAGACACGTCCTCTCCCTATCAATCTCAATGCACGAGTGAAAATGGCGGCGACGCGCGGCTCCTTATATAGAATCCGAGTCTCGCGATAGAATCCGAGCCTCGCGAGAATCCGACAGCGTCATGATGACGTTCGGGCGCGCTCGGGTTAACCGAGCAAGGCGGGAAGATCCGAGTCGCTCGGACCCGTGAAAAAAAACATGAAGTTCGGGCGGGTTCGGATTCCGAGGAACCGAACCCGCTCATCTCTAGCTTTCAATTCAACAAAAACGAATTTTGCATGCAGTTCACATGATGAACTCTAGGTGGAGATCATACATTACATATCACTACTACCATTTTTTACTGCCTTTTTTCTCCCTGATATCTTGCATTTTACAACACACAGCTCAATTAGTTCCTGGATTGCAAAAGTGGTGATAACAGGTATTTATAGTACTAATTTATATTCATTAACCGTTTACTGAAACAAAACAGAACAACGAGAGGATGCACACATTTATATTGTGTATTATAGGTGTATTTATAATGGATGCAGTGCGTGCAGTGAAAGGAGGCCCTGCATTGCACACCCTGCACCCAGCTTATACTTACCTTGTGCCAGGAAACGGGTCTCTCCTCCTCTGTGGCATTATCTTCTCAGTGACTTCTTCAGGAATTTGGCGTTGCGCAGTTAAACAGACTCTGGCACTGTGCAAAAGCCTTTGCTCTCTTGTGGGAAGATGGCATTGCGGAGGAGTATAGGCCCTCCAAGATAAGATGGGGAGGGATTGGGTGCAAATGTGCAGAAGAGGGTGACGGCTGCACACAGGCCACCTCTGGCGTTAATATGCCCATGTCCAGGGCCGCTATCAGGGGGGACTGCCGGCAACAAGCTGGCTCCTTCCGCTAATACCTGCAGTCTCCAGGTATAGCCGGAACTGATAGGTAGGCTGAGCAGGACAATGTGGTACAGGCAGCTACCTTCTGGCAATGGGGAGGAGCAGTGCGGCATCTCAGGCTCTGGAGGAGGCAGGCAGAAAGAGAGCTGAGGGTGCTATGTGGCTCTGGCTATGGGGACCGGCACTGGAGAAGGCAAGCAGAAAGAGCGCTGGGGTGAGGGGCTGGCTGTGTGCGGGTGCTGTGCAGCTGATTGTGGAGATTGGTGCTGGAGTACAGAGCCGGCCCTAGGCATAGGCAAACTAGACAAATGCCTAGGGCATTTGGCATGCCTAGGGGCACAAGCAGCTTCTGCTGATTTTAATGATATGCGGCATACCTATATTCTGTGTGTGACTGTAGCTGTATCTGCATACAAAATGTTACATTACAGTTTATTCCTGGAAATCACTGTAACGTAGCATTTTGTATGCAGATACAGCCACAGTGTACGTTTATAAGGTCATTAATAATGTGTGTCATATGTGTAAAGGGCATTACTGTTTGGTATTACAGGTTGAGTATCCCTTATCCAAAATTAAAAATCACACATTTTTGGTTCCCCTACTGAGATAATGCTGAGATAATGAGACAAATATATATATATATATATATATATATATATTTGGCCAGGAGAGGTAGTTTGCCACCTATAAGCTATACACAGGGTCCTGGGGGTAGATGGGAAGTGTGGATGGACCAGGTTCCCACCCATTTGGCCCAGACCAGGTCTTATAGGCTTCTTAGTCCAAGAAGCTGCTTCATCAGCCAGCACCTGGGTGCTGGGTTTACAGCAGAGTCTATCCCATGAGTCAGGGCTCCTGAATGCAGTTAGTGTCCAGGTGATAGGCCTGCTAGGGACAGTGGGATCCGGAGGGCTGGGCCACTAGTGTCAGGATGCCGAGACCTGAACGGTTCCTTATTAAGTTAGAGGGAGTGAGGCAGGGCCTAACCTCCCTGGTAGTTTATACTAAAGACAGTAATCTTTGTTTTATGTATATCTTTTGTTTTAGAGCTACCTGAATAAAAGGTATTTGTTGTTTTTGCACAAGCCTGGAGTCGGTCGTTGGTGGAATTTTTGTAGCAGAGCACATTCTAGCAAGACTCCTGTTACAATATCTATATATATACACATCATATATAATTTATGTTATCTCAGTAGGGGACCCAAAAATGTGGGATTTTCAATTTTGGCTGTATGTGTATAAAGGCATTACTAATGTGTGGCATTATGTGTATTAGATACTCTACTGTATGGCGTAACGTATAGAAAGGGCACTACTGTTTGGTCTAATGTGAATAAAGAGCAATATGGTGTGGTGTAATGTGAATAAGGGGCACTACTGTGAGGAGTAACGTTTATAAGGTAAAGTGGTACTACTGTGTGATGTAACGTGAATTAGGGACACTATCGCATTATAAAATATGAGTAAAGTTGCTCTACTGTGGCTTGATTTGAATTGGAGGTACTGTTGTGTGGCCATGCCCCTTCCCAGCAAGAACATGCCCCTTTATTATCTGTGCCCCGAATGTGTGCACTGTTCCTATTTAAAATCTAGGGGGAAGGAACACCAAAAATGAGGACTGCTATGGGTGAGGGGTGATGGTGCTGGGAAAGGGGTGCAGGGTCACAGGTGGAACTAGCGGTGGTGCTAGGGGGCACCAGCCAAAATTTTGCCTAGGGCATCATATTGGTTAGGGCCGGCTCTGCTGGAGGAGGCAGGCAAGCTGGAAGAGTGGTGGGATCAGTAGTGGATTTACTGCTAGTTCTTATAAGCAGCCATGTAGGCGATAGGCAGGCACGGAGTGGTGGTAAACTTCAATACTAGTTTTGAGTATCATTTTTTTTCAAATGTGCGCTACTCGGGAGCCGGCTCCAGCGTCATCAGATGATCGCATCAAAGTCACAGCAGTGGCGAGCTGAACTTGAGAGAGGCCGGGAGACCCCGCCTTCTCTCCTCACAGCTCAATCTCTGATGCCAGCTGGGTACTGCCTGACGCTGGGGCTGCGTTCTACACTGGGGTCTTTTCTCACCCTACCGGGCCACACTGCACAGTACCGCCAGGATGAGACAGCCACCTTCTGAACAGAACAGTCTGCCAGATCCCATAAGCAGCAGCGGGGGCTGAGGGTCTGCTCAGGATGCTGTGTGAGATAGTGTTACTGCAACAAGTCTTCGGGGCCAGGAATACCAGGAATGGAACACCAACATCAACCCCAGGTCATTGCTCTCAACCAAGTGTCTGCAGCTTCTCCAGCCAACTGTCCCTCCACCATTACAGACCTCCATCCTGCCGGCCCAATGTCTCTCCCCTTCCCTCCCCTCCCCTCCCCTCCCCAACCAGCCCCCTGCACCCATCTCACTGCTCCCTCACCTAAAACCCTCCAGCCAGTCCAGGCACAATACACTCCCCATGCAGCTCAGTGTCCCCCACCCCTGTTTCACTGCCTCTCCTTCCTCTACTTTCTATCCAGCCCAATGTCCCCCACCATATTACTGACCACCTATCCCAGTGTCTCCCAGCCAGCCAGCCCAGTGAATCCCCCTTTCCTCCCCATTCAGTCCACTGCCCCCATCTAACTGCCTCCCTGCTAGGACCCCCCAGCCAGTCCAATTACAGTGTCCCATCCCCTCTTTCAGCATAGTGTACCCCCTTCTCCTGCCTAGTGTTTACCCCTCCAGTCACCAACTCCCCCCCCCTCCAGCCCATTATCCCCATGTATATAATCTATTCTCCATGTATTCTCACTGGGATGTAGTTGTTATCCCGGCGGTCGGGATCTCAGCAGTCAGAATGCCAACATCGGGATCCCGACCGCTGAAAATGCCGACTAACAGGGACTATTCCCACTCGTCGGTGTCTACTACACCCATAGAGTGGGAACAGAACCTGTGACAAGCCACCGAGCCCGTAAGGGGCTTCGTTGCACTCACCCCTCTGCCGGCATTCTGGTGGACGGGATCCCGGTGTCAGCATTCTGACCACTGGGATCCCAGCCGCCGGTCTCCCATACCCAACGTTTCTCACTGTCATGTATGTAAGTGTACAGTACAGTATGTATTGTCTATGGTTATCTGTCACTGGGGTGATTCAGTTGTTTTTTACATAGTGCTAATTAATGGGGGCTCAACATAGCAATTCAATTGCTTTTGGGCGCCCATTAATTATCAAGCTTGTTACACCAAAAAACATCAGCTAAACCTGTCTAAAGTCCTCTCTGCCCCTCCACTCTCTTCTCTCTGTGCCTTGCTCTATATTGGCGGGATGTACTAAGTATTGTATCTGTAATGCAGTATATCCAGCCACACTTCGCTAACATACCTTTTGTGTATGTACTTAGAAATGTGATGTAATCAGCAAAGGATGTATGATTACTTTTCTGTTGGCTTTACAATGCAGACTCAAAATACCTAATTACTTTACAATGCAGACCGTGAAATATATGCTGATTTAATAATGAAAACCCCAGATCTTGGAAGGGGAAGGGGGGGGGGGGGGGAGTTATACTTATCACTTTTTATATAGTCCCACACTCTTTCTTGTGACCAGGGATGGACTGGGACTAAAATCAGGCCCGTAATTTTTTTCACGCCTGTGCTGTATGTGCGAGCATGGAAAAATGGGACATAGCCATTCTTCATGGGGTGTGACCACACTTCGCAAGGTGTAGCCTCATAGAAGGTGGAGCTGCTCAGCAATGCCTCCAGAGGGCCTGATCGGCCCCTCAGGCCAGACGGCCAGTCCAGCCATGTTTGTGCCACATTCTAAAGGAAACTTGAAGGTAATATACCTACTAAGGGGGAGATGAACTATACCTTGTAGAGTGATAAAGTGGAAGGAGATAAAGTACCAGCCAATCAGCTCCTAACTGCCATGTTACAGGCTGTGTTTGAAATATGACAAGTTCGGAGCTGATTGGTCAATAATTGATAAACCCTTTTTATTGTACACTATCTTTCTGCCTGAATACCCACCCTAGAGCGCACACCTGTTGACCCTAGAGTGCACACCTGTTGAGGTGAGGGTGGTACTTCTACCGTGTCAACTAAGCATTTGCTGTATGTTCAACTATTTCTGATGTATTTGCCATCCTGTAACATTAGTATGTCATGTTAAATACAACTTTATAATAGTAATGTGCACCGGACATTTTTCGGGTTTTGTGTTTTGGTTTTGGTTTTGGATTCGGACGCGTTTTGGCAAAACCTCCCTGAAAATTTTTTGTCGGATTCGGGTGTGTTTTGGATTCAGGTGTTTTTTACAAAAAACCCTCAAAAACAGCTTAAATCATAGAATTTGGGGGTCATTTTGATCCCATAGTATTATTAACCTCAATAACCATAATTTCCACTCATTTCCAGTCTATTCTGAACACCTCACACCTCACAATATTATTTTTAGTCCTAAAATTTGCACCAAGGTCGTTGGATGACTAAGCTAAGCGACCCAAGTGGCCGACACAAACACATGGCCCATCTAGGAGTGGCACTGCAGTGTCAGACAGGATGGTCGATTTAAAAAATAGTCCCCAAACAGCACATGATGCAAAGAAAAAAAGAGGTGCACTGTGGTGGCTGGATGGCTAAGCTAAGCGACACAAGTGGCCGACACAAACACCTGGCCCATCTAGGAGTGGCACTGCAGTGTCAGGCAGGACGGCACTTCAAAAAAATTGTCCCCAAACAGCACATGATGCAAAGAAAAATGAAAGAAAAAAGAGGTGCAAGATGGAATTGTCCTTGGGCCCTCCCACCCACCCTTATGTTGTATAAACAGGACATGCACACTTTAACAAACCCATCATTTCAGCGACAGGGTCTGCCACACAACTGTGACTGAAATGACTGGTTGGTTTGGGCCCCCACCAAAAAAGAAGCAATCAATCTCTCCTTGCACAAACTGGCTCTACAGAGGCAAGATGTCCACCTCCTCCTCATCGTCCGATTCCTCACCCCTTTCACTGTGTAAATCCCCCTCCTCACAGATTATTAATTCGTCCCCACTGGAATCCACCATCTCAGATCCCTGTGTACTTTCTGGAGGCAATTGCTGGTGAATGTCTCCACGTCGGAATTGAATGTCTCCACATTTTCTGGAAGTAACCTCGTACGCCGATTGCTGACAAGGTGAGCGGCTGCACTAAACACTCTTTCGGAGTACACACTGGAGGGGGGGGGCAACTTAGGTAAAATAAAGCCAGTTTCTGCAAGGGCCTCCAAATTGCATCTTTTTCCTGCCAGTATATGTACGGACTGTCTGACGTGCCTACTTGGATGCGGTCACTCATATAATCCTCCACCATTCTTTCAATGGTGAGAGAATCATATGCAGTGACAGTAGACGACATGTCAGTAATCGTTGGCAGGTCCTTCAGTCCGGACCAGATGTCAGCACTCGCTCCAGACTGCCCTGCATCACCGCCAGCGGGTGGGCTCGGAATTCTTAGCCTTTTCCTCGCACCCCCAGTTGCGGGAGAATGTGAAGGAGGATCTGTTGACGGGTCACGTTCCGCTTGACTTGACAATTTTCTCACCAGCAGGTCTTTGAACCTCTGCAGACTTGTGTCTGCCGGAAAGAGAGATACAACGTAGGTTTTAAATCTAGGATCGAGCACGGTGGCCAAAATGTAGTGCTCTGATTTCAAAAGATTGACCACCCGTGAATCCTGGTTAAGCGAATTAAGGGCTCCATCCACAAGTCCCACATGCCTAGCGGAATCGCTCTGTTTTAGCTCCTCCTTCAATGTCTCCAGCTTCTTCTGCAAAAGCCTAATGAGGGGAATGACCTGACTCAGGCTGGCAGTGTCTGAACTGACTTCACGTGTGGCAAGTTCAAAGGGTTGCAGAACCTTGCACAACGTTGAAATCATTCTCCACTGCACGTGAGTCAGGTCCATCCCCCTCCTTTGCCTATATCGTAGGCAGATGTATAGGCTTGAATGGCCTTTTGCTGCTCCTCCATCCTCTGAAGCATATAGAGGGTTGAATTCCACCTCGTTACCACCTCTTGCTTCAGATGATGACAGGGCAGGTTCAGGACTGTTTGCTGGTGCTCCAGTCTTTGGCAGGCGGTGGCTGAATGCCGAAAGTGGCCCCCAATTCTTCGGGCCTCCGACAGCATCTCTTGCACACCCCTGTCGTTTTTTAAATAATTCTGCACCACCAAATTCAATGTATGTGCAAAACATGGGACGTGCTGGAATTTGCCCAGATGTAATGCACGCACAATATTGCTGGCGTTGTCGGATGTCACAAATCCCCAGGAGAGTCCATTTGGGGTAAGCCATTCTGCGATGATGTTCCTCAGTTTCCGTAAGAGGTTGTCAGCTGTGTGCCTCTTCTGGAAAACGGTGATACAAAGCGTAGCCTGCCTAGGAACGAGTTGGCGTTTGCGAGATGCTGCTACTGGTGCCGCCGCTGCTGTTCTAGCTGCGGGAGGCAATACATCTACCCAGTGGGCTGTCACAGTCATATAGTCCTGAGTCTGCCCTGCTCCACTTGTCCACATGTCCGTGGTTAAGTGGACATTGGGTACAACTGCATTTTTTAGGACACTGGTGACTCTTTTTCTGAGGTCTGTGTACATTTTCGGTATCGCCTGCCTAGAGAAATGGAACCTAGATGGTATTTGGTACCGGGGACACAGTACCTCAATCAAGTCTCTAGTTGCCTCTGAATTAACGGTGGATAACGGAAACATGTTTCTCACCGCCCAGGCTGCCAAGGCCTGAGTTATCCGCTTTGCAGCAGGATGACTGCTGTGATATTTCATCTTCCTTGCAAAGGACTGTTGGACAGTCAATTGCTTACTGGAAGTAGTACAAGTGGTCTCCCGACTTCCCCTCTGGGGTGACGATCGACTCCCAGCATCAACAACAGCAGCGCCAGCAGCAGTAGGCGTTACACTCAAGGATGCATCGGAGGAATCCCAGGCAGGAGAGGACTCGTCAGACTTGCCAGTGACATGGCCTGCAGGACTATTGGCTTTCCTGTGTAAGGAGGAAATTGACACTGAGGGAGTTGGTGGTGTGGTTTGCAGGACCTTGGTTACAAGAGGAAGGGATTTAGTGGTCAGTGGACTGCTTCCGCTGTCATCCAAAGTTTTTGAACTTGTCACTGACTTATGATGAATGCGCTGCAGGTGACGTATAAGGGAGGATGTTCCGAGGTGGTTAACGTCCTTACCCCTACTTATTACAGCTTGACAAAGGCAACACACGGCTTGACACCTGTTGTCCGCATTTGTGTTAAAATAATTCCACACCGAAGAGGTGATTTTTTTTGGTATTTGACCAGGCATGTCAATGGCCATATTCGTCCCATGGACAACAGGTGTCTCCCCGGGTGCCTGACTTAAACAAACCACCTCACCATCAGAATCCTCCTTGTCAATTTCCTCCCCAGCGCCAGCAACACCCATATCCTCATCCTGGTGTACTTCAACAGTGACATCTTCAATTTGACTATCAGGAACTGGACTGCGGGTGCTCCTTCCAGCACTTGCAGGGGGCGTGCAAATGGTGGAAGGCGCCACCTCTTCCCGTCCAGTGTTGGGAAGGTCAGGCATCGCAGCCGACACAATTGGACACTCCTTGGGGATTTGTGATTTAGAAGAACGCACAGTTCTTTGCTGTGCTTTTGCCAGCTTAAGTCTTTTCATTTTTCTAGCGAGAGGATGAGTGCTTCCATCCTCATGTGAATCTGAACCACTAGCCATGAACATAGGCCAGGGCCTCAGCCGTTCCTTGCCACTCCGTGTCGTAAATGGCATATTGGCAAGTTTACGCTTCTCCTCAGACGCTTTTAATTTTGATTTTTTTGGGTCATTTTACTGAACTTTTGTTTTTTGGATTTTACATGCTCTCTACTATGACATTGGGCATCGGCCTTGGCAGACGACGTTGATGGCATTTCATCGTCTCGGCCATGACTAGTGGCAGCAGCTTCAGCACGAGGTGGAAGTGGATCTTGATCTTTCCCTATTTTACCCTCCACATTTTTGTTCTCCATTTTTTAATGTGTGGAATTATATGCCAGTATCAATAGCAAATGGCCTACTACTATATATACTGCGCACAACTGAAATGCACCACAGGTATGGATGGATAGTATACTTGACGACACAGAGGTAGGTAGAGCAGTGGCCTACTGTACCGTACTGCTATATATTATATACTGGTGGTCAGCAGACTGTGCAAAACTGAAATGCACCACAGGTATGGATGGATAGTATACTTGACGACACAGAGGTAGGTAGAACAGTGGCCTACTGTACCGTACTGCTATATATTATATACTGGTGGTCAGCAAACTGTGCAAAACTGAAATGCACCACAGGTATGGATGGATAGTATACTTGACGACACAGAGGTAGGTAGAGCAGTGGCCTACTGTACCGTACTGCTATATATTATATACTGGTGGTCAGCAAACTGTGCAAAACTGAAATGCACCACAGGTATGGATGGATAGTATACTTGACGACACAGAGGTAGGTAGAGCAGTGGCCTACTGTACCGTACTGCTATATATTATATACTGGTGGTCAGCAAACTGTGCAAAACTGAAATGCACCACAGGTATGGATGGATAGTATACTTGACAACACAGAGGTAGGTAGAGCAGTGGTCTACTGTACCGTACTGCTATATATTATATACTGGTGGTCAGCAAACTGTGCAAATCTGAAATGCACCACAGGTATGGATGGATAGTATACTTGACGACACAGAGGTAGGTAGAGCAGTGGCCTACTGTACCGTACTGCTATATATTATATACTGGTGGTCAGCAAACTGTGCAAAACTGAAATGCACCACAGGTATGGATGGATAGTATACTTGATGACACAGAGGTAGGTAGAGCAGTGGCCTACTGTACCGTACTGCTATATATTATATACTGGTGGTCAGCAAACTGTGCAAAACTGAAATGCACCACAGGTATGGATGGATAGTATACTTGACGACACAGAGGTAGGTAGAGCAGTGGCCTACTGTACCGTACTGCTTTATATTATATACTGGTGGTCAGCAAACTGTGCAAAACTTAAATGCACCACAGGTATGGATGGATAGTATACTTGACGACACAGAGGTAGGTAGAGCAGTGGCCTTCTGTACCGTACTCCTATATATTATATACTGGTGGTCAGCAAAATTATGCACTGTACTCCTACTATATACTACAATGCAGCACAGATATGGAGCGTTTTTCAGGCAGAGAACGTATAATACTGGTGGTCACTGGTCAGCAAAACTCTGCACTGTACTCCTCCTATATAATTCTGCTGGTCCCCAGTCCCCACAATAAAGCAGTGTGAGCACAGATATATGCAGCACACTGAGCACAGATATGGAGCGTTTTTCAGGCAGAGAACGTATAATACTGGTGGTCACTGGTCAGCAAAACTCTGCACTGTACTCCTCCTATATAATACTGCTGGTCCCCAGTCCCCACAATAAAGCAGTGTGAGCACAGATATATGCAGCACACTGAGCACAGATATGGAGCGTTTTGCAGGCAGAGAACGTGTAATACTGGTGGTCACTGGTCAGAAAAACTCTGCACTGTACTCCTCCTATATAATACTGCTGGTCCCCAGTCCCCACAATAAAGCAGTGTGAGCACAGATATATGCAGCACACTGAGCACAGATATGGAGCGTTTTTCAGGCAGAGAACGTATAATACTGGTGGTCACTGGTCAGCAAAACTCTGCACTGTACTCCTCCTATATAATACTGCTGGTCCCCAGTCCCCACAATAAAGCAGTGTGAGCACAGATATATGCAGCACACTGAGCACAGATATGGAGCGTTTTTCAGGCAGACAACGTATACTGGTGGTCACTGGTCAGCAAAACTCTGCACTGTACTCCTCCTATATAATACTGCTGGTCCCCAGTCCCCACAATAAAGCAGTGTGAGCACAGATATATGCAGCACACTGAGCATAGATATGGAGCGTTTTTCAGGCAGACAACGTATACTGGTGGTCACTGGTCAACAAAACTCTGCACTGTACTCCTCCTATATAATACTGCTGGTCCCCAGTCCCCACATTAAAGCAGTATGAGCACAGATATATGCAGCACACTGAGCACAGATATGGAGCGTTTTTCAGGCAGACAACGTATAATACTGGTGGTCACTGGTCAGCAAAACGCTGCACTGTACTCCTCCTATATAATACTGCTGGTCCCCAGAATAAAGATATTTGCACTGCAGCCCCCTGAAACAAAGTGAGAGGACGCCAGCCACGTGTTCTCACTATCATTTCCAATGAACGAGTGAAAAATGGCGGCGACGCGCGGCTCCTTATATAGAATCCGAATCTCGCGAGAATCCGACAGCGGGATGATGACGTTCGGGCGCGCTCGGGTTAACCGAGCCATACGGGAGAATCCGAGTATGCCTCGGACCCGTGTAAAAAGGGTGAAGTTCGGGGGGAGGGGGTTTGGATTCCGAGGAACCGAACCCGCTCATCACTACTTTATAACCATTGAATAAAAACTCTTTTATTAAACTGCTTAATTTTTTTGTTTTTTTCAGCGTCTGACGTCCAACCGTCTACGTCAGCAAGCCATGTCCCACGCGTTTCATCGTTATGGACTTCGTCAGGATGACCAGAGCCGGCGACAAGCTCCATCAGGGGAATTACTGCTGAGTGAGCACGCTGTCCTTGGGTGTTCCCTACTGTGGAGCCAGCTAAGTGTGCCATTTTAAACTAACATGTATGTGAATATGTACACGAAGTAAAGGTTTCTTTTTATGTGATTTTCACGAGTGCGCCCTTCATTATTTGCAATTTTAGAATTTCTTCTAGTTAGTGAATTGGCCAATGCACTGAAGCCTGCAAACCGATCGCCAAGGTACCCCACCTTCTTGTAGGTGCTACACTATCACAGAGTCTTAAAACCTGGCAACTGTTTCACACATAATATAACTGCAAATATGCCTACTTGGTTTAATGTGCACCTGACAAATACCTTATGGCTTTTAATGGTACAATAGTCACCTGACAGTGGCTGATAAATTACTAAGGAACAGCTGACACAGGTTAAGGATAATTGAGTCTACATGGGGGTGCATGAAAAAGCTTGTGGCCACAGTTAATGAGAGTTAACCAAAGATTAACCCTGCAATATACAAACAGATATAACCCTATGAGTAGTAAGTGCACTCATGTACCCCGCTTCTGGGGTGGCGAGTGCTGTGGTTTTATATCTGTTTGTATATTGCAGGGTTAATCTTTGGCTAACTCTTAGTAACTGTGGCCACAAGCTTTTTCATCCCTGATGACAGTTGAATAAACCAAAACATAGCAGTACAGATACCATTTGTCTGTGTTGCCAATTACTGAAAAATCTGCAGAGTGCCACTCCTATTGGGATATATATATATATATATATATATACACAGTGGGGCAAAAAGTATTTGGACAGCCACCGATTGTGCAAGTTGACCCACTTAAAAAGATGAGAGAGGTCTGTAATTTCCATCATAGGTACACTTCAACTGTGAGAGACAGAATCTGAAGAAAAAAAAACCAACCAGGAAATCACATTGTTTGATTTTTAAACAATTTACTTGTATATTCTTCTGGAAATTAAATATTTGGACACCTACCAAGCAGCAAGATTTCTGGCTCTCACAGACCTGTTACTTCTTAAGAAGCTCTTCTATCCTCCACTCGTTACCTGTATTAATGGCACCTGTTTGAACTGGTTATCTGTATAAAAGACACCTGTCCACACCCTCAAACAGTCAGACTGCTACCTTTCCACCATGGCCAAGACCAGAGAGCTGTCTAAGGACACCAGGGACAAAATTGTAGAGCTGCACAAGGCTGGGATGAGCTACTCGACAATAGGCAAGCAGGTTGGTGAGAAAAGATCAACTGTTGGCGCAATTATTAAAAAATGGAAGAAATACAAGATCACTGACAATCTCATTTGACCTGGGGCGCCATGCAAGATCTCACCTCATGGGGTATCAATGATCTTGAGAACGGTGAGGAATCAGCCCAGAACTACACGGGGAGGATCTGGTCAATGACCTCAAGAGAGCTGGGACCACAGTCACAAAGGTTACCATTAGTAACACACTACGTCGTCATGGATTGAAATCCTGCAGCGCCCAAAAGGTCCCCTGCTTATACCAGCACATGTCCAGGCCCGCTTAAATTTTGCCAGTGACCATCTGAATGATCCAGAGGAGGATTGGGAGAATGAAATGTGGTCAGATGAGAGCAAAATCAAACTTTTTGGTATAAACTCCAGCCGCCGTGTTTAGAGGGAGAAGAATGATGAATGGCATCCCAAGAACACCATACCCACTGTGAAGCATGGGGGTGGAAACATCATGCTTTGGGGCTGCTTTTCTGCAAAGGGGACAGGACGACTGATCCGTATTAAGGAGAGGATGAATGGGGCCATGTATTGTGAGATTTTGGGAAAAAACCTCCTTCCCTCAGTAAGAGCATTGAAGATGGAACGTGGCTGGGTCTTCCAGCATGACAATGACCCCAAACACACCACCTGGGCAACTAAGGAGTGGCTCCGTAAGAAGCATTTAAAGGTCCTGGAGTGGCCTAGCCAGTCTCCAGACTTCAACCCAATAGAAAATCTGTGGAGGGAGTTGAAAGTCCGTGTTGCCCGTCGACAGCCCCAAAACATGACAGATCTAGAGAAGATCTGCATGGAAGAGTGGGCCAAAATACCTGCTACAGTGTGTGCAAACCTGGTCAAAAACTACAGGAAACGTTTGACCTCTGTAATTGCCAACCAAGGTTATATTACAAAATATTGAGTTAAACTTTGATTGTCCAAATATTTATTTTCCGTAAGAATATGCAAATAAATTGTTTAAAAATCATACAATGTGATTTCCTGTTTTTTTTTCCAAATTCTGTCTCTCACAGTTGAAGTGTACCTATGATGGAAATTACAGACCTCTCTCATCTTTTTAAGTGGGTCAACTTGCACAATCGGTGGCTGTCCAAATACTTTTTTGCCCCACTGTATATATATGTGTGTGTATGTACATATATATATATATATATATATATATATATATATATATATATATATATATATAAACCAACTTACAATAACGAGGCGGCACTCAGAGTCTTCAAAACAACAGTTTTGAAGACTCTGAGTGCCGCCTCGTTATTGTAAGTTGGTTTCCATATGGACTTAGTCCCCGGAGGAGGGCACCTGAGCAAGACAGTCCCATGACAGGGACAGATCCAAGTGCCGGAGTTTAATTTGCTGCATATATATATATATATATATTTCTCTGACGTCCTAAGTGGATGCTGGGACTCCGTAAGGACCATGGGGAATAGCGGCTCCGCAGGAGACTGGGCACAACTAAAGAAAGCTTTAGGACTACCTGGTGTGCACTGGCTCCTCCCACTATGACCCTCCTCCAGACCTCAGTTAGAATCTTGTGCCCGGCTGAGCTGGATGCACACTAGGGGCTCTCCTGAGCTCCTAGAAAGAAAGTATATTTTAGGTTTTTTATTTTACAGTGAGATCTGCTGGCAACAGACTCACTGCAGCGAGGGACTAAGGGAAGAAGAAGCGAACCTACCTAACTGGTGGTAGCTTGGGCTTCTTAGGCTACTGGACACCATTAGCTCCAGAGGGATCGACCACAGGACCCGACCTCGATGTTCGGTCCCTGAGCCGCACCGCCGGCCCCCTTACAGAGCCAGAAGCAAGAAGTGTTCCGGAAAATCGGCGGCAGAAGACTTCTGTCTTCAACAAGGTAGCGCACAGCACTGCAGCTGTGCGCCATTGCTCCTCATGCACACCTCACACTCCGGTCACTGATGGGTGCAGGGCGCTGGGGGGGGGGGTGCCCTGAGGGCAATATAATACACCTTGGCTGGCAAATCATCACAATATATAGTCCCAGGGCAATATATGTGATAAATTACCCTTGCCAGAATCCATGAAAAAAGCGGGAGAAAAGTCAGCCGAAAAAGGGGCGGTGCTATCTCCCTCAGCACACTGGCGCCATTTTATCTTCACAGTGCAGCTGGAAGACAGCTCCCCAGGCTCTCCCCTGTAGTTTTCAGGCTCAAAGGGTTAAAAAGAGAGGGGGGGCACTAAATTTAGGCGCAATATGTGTATACAAGCAGCTATTGGGGGAAAAATCACTCAGTTATAGTGTTAATCCCTGCATTATATAGCGCTCTGGTGTGTGCTGGCATACTCTTTCTCTGTCTCCCCAAAGGACTTTGTGGGGTCCTGTCCTCAGTCAGAGCATTCCCTGTGTGTGTGTGCGGTGTGTCGGTACGGCTGTGTCGACATGTTGGATGAGGAAGGTTACGTGGAGGCGGAGCAGAGGCCGATAAATGGGATGTCGCCCCCTGTGGGGCCGACACCAGAGTGGATGGATAGGTGGAAGGTATTAACCGACAATGTCAACTCCTTACATAAAAGGCAGGATGACGTAACAGCTGTGGGACAGCCGGCTTCTCAGCCCGCGCTTGCCCAGGCGTCTCAAAGGCCATCAGGGGCTCAAAAAACGCCCGTTACCTCAGATGGCAGACACAGATGTCGGCACGGAGACTGACTCCAGTGTCGACGAGGTTGAGACATATACACAATCCACTAGGAACATCCGTTGCATGATCTCGGCAATGAAAAATGTGTTACACATTTCTGACATAAACCCAAGTACCACATAAAAGGGGTTTTATGTTTGGGGAGAAAAAGCAGCCAGTGTTTTGTTCCCCCATCAGATGAGTGAATGAAGTGTGTAAACAGCGTGGGTTCTCCCGATAAGAAAATGGTAATTTCTAAAAAGTTACTGCTGGCGTACCCTTTCCCGCCAGAGGATAGGTCACGTTGGGAGATATCCCCTAGGGTGGATAAGGCGCTCACACGTTTGTCAAAAAAGGTGGCACTGCCGTCTTGGGATACGGCCACTTTGAAGGAGCCTGCTGATAAAAAGCAGGAGACTATCCTGAAGTCTGTATATACACACTCAGGAACTATACTGAGACCTGCATTTGCCTCAGCATAAATAGTGCTGCTGCAGCGTGGTCTGATACCCTGTCAGATAATATTAATACCATAGACAGGGATAATATTTTGCTAACATAGAGCATATTAAAGACGTCGTCTTATATATGAAGGATGCACAGAGGGATATTTGCCGGCTGGCATACAGAATTAATGCAATGTCCATTCTGCCAGGAGGGTATTAGAGACCCGGCAGTGGACAGGTGATGCTGCCTTTAAAAGGCACATGGAGATTCTGCCTTATAAGGGTGAGGAATTGTTTGGGGATGGTCTCTGGGACCTCGTATCCACAGCAACAGCTGGGAAGAAAATTTTTTACCTCAGGTTTCCTCACAGCCTAAGAAAGGTACAGTCCTTTCGGCTTCAGAAAAGCAAGCGGGTCAAAGGCGCTTCCTTTCTGCACAGAGACAAGGGAAGCAGGAAAGAGCTGCACCAGACAGCCAGTTCCCAGGATCAAAAATCTTCCCCCGCTTCCTCTGAGTCCACCGCATGACACTGGGGCTCCACAGGTGGAGACAGGTGCGGTGGGGACGCGTCTCTGGAACTTCAGGGACCAGTGGGCTTGCCCACAGGTGGATCCCTAGGTTCTGCAAGTAGTATCACAGGGATACAGGCTGGAGTTCGAGGCGACTCCCCCTCGCCGTTACCTCACATCAGCCTTGCCTGCTGCCCTCGGAGAAAGGGAGGTAGTACTGGCGGCAATTCACAAGCTGTACTTCCAGCAGGTGAAATCAAGGTACCCCTCCTTCAACAAGGCCGGGGTTACTATTCCAAAATGTTGTGGTACCGAAACCAGACGGTTCGGTGAGACCCATTCTAAAATTGAAATCCTTGAACACTTATATACGAAGGTTCAAGTTCAAAATGGAATCGCTCAGGTCGATTATTGCAAGCCTGGAGAATTTCATGGTATCACTGGACATCAAGGATGCTTACCTGCATGTCCCTATTTACCCTCTTCACCAGGAGTACCTCAAAATTGTGGTACAGGATGGTCATTACCAATTCCAGACGTTGCCGTTGGTCTGTCCCCGGCACCGAGGGTATTTACCAAGGTAATGGCCAAAATAATTATCCCGTGCTTGGATGATCTCCTTATAAAGGCGAGGTCCAGGGAGCAGTTGTTCGTCGGAGTAGCACTATCTCGGGAAGTGCTACAACAGCACGGCTGGATTCTGAATATTCCAAAGTCGCAGCTGGTTCCTACGACGCGCCTACTGTTCCTGGGTATGGTTCTGGACACAGAACAGGATAAAGAGGGTTTCTCCCGGAGGAGAAGTCCTAGGAGTTGTCGTCTCTAGACAGAGACCTCCTAAAACCAAAACAGGTGTCGGTGCACCACTGCACGCGAGCCCTGGAAAAGATGGTAGCTTCTTACGAAGAAATTCCATTCGCCAGGTCCCATGCAAGGATCTTCCAGTGGGATCTGTTGGACAAGTGGTCCGGGTCGCATCTTCAGATGCATCGGCGGATAACCGTGTCTCCAAGGGCCAGGGTGTCGCTGTTGTGGTGGCTGCAGAGTGCTCATCTTCTAGGGAGCCGCAGATTCGGCATACAGGACTGGGTCCTGGTGACCACGGATGCCAGCCTTCGAGGCTGGGGGGCAGTCACACAGGGAAGAAACTTCCAAGGACTATGGAAAAGTCAGGAGACTTCCCTACACATAAATATTCTGGAACTAAGGGCCATTTACAATGTCCTAAGTCAGGCTAGTCCCCTGCTTCAACACCGGCCGGTGCTGATCTAGTCAGACAACATCACGGCGGTCGCTCATGTAAACCGACAGGGCGGCACAAGAAGCAGGATGGCGATGGCAGAAGCCACAAGGATTCTCCGATGGGCGGAAAATCATGTGTTAGCACTGTCAGCAGTGTTCATTCCCGGAGTGGACAACTGGGAAGCAGACTTTCTCAGCAGACATGACCTCCACCCGGGAAAGTGGGGACTTCATCCAGAAGTCTTCCAAATGATTGTACACCGTTGGGAAAGGCCACAGGTGGACATGATGGCGTCCCGCCTCAACAAAAAGCTACAAAGATATTGCGCCAGGTCAAGGGACCCTCAGGCGATAGCTGTGGACGCTCTGGTAACACCGTGGGTGTACCAGTCGGTGTATGTGTTCCCTTCTCTGCCTCTCTTACCCAGGGTAATGAGAATAATAAGAAGGAGAGGAGTAAGAACTATACTCAATGTTCCGGATTGGCCAAGAAGAGCTTGGTACCCAGAACTCCAAGAAATGATCTCAGAGGACCCATGGCTTCTGCCGCTCAGACAGGACCTGCTGCAGCAGGGGGCCTGTCTGTTCCAAGACGTACCGCGGCTGCGTTTGACGGCATGGCGGTTGAACACCGGATCCTGAAGGAAAAGGGCATTCTGGAGGAAGTTATCCCTACGCTAATTAAAGCTAGGAAAGACGTGAACGCAAACCATTATCACCGCATATGGCGGAAATATGTTGCGTGCTGTGAGGCCAGGAAGGCCCCAAAGGAGGAATTTCAGCTAGGTCGATTTCTGCACTTCCTACAGTCAGGGTGACTATGGGCCTAAAATTGAGTTCCATTAAGGTCCAGATTTCGGCTCTATCGATTTTCTTCCAAAATAGAACTGACTTTACTGCCTGAAGTTCAGACTTTTGTTAAGGGAGTGCTGCATAGTCAGCCCCCGTTTGTGCCTCCAGTGGCACCGTGGGATCTCAACGTGGTGTTGGATTTCCTGAAGTCGCATTGGGTTGAGCCACTTAAATCCGTGGAGCTACAATACCTCACGTGGAAAGTGGTCATGCTGTTGGCCTTGGCGTCGGCCAGGCGTGTATCAGAATTGGCGGCTTTGTCATGCAAAAGCCCTTATCTGATTTTTTATATGGATAAGGCGGAATTGAGGACTCGTTCCCAATTCTTTCCTAAGGTGGTATCAGTTTTTCATGTGAACCAACCTATTGTGGTGCCTGCGGCTACTTGGGACTTGGAGGATTCCAAGTTACTGGACGTAGTCAGGGCCCTGAAAAGTATATGTTTCCAGGACGGCTGGAGTCAGGAAAACTGACTCGCTAATTATCCTGTATGCACCCAACAAGCTGGGTGCTCCTGCTTCTAAGCAGACTATTGCTCGCTGGATCTGTAGCACGATTCAGCTTGTACATTCTGCGGCTGGACTGCCGCATCCTAAATCAGTGAAAGCCCATTCCACGAGGAAAGTGGGCTCTTCTTGGGCGGCTGCCCGAGGGGTCTCGGCTCTACAACTTTGCTGAGCAGCTACTTGGTCGGGGTCAAACACATTTGCTAAATTCTACAAGTTTGACACCCTGGCTGAGGAGGACCTAGAGTTTGCCCATTCGGTGCTGCAGAGTCATCCGCACTCTCCCGCCCGTTTGGGAGCTTTGGTATAATCCCCATGGTCCTTACGGAGTCCCAGCATCCACTTAGGACGTCAGAGAAAATAAGATTTTACTCACCGGTAAATCTATTTCTCGTAGTCCGTAGTGGATGCTGGGCGCCCATCCCAAGTGCGGATTGTCTGCAATACTTGTATATAGTTATTGCCTAACTAAAGGGTTATTGTTGAGCCATCTGTTGAGAGGCTCAGTTATATTTCATACTGTTAACTGGGTATAGTATCACGAGTTATACGGTGTGATTGGTGTGGCTGGTATGAGTCTTACCCGGGATTCAAAATCCTTCCTTATTGTGTCAGCTCTTCCGGGCACAGTATCCTAACTGAGGTCTGGAGGAGGGTCATAGTGGGAGGAGCCAGTGCACACCAGGTAGTCCTAAAGCTTTCTTTAGTTGTGCCCAGTCTCCTGCGGAGCCGCTATTCCCCATGGTCCTTACGGAGTCCCAGCATCCACTACGGACTACGAGAAATAGATTTACCGGTGAGTAAAATCTTATTTTATATATATATATATATATATATATATATGTAAAGAAACTTTTCCCCCGCGCTACTGTACAATTTAGAACTGCTCCTTATGGGTAGTTCATTGCTGGCTAGGACAGAAAATAGAGATATACAGAAAATTACCTCAGGTGTGCTAGAAATATTTTTGATATACTATTGATCCCTTTGAGGCGATATACCCTTTTGCTAATATGGTCGCTCCAGAGAAAATTATTTAATTAAATGATTTAATACCTGATATTTATTCTTGGAATATAATTACAGAGGTAAAAACTGTTTTCTTATAAAAAAATATATAAGAAATTCACACATACTTCAGTATATCATATTTAAATATATAAAATATATATATATATAATATATATATATATATATATATATTAACTAGCAAATGTCCCGGCACTCCACTCCTCATGAAATCAACTGCTGAGGTGCCATTCCTATGGGTAATGCAGCGCAGACCCAGATAGCTAGTGTGGGTGTGATGGATGGCACTCATTCAGACTCCACGCCATATGCGAAAACGGTGAAACTTTAATCAGCCGACATGTTTCGGGGAACACAGCCCCGTCCTCAGGGCCAGACAAACAAAACATACTAATGACATGACTTATATAGTGAACACAACATTAAGACATTAAGACATTACATGCAAATCATACTCACCTGCCACGAGGCGCCGCCGCCCGCCGGACCGTCCAGCCACACTTGCCGTGTCTCCTTCCAGTGACGTCAGCGGTGCGCCGCGTCGCAGGCGAGTATCCTAGGGAACCAGACTGTTTAAGCTGGAAGTAACCTAGGGAACATACAAAGCAAAAAACTTTATGTAAAAAACTTTGGGGTTACAATGTTTTCTTTAAGTTTATCCTTTAAAAATTATTTCCCATTATTTCCTATTAATATTCTTTAAAAGCATTCCCTAAAAACCCATTATAGATACATTGATCTAACCCATTTTTTGCGTTGTCCCTTTATGCCTTTATTCCTTTATCCTTATATATTCATATTTATGTTTCTGTACACTATTGTCATGCATATGTTCAGAGTATCAGTATTACCATTTCTGGCAAGTGGGTATGGGCATATCTCCACATGTTTCAATTGCAGAATAATTACTTTTTGTAAGTAGTACTGTTTACTTTCTCTATCGTCCTAAGTGGATGCTGGGGTTCCTGAAAGGACCATGGGGAATAGCGGCTCCGCAGGAGACAGGGCACAAAAAAGTAAAGCTTTACTAGGTCAGGTGGTGTGCACTGGCTCCTCCCCCCATGACCCTCCTCCAGACTCCAGTTAGATTTTGTGCCCGAACGAGAAGGGTGCAATCTAGGTGGCTCTCCTAAAGAGCTGCTTAGAGAAAGTTTAGTTTAGGTTTTTTTTTCTTTACAGTGAGTCCTGCTGGCAACAGGATCACTGCAACGTGGGACTTAGGGGGAAAGTAGTAAACTCACCTGCATGCAGAGTGGATTTGCTGCTTGGCTACTGGACACCATTAGCTCCAGAGGGATCGAACACAGGCCCAGCCGTGGAGTCCGGTCCCGGAGCCGCGCCGCCGACCCCCTTGCAGATGCTGAAGCGTGAAGAGGTCCGGAAAACGGCGGCTGAAGACTCCTCAGTCTTCATAAGGTAGCGCACAGCACTGCAGCTGTGCGCCATTTTCCTCTCAGCACACTTCACTGGGCAGTCACTGAGGGTGCAGAGCGCTGGGGGGGGGCGCTCTGAGAGGCAAATATAAACCTTATACAAGGCTAAAAATACCTCACATATAGCCCATAGGGGCTATATGGAGATATTTAACCCCTGCCTGACTGGAAAAATAGCGGGAGAAGAACCCGCCGAAAAAGGGGCGGGGCCTATCTCCTCAGCACACGGCGCCATTTTCTGTCACAGCTCCGCTGGTCAGAACGGCTCCCAGGTCTCTCCCCTGCACTGCACTACAGAAACAGGGTAAAACAGAGAGGGGGGGCACATTAATGGCTATATATATATATATTAAAGCAGCTATAAGGGAGCACTTAATATAAGGATATCCCTTGTATATATAGCGCTTTGTGGTGTGTGCTGGCAGACTCTCCCTCTGTCTCCCCAAAAGGGCTAGTGGGTCCTGTCTTCATTAGAGCATTCCCTGTGAGTTTGCGGTGTGTGTCGGTACGTGGTGTCGACATGTATGAGGACGATATTGGTGTGGAGGCGGAGCAATTGCCAAATATGCAGATGTCACCCCCCAGGGGGTCGACACCAGAATGGATGCCTTTATTTGTGGAATTACGTGATGGTTTATCTTCCCTTAAACAGTCAGTTGAGGACATGAGGCGGCCGGACAATCAATTAATGCCTGTCCAGGCGCCTCAAACACCGTCAGGGGCTGTAAAACGCCCTTTGCCTCAGTCGGTCGACACAGACCCAGACACGGGCACTGATTCCAGTGACGACGGTAGAAATTCAAACGTATTTTCCAGTAGGGCCACACGTTATATGATTTTGGCAATGAAGGAGACGTTACATTTAGCTGATACTACAGATACCGTAAAACAGGGTATTATGTATGGTGTGAAAAAACTACAAACAGTTTTTCCTGAATCAGAAGAATTAAATGACGTGTGTGATGAAGCGTGGGTTGCTCCTGATAAAAAGTTGATAATTTCAAAAAAGTTATTGGCATTATACCCTTTCCCGCCAGAGGTTAGGGCGCGCTGGGAAACACCCCCTAAGGTGGACAAGGCGCTCACACGCTTATCCAAACAAGTGGCGTTACCCTCTCCTGAGACGGCCGCACTTAAGGATCCATCAGATAGAAAGATGGAAGTTATTCAAAAGAATATATACACACATGCAGGTGTTATACTACGACCAGCTATAGCAACTGCCTGGATGTGCAGTGCTGGAGTAGTTTGGTCAGAATCCCTGATTGAAAATATTGATACCCTAGATAGGGACAATGTTTTACTGTCGTTAGAACAAATAAAGGATGCATTTATCTATATGCGTGATGCACAGAGGGATATTTGCACACTGGCATCTCGGGTGAGTGCTATGTCCATTTCAGCCAGAAGAGCCTTATGGACACGACAGTGGACAGGCGATGCGGATTCAAAACGTCACATGGAGGTTTTGCCGTATAAAGGGGAGGAGTTATTTGGAGTTGGTCTATCAGACTTGGTGGCCACGGCTACTGCCGGGAAATCCACTTTTTTACCTCAAGTCACTCCCCAACAGAGAAAGGCACCGACCTTTCAACCGCAGCCTTTTCGCTCCTACAAAAATAAGAGAGCAAAGGGCTTGTCGTACCTGCCACGAGGCAGAGGAAGAGGGAAGAGACACCAACAGGCAGCTCCTTCCCAGGAACAGAAGCCCTCCCCGGCTCCTGCAAAAACCTCAGCATGACGCTGGGGCCTCTCAAGCGGACTCGGGGACAGTGGGGGGCCGTCTCAAAAATTACAGCGCGCAGTGGGCTCACTCGCAGGTAGACCCCTGGATCCTGCAGATAATATCTCAGGGGTACAGGTTGGAATTAGAGACGGATCCTCCTCATCGTTTCCTGAAGTCTGCCTTACCAACCGTCTCTTCCGAAAGGGAGAGGGTGTTGGAAGCCATTCACAAGCTGTACGCTCAGCAGGTGATAGTCAAAGTACCCCTATTACAACAAGGAAAGGGGTATTATTCCACTCTATTTGTGGTACCGAAGCCGGATGGCTCGGTAAGGCCTATTCTAAATCTGAAGTCCTTGAACCTCTACATAAAAAAGTTCAAGTGCAAGATGGAGTCACTCAGAGCAGTGATAGCGAACCTGGAAGAAGGGGACTTTATGGTATCCTTGGACATCAAGGATGCGTATCTACACGTTCCGATTTACCCCGCACACCAGGGGTACCTCAGGTTCATTGTTCAAAACTGTCACTATCAGTTTCAGACGCTGCCGTTCGGATTGTCCACGGCGCCTCGGGTCTTTACCAAGGTAATGGCCGAGATGATGATTCTTCTTCGAAGAAAAGGCGTATTAGTTATCCCATACTTGGACGATCTCCTAATAAGGGCAAGGTCCAGAGAACAGCTGGAGACAGCTTTAGCACTATCTCAAGAGGTGCTAAGACAACACGGGTGGATTCTGAATATTCCAAAATCCCATTTAATCCCGACAACTCGTCTGCTGTTCCTAGGAATGATTCTGGACACGGTTCAGAAAAAGGTTTTCCTTCCAGAGGAAAAAGCCAAGGAGTTATCCGATCTGGTCAGGAACCTCCTAAAACCAGGAAAAGTGTCAGTACATCAATGCACAAGAGTCCTGGGAAAAATGGTGGCTTCTTACGAAGCAATTCCATTCGGCAGATTCCATGCAAGAATATTCCAAAGGGATCTGTTGGACAAATGGTCAGGGTCGCATCTGCAGATGCACCTGCGAATAACCCTGTCACCAAAGACAAGGGTGTCACTTCTGTGGTGGTTGCAGAAGGCTCACCTATTAGAAGGCCGCAGATTCGGCATTCAGGATTGGATCCTGGTGACCACGGACGCCAGCCTGAGAGGCTGGGGAGCAGTCACACAAGGAAGAAACTTCCAGGGAGTATGGACGAGTCTGGAAAAGTCTCTTCACATAAACATTCTGGAACTAAGAGCAATCTACAATGCTCTAAGCCAGGCGGAACTTCTCCTGCAAGGAAAGCCGGTGTTGATTCAGTCGGACAACATCACGGCGGTCGCCCATGTAAACAGGCAGGGCGGCACAAGAAGCAGGAGTGCAATGGCAGAAGCTGCCAAGATTCTTCGCTGGGCGGAGAATCACGTGATAGCACTGTCAGCAGTGTTCATCCCGGGCGTGGACAACTGGGAAGCAGACTTCCTCAGCAGACACGATCTTCATCCGGGAGAGTGGGGTCTACATCCAGAAGTCTTCAACATGTTAATAGACCGTTGGGAAAGACCAATTGTAGACATGATGGCTTCTCGCCTCAACAAGAAACTGGACAAATATTGCGCCAGGTCAAGAGATCCACAGGCAATAGCTGTGGACGCACTGGTAACTCCTTGGGTGTACCAGTCAGTGTATGTGTTTCCTCCTCTGCCGCTCATACCAAAGGTATTGAAGATCATACGGCAAAGAAGAGTAAGAACAATACTAGTGGTTCCGGATTGGCCGAGAAGGACTTGGTATCCGGAACTTCAAGAGATGCTCACGGACGAACCGTGGCCTCTACCTCTGAGAAGGGACCTGCTACAGCAGGGTCCCTGTCTTTTTCAAGACTTACCGCGGCTGCGTTTGACGGCATGGCGGTTGAACGCCAGATCCTAAAAGGGAAAGGCATTCCAGAAGAAGTCATTCCTACCTTGATTAAGGCACGGAAGGAAGTCACCGTGAAACATTATCACCGCATTTGGCGAAAATATGTAGCGTGGTGCGAGGATCGGAGGGTTCCGACGGAGGAATTCCAACTGGGTCGTTTCCTACATTTCCTGCAATCAGGATTATCTATGGGTCTCAAATTGGGATCCATTAAGGTTCAAATTTCGGCCCTGTCAATATTCTTCCAAAAAGAATTGGCCTCTGTCCCTGAGGTCCAGACTTTTGTCAAGGGAGTACTGCATATACAGCCTCCTGTGGTGCCTCCGGTGGCACCGTGGGATCTAAATGTAGTTTTAGATTTCCTCAAATCCCATTGGTTTGAACCATTGAAAAAGGTGGATTTGAAATATCTCACATTGAAAGTGACTATGTTACTAGCCCTGGCCTCTGCCAGGAGAGTATCTGAATTGGCGGCTTTATCTTATAAAAGTCCTTATCTAATCTTCCATTCGGATAGGGCAGAACTGCGGACTCGTCCGCATTTTCTCCCTAAAGTGGTATCAGCATTTCATCTGAACCAACCTATTGTGGTGCCTGCGGCCACTAGCGACTTGGAGGACTCCAAGTTGTTGGACGTTGTCAGAGCCTTAAAAATATACATTGCAAGGACGGCTGGAGTCAGAAAATCTGACTCGCTGTTTATATTGTATGCACCCAACAAGTTGGGCGCACCTGCTTCTAAGCAGTCGATTGCTCGTTGGATTTGTAACACAATTCAACTTGCACATTCTGTGGCAGGCCTGCCACAGCCTAAAACTGTAAAAGCCCACTCCACAAGGAAGGTGGGCTCATCTTGGGCGGCTGCCCGAGGGGTCTCGGCATTACAACTCTGCCGAGCAGCTACGTGGTCGGGGGAGAACACGTTTGTAAAATTTTACAAATTTGATACCCTGGCAAAGGAGGACCTGGAGTTCTCTCATTCGGTGCTGCAGAGTCATCCGCACTCTCCCGCCCGTTTGGGAGCTTTGGTATAATCCCCATGGTCCTTTCAGGAACCCCAGCATCCACTTAGGACGATAGAGAAAATAAGAATTTACTTACCGATAATTCTATTTCTCGGAGTCCGTAGTGGATGCTGGGCGCCCATCCCAAGTGCGGATTATCTGCAATACTTGTACATAGTTATTGTTAACTAATTCGGGTTATTGTTAAGGAGCCATCTTTAAGAGGCCCTTTCTGTTGTCATACTGTTAACTGGGTTTAGATCACAAGTTGTACGGTGTGATTGGTGTGGCTGGTATGAGTCTTACCCGGGATTCAAAATGCCTCCCTTATTGTGTATGCTCGTCCGGGCACAGTACCTAACTGGAGTCTGGAGGAGGGTCATGGGGGGAGGAGCCAGTGCACACCACCTGACCTAGTAAAGCTTTACTTTTTTGTGCCCTGTCTCCTGCGGAGCCGCTATTCCCCATGGTCCTTTCAGGAACCCCAGCATCCACTACGGACTCCGAGAAATAGAATTATCGGTAAGTAAATTCTTATTTTTTATCAGGTCCAACACTGCAGTCGTGACAGCCCTAGACATAATCAGTGATTTTAATATGTTCGTAATGTTGGTGTGTTAACGTTTATTCCAACTATATTTTCTATGTTGGTGTACACATGTCAACTTTACATAAAGTTTTTTGCTTTGTATGTTCCCTAGGTTACTTCCAGCTTAAACAGTCTGGTGTCACGATCCGGGTATCTGGACGCCATTACTTACCCTTCAGATGCCTCCTAAGGCGGGCTCAGCGTTCCAGGACCGGATTCCGCTGTTCCTGAGTTTCCACATGCAGAGTGGTCTTTTCATCAGCCGCGGCCTCCGCTGTGCCCGCGTGGTTAAATGTGCATCTATCAGCCTGGCGTCTCCTGTCTCCGGTGGCCGGCGCCGCCATTACTGTTTCCCAGACCACATGGATTACAAACCAAACTTCCCTCCAAGTGTCTGCATGGGCGCAGCCATCTTGGATTCTGTCATCTGATCATTTCCACCAATCTGCTGTCTGTGTTGTTGATTTGCATAATTGCCTAGCCAACCCCTTCCTTGCTGCAGGTATAAGTAAGCTGTACCTGAGCAAGGAAGACGTCAGTGCTTTGGTTGTCAAACCTAGTTCCTGTTTGTCTCTCTTCTATGATTGTCTTCCAGGTTCCAGCTCCTGTCTCAAGACTTCCACCATAGAGACCCGCACCAGCATTCCACCTGCGGTGTAGCCTGACTCTCCAATCCATTGTGGATTCATCTGTTTCCAGCTACAACACTACCTGCTTCCAGCCTCAGCTTCCAGCAGAGTACAGCTTCCCTTAAAGGGCCGGTGTCCTTTCTACACTTTACCACTCTCCACCGGAATTATTATTTCTCCGCTCTCAAGTTCTACATTTCAGTTCACATTTCATCGCTCCCAAAGTTCATTTATTATTTAACTGGTTCCAGCCAGTATCCACTCCGTGCTAACAACAGTCTGGTTCCAGCCAGTATCCACAGCAGCTGTTTTACCTTCAGCAACCCAGCTCTTCCTGGAACACCAGCTGGTACAATCCTGGGTTATCTCCATTGCTACAGCCGGGCCTGGTAAGGACTTTCCATCTAGAAGATCATAAGAACTATCTCACACTACCAGTGCCCTGTGGCTCCTGCCATGCTGTAGTACTCAGGAACTGTATTTATTCTTTGCTGACTTTTACGTTTTCTTTTATTGCTGCTGTGATGCGGAGTTGTCATAATAAACATCATTGACTTTTATCTAAGTTGTCGTGGTCACGCCTTCGGGCAGTTATTATTCATGTTACTTACATGTCCAGGGGTCTGATACAACCTCCCAGGTTCCGGTACATCTCAGCCCCTACAACTGAGGCTGCCTCCCGTCAGCTCAGGCCCTCAGTTGTGACAGTAAGCACTGACCTAATGAATCCAGCCGGAGACCAGGATCAAGCGGCCAGGCCGATGCAAGAACTGGCAGCCCGACTAGAACATCAGGAGGCTGCACAGGGCCACATCATCCGCTGTCTCCAGGATCTCTCTACTCGGCTGGATGGGATTCAGACAACTCTCCGTGGATCAGGCGCGTCTGGTGCGTCAACCACAGTGACTCCAGCTATAACCCCACCCACCTTACCCATTTCTGCTCCACGTCTTCATCTTCCAACGCCAGCAAAATTTGACGGATCTCCAAGATTCTGCAGGGGATTTCTCAACCAGTGTGAGATTCAGTTTGAGCTACAACCTGGCAATTTTCCCAGTGACCGTACAAAAATTGCCTACATTATTTCTCTTCTCAGTGGCTCAGCCCTTGATTGGGCATCACCGTTATGGGAGAGGTCCGACACCCTGCTATCTTCTTACACTGCATTTGTGTCAACATTCAGGCGCATCTTCGACGAGCCAGGCAGGGTAACTTCAGCTTCGTCTGAGATTCTCCGTTTACGCCAGGAATCACGTACTGTAGGACAATATCTTATACAGTTCCAGATCCTGGCATCCGAACTGGCATGGAACGACGAGGCCCTGTATGCTGCATTCTGGCATGGTTTATCCGAGCGTATTAAAGATGAGTTAGCTACCAGAGACTTACCCTCCAAGTTAGATGAGCTAATCTCACTTTGTACGAAAGTTGACTTACGTTTCAGAGAGAGAGCAACTGAGCGTGGAAGATCATCTGCTCCAAAATCTTCTACTCCTCCTCCTCCTCGCCAACTGTCACCAACTACAGATGAACCCATGCAAATTGGCCGTTCCCGTTTAACTCCTGCTGAGCGCCGAAGACGTCTCTCCGAGTTTCTCTGTCTGTATTGTGCAGCTCCGTCTCACACCATTAATGCCTGTCCCAAACGTCCGGGAAACTCCAAATCCTAGCTCGCCAAGGAGAGGGCCGGCTAGGAGTAATGATCTCCTCTCCATCTCCTCAAGATTGTAGCCTCCCAGTCTCGCTTCAAGTTGCTCAACGTTATCAGAACGTCATTGCCCTCCTGGATTCCGGAGCAGCTGGGAACTTTATTACTGAAGCCTATGTTAAACGGTGGTCCCTACCCACCGAGAGACTTCCTTCGTCCTTTTCCTTAACTGCTGTGGATGGCAGTAAAATTTTTGATACAGTTATTTCTCTAAGGACTCTACCAGTTCGTCTGAGAGTGGGAGTTCTTCATTCCGAACTTATTTCATTTTTAGTGATTCCAAGAGCCACACATCCTGTGGTCCTGGGCCTTCCATGGCTCCGTCTTCACAATCCTACAATTGATTGGACGACTACGCAAATCCTGGCATGGGGTTCCTCCTGTACTAAGACATGTTTGTTTAAAGTGTTGCCTGTCTGTTCTTCCTCCCCCAGGTCGTCTGATGTTCCACCTCCTCCATATCAAGATTTCACGGATGTGTTCAGTAAAGCTTCTGCTGATATCCTTCCTCCTCATAGAGAATGGGACTGCCCGATTGATCTCGTTCCAGGGAAGGTTCCACCTCGAGGCCGAACTTATCCGTTGTCTCTCCCCGAGACACATTCTATGGAGGAATACATTAAAGAGAACCTAGCAAAGGGGTTCATTCGACCTTCTTCTTCTCCAGCCGGCGCAGGCTTCTTTTTTGTAAAGAAGAAAGATGGTGGTCTGCGGCCGTGCATCGACTACAGAGGTTTGAACGACATTACCATCAAGAACCGCTATCCTTTACCCCTGATTACTGAGCTCTTTGACAGAGTTAGCGGAGCTACCATCTTTACAAAGCTGGACCTGAGAGGTGCATACAATCTCATCCGGATCCGTGAGGGTGACGAGTGGAAGACCGCATTTAACACCCGTGACGGACATTATGAGTACCTCGTCATGCCCTTCGGATTGAGCAATGCTCCAGCTGTCTTCCAGCATTTCGTCAATGAGATCTTCAGAGACATTCTATACCGTCATGTCGTGGTCTATCTAGATGATATCCTCATTTTTGCCAACGATTTAGAGGAACATCGTTTCTGGGTAAAGGAGGTTCTGTCCCGTCTCCGTGTCAATCATCTCTACTGCAAATTAGAGAAATGCGTCTTTGAAGTCAAGTCCATTCCGTTTCTAGGGTACATTGTGTCCGGTTCCGGACTAGAGATGGATCCTGAGAAACTACAAGCAATCCAGAATTGGCCGGTACCCTTAACCCTCAAAGGGGTCCAGAGGTTCTTAGGGTTCGCCAATTATTACCGAAAGTTTATACGAGACTTTTCCACCATTGTGGCGCCTATTACTGCTTTCACCAAGAAGGGTGCTAACCCGTCCAAGTGGTCTGAAGAAGCCATGCAAGCTTTTCATCTTTTAAAACAGAGGTTCATCTCTGCACCTGTCCTGAAACAGCCTGACATCGACTCTCCTTTCATCTTAGAGGTGGATGCCTCCTCCGTTGGAGTAGGAGCGGTGTTATCTCAGAGGGCTAAAGATGGTCATTTACATCCTTGCAGTTTCTTCTCACGGAAGTTCTCCCCAGCGGAGCGCAACTATGCCATTGGCGACCAGGAGTTGCTAGCCATCAAGCTCGCTCTAGAGGAGTGGAGATATCTGTTGGAGGGAGCTTCTCATTCAATCACCATCCTTACAGACCACAAGAACCTTCTATATCTAAAAGGCGCACAATGTCTCAACCCTCGTCAGGCCAGATGGGCACTTTTCTTTTCCAGGTTCGACTTTAAACTCCAGTTCTGTCCGGGCTCTCAGAATCGCAAGGCCGATGCCCTTTCCCGCTCATGGGAGCAAGAAAATGAGTCAGAGTCTTCAGACAAGCATCCTATTATAAATCCGTTGGCATTCTCCACGGTAGGGATGGACTCTACGCCCCCATCAGGGAAAAGTTTTGTGAAGCCGACACTAAGGAAGAAGCTCATGCATTGGGCCCATGCTTCCCGTTTTGCCGGACATACAGGTATCCAAAAAACCCTGGAGTTTATCTCTAGGTCCTATTGGTGGCCAACTCTGAAAAAGGACGTTTTGGAGTTTATTGCATCTTGCCCAAAGTGTGCTCAACATAAAGTATCCCGCCAGTCGCCTGCGGGGCAACTGGTTCCACTATCTGTTCCCCGTCGACCATGGACCCATTTGTCGATGGATTTTATTACAGATTTGCCCATGTGCAACAAGTTCAATACCATCTGGGTCGTAGTTGACCGGTTCACCAAGATGGCACACTTCATTCCTCTCACCGGTCTTCCGTCAGCTTCCAAGTTGGCTCAAGTATTCATACAAGAGATCTTCCGACTCCACGGTCTTCCAGAAGAAATTATCTCAGATCGAGGAGTTCAATTCACAGCCAAATTCTGGCGAAGTTTATGTCAAGTCCTCCAAGTCAAGTTAAAGTTTTCCACGGCTTACCATCCTCAGACCAATGGTCAAACTGAGAGGGTGAATCAGGACTTGGAGGCCTTCCTCCGCATCTATGTGTCCTCCTCTCAAGATGACTGGGTTCAATTACTTCCCTGGGCCGAGTTCTGTCATAACAACCAGTATCATTCTTCATCTTCCTCAACACCATTCTTCACCAACTTTGGATTCCACCCTAAAGTCCCTGAGTTCCAACCGCTTCCAGCAACTTCTGTTCCCGCAGTGGATATCACCTTGCATCAGTTTGCCAATATCTGGAAGAGCGTACGATCAGCTCTGCTCAAGGCATCGTTCAGGTACAAGAAGTTTGCGGATAAGAAGCGTCGAGCAGTTCCTGCTCTCAAGGTGGGTGATCGGGTATGGTTATCCACGAAGAATTTGAGGTTAAGAGTTCCCAGTATGAAGTTTGCACCTCGCTACATCGGTCCTTTTAAAATTGATCAAGTCATCAATCCTGTTGCTTACAGACTCCAGTTACCTCCCTTCTTAAAAATACCCAGGACATTCCATGTTTCCCTGTTGAAACCGCTAATCTTGAATCGGTTTCATTCCTCACTTCCACCAACTCCGAAAGTCCAAACTCAACGAGGCGTTGAGTATGAAGTGGCCAAGATCCTGGACTCACGTCACCGTTACGGTCAACTTCAGTATCTCATTGACTGGAAGGGCTATGGTCCTGAAGAACGCTCTTGGACCAATGCCTCTGACGTCCATGCTCCTGCCTTGGTCCGAAATTTCCACGCAAAGTTTCCTTTAAAGCCTAAGAAGTGTCCTGGGGCCACTCCTAAAGGGGGGGGTGCTGTCACGATCCGGGTATCTGGACGCCATTACTTACCCTTCAGATGCCTCCTAAGGCGGGCTCAGCGTTCCAGGACCGGATTCCGCTGTTCCTGAGTTTCCACATGCAGAGTGGTCTTTTCATTAGCCGCGGCCTCCGCTGTGCCCGCGTGGTTAAATGTGCATCTATCAGCCTGGCGTCTCCTGTCTCCGGTGGCCGGCGCCGCCATTACTGTTTCCCAGACCACATGGATTACAAACCAAACTTCCCTCCAAGTGTCTGCATGGGCGCAGCCATCTTGGATTCTGTCATCTGATCATTTCCACCAATCTGCTGTCTGTGTTGTTGATTTGCATAATTGCCTAGCCAACCCCTTCCTTGCTGCAGGTATAAGTAAGCTGTACCTGAGCAAGGAAGACGTCAGTGCTTTGGTTGTCAAACCTAGTTCCTGTTTGTCTCTCTTCTATGATTGTCTTCCAGGTTCCAGCTCCTGTCTCAAGACTTCCACCATAGAGACCCGCACCAGCATTCCACCTGCGGTGTAGCCTGACTCTCCAATCCATTGTGGATTCATCTGTTTCCAGCTACAACACTACCTGCTTCCAGCCTCAGCTTCCAGCAGAGTACAGCTTCCCTTAAAGGGCCGGTGTCCTTTCTACACTTTACCACTCTCCACCGGAATTATTATTTCTCCGCTCTCAAGTTCTACATTTCAGTTCACATTTCATCGCTCCCAAAGTTCATTTATTATTTAACTGGTTCCAGCCAGTATCCACTCCGTGCTAACAACAGTCTGGTTCCAGCCAGTATCCACAGCAGCTGTTTTACCTTCAGCAACCCAGCTCTTCCTGGAACACCAGCTGGTACAATCCTGGGTTATCTCCATTGCTACAGCCGGGCCTGGTAAGGACTTTCCATCTAGAAGATCATAAGAACTATCTCACACTACCAGTGCCCTGTGGCTCCTGCCATGCTGTAGTACTCAGGAACTGTATTTATTCTTTGCTGACTTTTACGTTTTCTTTTATTGCTGCTGTGATGCGGAGTTGTCATAATAAACATCATTGACTTTTATCTAAGTTGTCGTGGTCACGCCTTCGGGCAGTTATTATTCATGTTACTTACATGTCCAGGGGTCTGATACAACCTCCCAGGTTCCGGTACATCTCAGCCCCTACAACTGAGGCTGCCTCCCGTCAGCTCAGGCCCTCAGTTGTGACATCTGGTTCCCTAGGATACTCGCCTGCGACGCGGCGCACCGCTGACGTCACTGGAAGGAGACACGGCAAGTGTGGCTGGACGGTCCGGCGGGCGGCGGCGCCTCGTGGCAGGTGAGTATGATTTGCATGTAATGTCTTAATGTCTTAATGTTGTGTTCACTATATAAGTCATGTCATTAGTATGTTTTGTTTGTCTGGCCCTGAGGACGGGGCTGTGTTCCCCGAAACATGTCGGCTGATTAAAGTTTCACCGTTTTCGCATATGGCGTGGAGTCTGAATGAGTGCCATCCATCACACCCACACTATATATATATATTTATACACACACACACACACACACACACACACACACACACACACACACACACACACAATTCAATATATCATATAATATATATATGTATATACTGTATGTATATATATATATATATATATATATATATATATAAATAAAAATATTTCAATATATCACATATATGTATATATAGCATTTAGAAAGCAACAGACACACAAGCACAGTAAAGTGACCCCATGGCGCTAATTCTTAATTTGATTTGTATATATGTCCTATACCAGAATAGATATTTACATTTTTAAAAGAAATCTACATGCAGCTCACTGCAAAAGGGGAAATTCTCTACCCCCTTACCACAATGCACTTAAGAAAAATAAAAAAGAAATACAGACAGCGCTAGTAGATTTCTTATTAAAATACTTTTTATTTTTACTTTTATTTTTACTCTTATATTCCTTGATTTTTATAAAAAGCTCCTTTCTTACCGCTAGCACTACTTTCTCATAAAAACGATTAGTTTCTAAAAAACATGCCAAAACAATAATAATATACTAACACAATTCAATGCTCTGCTCTGTGCAATAATTTTCTACACACATTTAAAAAAACAGCTAGATACAATTAATTCACACTGTTTCCTTTCAATCTTGCGAGATCTTCAGCCTCTATAGTGATACTCAGTTGCTTAATTTAAGTCGGAAACTTTATTGATTCATTCCCAAGCTGAAGAGCAATAGTTGTTACAAAATCTCTTATTCAGGATGTGTAATAATATTTCCAAGTCCACACTGCTATGGAGCACAGAGCACTGCGCTTCCAGATAGATTGTCACTAATTAAGTACACAGCAGCAGTCAGTTGATTATTTGTTAATAGACATGCAGGTATATATAACTTCGCTCAGAAGCGACAATGGATATTTATGCAACTCAACTGTTAATTAAAACATGGCCATGTTATATGCAGATCGTTACCACATGTCCTCCTGGGTTCAATTTCTTTTCCACTCCCGGCTCTGGTGCTTAAATCCCTTTTCACGAGCCTTATCCGGATGTCCTTAGAATTTTCCCCAGTATATTGAGGCAACCTTGTGGTGTGTTAATTGCGGGTAGATAGGAATCAATAAGACGCGTTTCTCCGCCTGTAGAAATCGGCGGCTTCCTCAGTCAGATCTTATAATCTTATAAAAATCAAGGAATATAAGAGTAAAAATAAAAGTAAAAATAAAAAATATATAGCATTTAACCAGCTCCAAATTCAGGAGATAAGATTTGTGTATAACCTCACCCTTCCGGGTGTGAGCTCATAGGTGATTGGTCTCCTATGATGGAAGCAGGATGTTATGTTGATGATCCTACACATTTCGTCCACTCGCGGGACTTCATCAGGGGTATAATTCTTAAAAAGATACATACAGAGTGACATAAATAAACAATTACAAAATAATTACATAAGAATACATGAACAGGGTATAATATACATAGACAGAGCATAATCACCGATAATTGTTTATTTACATAAAAGACGATATTAATGTATATTGTACAGTTCAGAAGACCATCTGTACACCATTTAGAGATGGTATATTTTCACTTAAAGATAATAATATCATACACACACACACACACACACACACACACACACACACACACACACACACACACACACACACACACACACACACACACATCACTTAATGATAATAAGGGCACCTTTGTATTCATTTAGATAGATGCAATGCTCAGAAATTAACTATGATTATATATAGACAAACTTAAGTGTAATACCTACCAACAAAGATGTGCGAAAGAATTACATTTGTATTCACCAGTGTTTTTTCTTTTATTACCAAGATGAGATATCCGGATTGACTTTAATAAAAGCCTAATTATAAAACATTACATGTTAAATTCCATTATAGTTTATGGATTTATGAGATTACAGTGTTATGTTATAATATGTATTTTTTAGGGTACATACCCAATAGATCGATGTGACAACGTGGCTACAGGTGCCTCATATGTGGTTGATAAAGGGCAAATTGATAGAACCTATCACATAAAAGTATATTGATAGTCTCTATTAGTTTTATATTGATCATAGATTGTATATAATCCTCATATAATTTAATATAATTGTATATTTGGCTCAATGTTCCCAATATAGAAAATTACTTATACATGATGAAGATTTTTTTTATTAATATTCTGTCAGACAATATTATCTCTTAATGACTAACATGCATAGTGGTTAATCCTCTACATATAACAAAGATTCCAAAAATCTATTAGCTTCATTTCAGATATTTCCAAAAACTACATTAAACAAAAACCATTTGACTATTTACAGATCAGACATATAGCAAGGGTTACCAAGAAAATCAATACTTACATCAGGGCCGAAACTAGGATTTTCGTCACCCGGGGCAAGGCGGTAATCTAATGCCCCCCAAAAAATAAAAATAAAATAAAATAAAAAATAAATAAAATAAAAATAAATGGACGGAAACAAACCTTGTCAGACTAAAATAATCATATTATCGAAAATTTTTGAAAAAAAAGGGGATACTATTGACCAATATTCCCTTATGTGCCCCAAATGCACTAAGCGTCACATGCCCCCCCCAGCAGCATGTTCCACTACATGCCCCCCAGTGTGTCCCCATACATTGCACTATATCACTGCACTACATTCCCATATCCATTGGACTACATCACTATACTACATCCCCTACATGTTGAACTACATCACTACACTACAGCGTGTCCTCTCAATGGTGTGTAAGCGGCAGCTTGTTATAGGTTGGTGCTGGGCAGGCAGCCGGGATCATAGCCTGCTTAAAAACACAGCACTAACAGCTCACTTTTATAGCTTGCACGGTGCACTGCACCGTAGTCGCAGCACGGCAAAGAAAGAGAGATCCCAGGTACTGGAGCTCATCCGCACGGCATTGGAGCCAGCTGTGGGCAGACAGGAGGGTCAGAGACACTGCCCCTGGAGCAGCACAGCACTGCTGGTAAAAACAAAAACCTTGTTCCTCTTTAACTCCTCTGCGCCCCTCAAAACCTGCACCCGGGGCACATGTTCCCTTAGCCCCCCCTAGTTGTGGACCTGCTTACATTCACCTGATAGTGTCTCCTTCCCCCTGTTAACACTGAATGACTGTGTCTCCTCTCAGTGAGATATTTATACTACCAAGTAGTGACCTCACTTCCTCCCTATTGTGAACCTAACTTTTTCCATAATGTGTTTTCCGGCAATAGTGAGAGGTTTAATTTTAGTGTGGAATATTCCATAAGTTACTTTCTATACACTACTATTTCTGCTGCGGGGTACACTGGGCTCCACAAGGATAGACATAGGGGTGTAGAGTAGGATCTTGATCCGATGCACCAACAGACTGAAAAGCTTTGACTGTTCCCAGAATGCATAGCGCCGCCTCCTCTATAACCCCGCCTCCCTGCACAGGAGCTCAGTTTTGTAGTTGGTGCCGCAGATAGCAGGCACATAACAGAGGGGCTGCTCCAGGCAGCCATAAGAAGAGCTTTTTTGAAGAAAAAGTGAAGACTACAAGGGCAGCAGCGGTGTGTAAATGTCAGGAGACATTCACTGCTGCAGCTCCAGCTCTCCCAAGCGGCGCTGTACACTCCCGAGCACTGGTTGCCGGGTAACTACAGCAGGAGGCTCCGGTTTTCTTCATGGTCAGGCACACACGGCGGGGGCTCTCCGGGATCGCGTGGCCGCACTTCGGGAGGTGGTGAGTGGGTCCCGCTTGCGGGACCCGTACTTTATCGCGATCTGGCGCGGTCAGTGGGAGGCGGGGCGCGCGCGCTGGCGGTGGACACTGTGGCAGTACAGGCGATCCCACTAGATCACCAGGGCATGGGTGCAGGTCAGGTTTTCTCTCTAAACCATTTTAATAGTAGCCCACAGTATCCGGTGGTTTTGCCAGCAGGGGGATAAGGCTTAGACCTGGAGCCCCTCCTCTAGCCCCAGGGCGCCATTTCCCGCATATCTGTCTCTCCCTCACTCCCTGTCAGTGTCTGGGCGCCATTTCTCTCAGCTACACTGTTCCTGGGACTGCTTGGGCAAATCATCCTGTGTAAAGCCGCCTGGTTGTCAGCGCTGTGACTTTACATGACACTTAAGTATTCTACCTGCCTTTTAGACAGTGTTAGTTAAGAAAGAGTGTATTTAGTCAGGGTTTTCTAGTACAATTACCCTGTGATATACATTCAGTTCTTACTGTGCAGTGTTATATCTATTGACTACATAGCTATATAAGCTAGTCCAGTGCAGTATTATTGTTAGTAATAACCTCTGCATTGTACAACTGTGACTATATGTGTGTGCATTAGCTCGCTGAGTGGTGTCCATTTCGTGTCTCTCACTCAACTAGCTATCCCTATATTCTATAACCTGAGGGGGCTTGGTGCATCAGGTTTTATATTTATATAGGATTTTCACAAGATATACCTTAATACGTATTTTTCTCTGTGATTTTAGTCACCATATCTCTCCTATATCTCTGCTTGTGCTGACTAGGGAGGCCAATCCCGGGCCTTTTTTCAATCCCGGGATTCGGGATTGAAAAACGCTCAATCCCGGGATTCCCGGGATCACGGGATTGCAGTAGGGATCAGTGAAGACGGGTGTAGGGAGCAGCGCTGGAGGGTAGGTAGCGGTGCGGGAGGGTGTAGGTAGCGGCGGGGAAGGGAGGGTGTAGGTAGCAGGGCGGGAGGGTGTAGGTAGCTGGGCAGGAGTATATAGGTAGCAGGGAGGGTTGGTAGCGGCGCGGGAGGGAGGCTGTTAGCACTGCACGGAGGGAGGGTGGGTGTAAGTAATACCACTTACTATTAGGTGGGCGCCAGCCATGGACACACTGAACGCGGCAGCATTTCAAATGAAGCGCCGGCCGCCAGCCAACCAGAGCTGGCGGACCAGCAGCCAATCAGGAAGCGGCCGTAGCAGTCGCTCCTGATTGGCTGCCGCTACTGCGGCAGCTTTCCTGATTGGCTGCCGGTCCGCCAGCTCTGATTGGCTGGCGGCCGGCGACACATTTGAAGTGCCGCCACGTTCAGCATTTGTCTATGGCTCCCGCCCGCCTAATTGTAAGTAGTATTACTTACACGCACTCCCTCCCGCACATGCGCAGTGTAATCCCGTGAATCCTGGGATTGGATGCTCCATTCCCGGGATTCAAATCCCGGCATTTTTGGGCCCAAATCCCGGGATCCCGCCGATCCCGGGATTGGCCTCCCTAGTGCTGACTACACTGCACAGAGGTTTGGGTAAGAAGTATTGTGCTGCTGCCAATTGTACTGTGTTACCTGATACTGCAAGTGATATCATGTCTGCTTCTGAGGGTAACGGTTCTGGGGCGGAACACACTGCCGGTGTTGCTGAAGCCACAGATCCCTATGAGGAGAATATAGCAGCTGTGGGCTCTGGTTCTGGGGGCTCCTTGCCCCCCAGTGGGACTGTGGTAATGGAGGTACATAATGACCCACCTTTGGCTGCTTTTTCCACGCTTCTACATACGCTAATTAATAAACTAACACCCCCTATGGGACCCCCTATTCCGGTGCAACCGTATGTAGTCCCAGAGCCGGCCCTAACCAATATGATGCCCTAGGCAAGATTTTGGCTTGTGCCCCCTAGCACCACCGCTGGTTCTGCCTCTGACCTTGCACCTCTTTCCCAGCACCATCACCCCTCACCCATAGCAGTCCTTGTACCCCCTGTATTTTAAATAGGAACAGTTCGCACATTTGACGCACAGCCCAAAAAGGGGCATCTTCTTGCTGGGAAGGGGCATGGCCACACAATAGTAACCCCAATTCTAATTACGCCACACAGTACTGCAACTTTATTCACATTTTATCTTGCGATAGTGTCAATAATTCATATTACTTCCCACAGTAGTATTACTTTACCTTATAAACGTTACTCCTCACAGTAGAGCCCCTTATTCACATTACATCACACTGAATTGCTGCTTATTCACATTACACCACACCTTACACCACACCTCACATTACACCACACCTTATTGCTCTTTATTCACATTATTCACATTAGTAATGCCCTTTCTATTTGCAACGCCACATAGTAGAGCACCTTATACACATAATGCCACACATTAGTAATGCATTTATACACAATTCCACACAGTAATGTCCCTTACACATATGAGACACATTAATGTCCTTATAAACATAATGCACCTTACACATTATGACAACCTTTATTAATGCCCTTTTACACATAATGTCCCTTACACATATGCCGCACATTATTAATGCCCTTATACACATAATGACACACATAGTGCCCCCTACACATTTGCTGCACATTATTAGTGCCCCTATACACATAATGACACACATACAGTAGTACCCTGTTACACATATGCCGCACATTATTAATGCCCTTATATACATAATGACACACATAGTGGCCCTTTACACATATGTTGCACATTATGAATGCATTTTTACATGACACACATAATGCTCCTTACACATATTCTGAACACTACTGCACAACCAACCCACTCACATGCACACAGCACTCACACTTCCACTAACACTGTGACCTCTGCCTCTGCTTGGATACAGATGTGTCCTCACAAATCTTCATCAATGCTAACGTTGGGCACTTTTTTAATGAAAATGCATCTTATTTGCATTGCTATGTGGCTAGGATGCTCACAAGCAGCTTCTGCTGATTAAACTGATATGCAGCATGCCAATATACTGTGTGAGACTGTGGCTGTATCTGCATATGAAATGCTACATACAGAATATAGGCATGCCGCATATCATTTTAATCAGCAGAAGCTGATGATGCCCCTAGGCATATCAAATGCCCTAGGCAATTGCCTAGTTTGCCTATGCCTATGGCCGGTTCTGTGTGGTCCCTGCAGCTAATCCGCCGTGGGCGGACAATTTATCTTCTCAATTGAAGAAGTTGAACCAGTCCCTGACTACTAAAAAGTCTGTCGCTCACTCACCTAAGCCCAAGGGGTCCTCTAAGCGAGCTCTTATTTCCTCACAATCCACTGCTGTCACTGACACCTCGTCGGATGAAGACGGCACTTACACTGACCCCACAGATTCTGACACAGATACTGCTGATGGGGAGGGTAGTTCACATGTGGATGTTCCTGATCTTTTGGAGGCTATTAAGTTAATTTTATAGATTACGGATGATCCCGAGCCATCCGTCCCTCCTAAGAAACCAGATAGGTTCAAGCATCAGAAGGTGGTTAAACAAGTTTTACCTCACTCTGATACCTAGTGGATATACGTCAGGAACCCTGGGAAAACCCGGGTAAGAAGTTTGTGCCTCAAAAGAAGATGCTGGCTCGCTATCCCCTCGCACCAGAGCTGTCTAAAAATTGGGAAACGCCTCCTCCAGTAGACTCACATGTGGCTAGGATGGTGGTTTCCTCAGCTCTACCTGTCACTACCGTCACGTCTCTAAAAGAGCCTACGGATAAACGTGTGGAGGGTTGTCTGAAAGCGATTTACACCCTCACGGGTGCTGCACAAAGGCCCACTATTGCAGCAACATGGGCTGGGGAGGCTATTGAAGCATGGGCCTTGGAGTTGGAAGCTGAAATTTCTTCTGGCCATGCTAGACAATGCTTGTCATATATTGTCACAGCTTCTCACTATATTAAAGAGGCGGCTTCTGATGCCGGTGTCCTAGCAGCCAAGGCCTCTACTACATCAGTCCTGGCTCGTCGGATATTGTGGCTGAGATCCTGGTCTTGGATCTGGACTCTAGAAAAACCCTGGAGGTACTCCCTTTCAAGAGAGATATTCTGTTTGGGGAGGACTTAAATAAGATTGTGGCTGACTTGGCTACTGCCAAAACTGCCTGTCTGCCAAGTACCGCTCTTTCTGTGTCGAAGGCTAAAGGTACTTCCTTTCGCCCCTTTCGTCCTTCAGGTAAAGCTTTTGGTTTAACTACGGCTCCGCGAGTCTTCACCAAAGTTATGGCGGTGATGACGGTGGTACTTCGCCGTCAAGGGGTCAGGATACTGCCGTATCTGGACGACTTGTTAATCCTTGCAAATTCCCCAGAACTTATCCTGGATATGACGGTCCGGTTTCTACAAGCCCACGGGTGGCTCATCAACTGGAAGAAATCCTCCCTGGTCCCTGCTCAGAGCATGGTGCACCTGGGAGCGCTATTGGACACTCACAACCAGAGGTTGCTCTTGTCTCAGGAGAAAGTCCTGAAGCTTCAGGACAGGATTCGTTGCTTCCTTTCTCGTCCACAAGTGTCGATACATTCGGCGATGCAGGTGCTGGGTCTCATGGTCTCAGCATTCGACATGGTGCAAGAGATTCGCTTTTATCTGTGTATGCTCACCATCTGGATAGTCCGCAATTCCCCCTTCCTGCCCCTAACAAACATTTAGAACACTTAGCCTACATGCAAATGCCCAATTGACCACGGCCGGTGCAAGGTCTCTCTGCAACTTAGGCAAAGCTTCAGCCTAGCGCCTCCTAATCTACAAACCCCACCATCAGTACCTCGGAGGGAAGATGCAGGTGGACACTAGGTGAGCTGGGGTGAATTGCATCATTATAGGGACTTTCTCCCTCTGAAGAAACGAACAGTGTGTGCAGGTCGAGAAACGCGTCAGGATTTTTTGGATTTGGGATTCCTGCGCTTTCCATAAATACTGCTGATACCAACTATCCACTGCACTTCCTTGCACCGCACTATCGGATCCGTCTATTTCGTAGCCACCCGCAGTGGTCCTCCTTGCCAAACGGGGACCGTGGCCATCAATTACTTCATCCGCGTCATCCGTACAGCCACCTGGTGTGTGGTGATCTTCAGCGCCGCCAATTCGAACTCATCTGAAAGCGGTAAGCGGTCACCACTTAAAATGCTTCTCCCAGTGTGTCATATAGAGAGTGGCAGACGGAGTCGCTGTATGTACAGTGGAACACAGGCTTTTAGTGCTGTTACTAAATCAGAATACAAAGTGCCGGAGCAAGTAGTGCATTTGCTATTGAAAAGTTTAACAGTTCCAATCTTTTACAAAGGATAAGTGACTTTATCAATTTATTCACGAAAGATTTCATGGAATATATATACTTTGAGAGAAGTTAAACATTTGTTAATATCTTCAAATATAAATTGATGAACTTATTGCTCTAATATAAGGAGTACTCTACCATCTAATTTGGTATCTAACACTGCATTTAATCCTGTGGAAATATTAATGGACTGCAGCTTGAAGGATCCCATTCATTTTTAACATCAATTGTTTTATTTATGTGCACATATCAATAGTTATTGATTGGAATACTATCTGTTTTATTTTATTTGCAGATTTTAATACAAATTAAATATTGTTAATATTGTAGTCTGCTTGCACTCTCTATGTTCTTTTTCACTTGTAAAAATCACCATCATCACTATCGGTACATTTGCAACAGTCTTTGGTGCAAGAGATTCACTTTTATCTGTGTATGCTCACCATCTGAATAGTCCGCAATTCCCCCTTCCTGCCCCTAACACACATTTAGAACACTTAGCCTACATGCAAATGCCCAATTGACCAGGGCCGGTGCAAGGTCTCTCTGCAACCTAGGTAAAGCTTCAGCCTAGCGCCTCCTAACCTGCAAGCCCCACCATCAGTACCTCGGAGGTAAGATGCAGGTGGACACTAGGGGGTAAATTTACTAAGATTCGTATTTTCCCGTTTGAGGTCAAAGTTCAATCACGAATGACATCGAAAGTGTAAATATGCAACTTTTTGAATTGATTACGACTAATTTACTAAGCTGCCGTATTCTGCATTTTCGGGTTTTCCGATGTCGATGTCATTCGTTTTTTTTGGCAGTGTTTTACGTGAGTGACTTGTAAAACACTGCCGACTTTAATACAATGAATCTCGGCCGGATCTGAGAGATCCGTGCTGGGCTTCATTGTGCACCTTGTAAAAAAAAATAAAAAATGTTTAAATGTAAAAAAAAAATTGCGTGGGGTCCCCCCTCCTAGGGCAAACCAGCCTCGGGCTCTTTGAGCCGATCCTGGTTGCAGAAATATGGGGAAAAAATGGACAGGGGTTCCCCCATATTTAAACAACCAGCATCGGGCTCTGCGCCTGGTACTGGTTCCAAAAATACGGGGGACAAAAAGCGTAGGGGTCCCCCGTATTTTTGAAACCAGTACCGGGCTCCACTAGCTGGACAGATAATGCCACAGCAGGGGGTCACTTTTATACAGTGCCTTGCGGCCGTGGCACCAAATATCCAACTAGTCACCCCTGGCCGGGGTACCCTGGGGGAGTGGGGACCCCTTCAATCAAGGGCCCCCCCCCCCAGCCACCCAAGGGCCAGGGGTGAAGCCCGAGGCTGTCCCCCCCATCCAATGGGCTGCGGATGGGGGGCTGATAGCCTTTGTTCAAAGTGAATGATATTGTTTTTAGTAGCAGTACTACAAGGCCCAGCAAGCCTCCCCCGCAAGCTGGTACTTGGAGAACCACAAGTACCAGCATGCGGCGGAAAAATGGGCCCGCTGGTACCTGTAGTACTACTACTAAAAAAATACCCCAATAAAGACAACACACACACACACACCTTGAAAGTATAACTTTAATACATCCATCCACACCTCCATATACACATACTTACCTTATGTTCCCACGCAGGTCGGTCCTCTTCTCCAGTAGAATCCATGGTGTACCTGTTAAAAAAATTATACTGACATAATCCAGTGTCTTAGGCTCCTCGGTAAATCCTTTTGTAATCCACGTACTTGTAAAAATAAAAAAACGGATACCCGACCTCGCACTGAAAGGGGACCCATGTTTTCACATGGGTCCCCTTTCCCCGAATGCCTGGAACCCCCTCTGACTTAAGTCCAAGAAGGTTCCATCAGCCAATCAGGGAGCGCCACGTTTGGCACCCTCCTGATTGGCTGTGTGCTCCTGTACTGTATGACAGGCGGCACACGGCAGTGTTACAATGTAGCGCCTATGCGCTCCATTGTAACCAATGGTGGGAACTTTCAGGTCAGCGGTGAGGTCACTTTCGGTCAACCGCTGACCTGAAAGTTCCCACCATTGGTTACAATGGAGCGCATAGGCGCTACATTGTAACACTGCCGTGTGCCGCCTGTCAGACAGTACAGGAGCACACAGCCGATCAGGAGGGTGCCACAACGTGGCGCTCCCTGATTGGCTGAAGAAACCCACTTAGACATCAGTCAGAGGGGGTTTCTGGCATTCGGGGAAAGGGGTCCCATGTGAAAACATGGGTCCCCTTTCAGTTCGTGGTCGGGTGTCCCGTTTTTTTATTTTTACAAGTACGTGGATTACAAATGGATTATCCGAGGAGCCCTCTACACTGGATTTGGTGAGTAGGATTTTTTCAACAGGTACACCATGGATTCTACTGGAGAAGAGGACCGACCCTCGTGTGAACATAAGGTAAGTATGTGTATATGGTGGTGTGTATGTATGTATTAAAGTTATACTTTCAAGGTGTGTGTGTATTGTCTTTATTGGGGTATTTTTTTAGTAGTAGTACTACAGGTACCAGCGGGCCTGGTTTTCCGCCGCATGCTGGTACTTGTGGTTCTCCAAGTACCAGCTTGCAGGGGAGGCTTGCTGGGACTTGTAGTACTGCTACTAAAAACAATATTCATTACTTTGAACAAAGGCTATCAGCCCCCCATCCGCAGCCCATTGGATGGGGGGGACAGCCTCGGGCTTCACCCTTGGCCCTTGGGTGGCTGGGGGGGGGACCCCTTGATTGAAGGGGTCCCCACTCCCCCAGGGTACCCCGGCCAGGGGTGACTAGTTGGATATTTGATGCCACGGCCGCAAGGCACTGTATAAAAGTGACCCCCGGCTGTGGCATTATCTGTCCAGCTAGTGGAGCCCGGTGCTGGTTTCAAAAATACGGGGGACCCCTACGCTTTTTGTCCCCCGTATTTTTGGAACCAGGACCAGGCGCAGAGCCCGGTGCTGGTTGCTTAAATATGGGGGAACCCCTGTCAATTTTTTCCCCATATTTTTGCAACCAGGGCCGGCTCAAAGAGCCCGAGACTGGTTTGGTTAAGGAGGGGGGACCCCACGCAATTTTTTTTTGAAAAATTATAAAATTTCCCACCCCTTCCCACTGATAAACATGCACGGATCTCATGGATCCGTGCATGCCTATACAAACACGGGATAAAAAAGCAGGTCTGTTTTTTTTTAGCACTTTTTCACGATTTGTATTTTAGCACGGCAGTGTTTGGCTATTGTCGGCAGTGTTTGTGTTTTGCACTTTTTAGTAAATGACCGATTTCTACCAAATTGCAGGCGTATTTGACCGATGGTGTATTGATTCGTGATTTTTTCCAAGGACTTCCAAAATATTACGAATGCCCTCATCACTGCCGTGATTTTTTCTTAGTAAATTACCGAGATGACACTTTGAAGAAAAAACGGCATCTCGGTCAAAATCAGGACCTTAGTAAATATACCCCTAGGTGAGCTGGGGTGAATTGCATCATTATAGGGACAACACTCAAGAGCTTTTAAAGTGAAAAAGTATCTTGTGACATTGTTCACAATATACTGTGACATTGTTCACTATGGAGGTGATTCCGACCCGATTGCTCGCTGCAGTTTGTCGCAGTGCAGCGATCGGGTCGGAACTGCGCACGCACCGGCACCGCAGTGCACCAGCGCATGGCAGCTTTCATTACCTAGCGATCGCCTCTGAGACAGAGGCGGTCGCTAGGCGGGAGGGGTCTGAACGGCGTCTTTAAGCCGCCATTGGGGGGGCGGGCCGCGGCGGCTGCGTGACGTCTCATGCAGCCGCCGCGGCCAGCGTGAGCGACGAGCAAGTCCCGGCCAGCCGCAGGAGCTGCGCTGGCCGGGAGTTACTCCTCAAATACAAAGGCATCGCGTCTGTGCGATGCTTTTGTATTTGTGCAGGGGGGGCGGCACTGACATGCGGGGCGGACTAGCCCTGTGCTGGACGTCCCCCCGCATGTCTGAGTTAACAATCGTAGCTGTGCTAAATTTAGCACAGCCACGATCAACTCGGAATATCCCCCAATATACAGAATCTTGTGACATTGTTCACAGTATACTTTCACTTTAAAATCCGTGAGTGATGAACGCTAGCTGGCATGTTAGGAATTGTGTTTAGAACACTGAGGCCAATGTCACATTTTTTACTAAGTGCCGGGATAATATAATATACGTATATATATACTGTATAGACTGCGTCAGCATATGGGGCCTGGTGGGGATATTCAATATTCAATTGTATGCATATATCAGGGCTATGAGGAGCTGCCATGGGAGTGCTCTCCGGAGCCATAGTTTAATCCGCCTCCTGGTGCCTTCACATGACTTCATGTTACACGTGTCAGCGCCAGTGGTGCAAGTGGGCGGGTACGGGTGGGTACGGCGTACCCGTAAGAATTTAGCCGTGGGTACGCCGTACCCACACCGACGGGCCGCCGCTCCTCTTCCCTCCCTCCCTCTGCTGGCTCCACGCCGTCCCCGCCGCACCGCCGCTGATGTGAGGGGAGGAGAGCGCAGCCTGCGCCTCTCCTTCCCCTCAGTCTCCGGCGGGTGTCATAGTTTAATTCAGCACCGATCCGTGAGCCAATCAGAGCTCGCACCGCGGTGAGCAGGGAAGGGGGGGCATGTTATACCTGGCACTGGGGGATATCTGGCACTGGGGGGGGGGGGGCATTTCTATCTGGCACTGGGGGGGCATTTCTATCTGGCACTGGGGGATATCTGGCACTGGGGGGGGGCATTTCTATCTGGCACTGGGGGGGCATTTCTATCTGGCACTGGGGGATATCTGGCACTGGGGGCATATCTGGCACAGGGGGGCATATATACCTGGCACTGGGGGATATCTGGCACAGGGGGGGCATGTATACCTGGCACTGGGGGATATCTGGCACTGGGGGGGGCATGTATACCTGGCGCTGGGGGATATCTGGCACTGGGGGCATATCTGGCACAGGGGGGCATATATACCTGGCACTGGGGGATATCTGGCACAGGGGGGGACATGTATACCTGGCACTGGGGGATATCTGGCACTGGGGGGGCATGTATACCTGGCACTGGGGGATATCTGGCACTGGGGGCATATCTGGCACTGTAGGGGCATTTCTGTATCTGGCACGGGGGGCAATGTATATCTGACACAGTGGGGGCATTTGTGTATTTGGCACTGTGGAGCAATGTGTATCTATCACTGTGAGGCAATGTATATCTGGCACTCTGGGGGCATTTCTGTATCTGGCACTGTGGGGCAATGTGTATCTGGCACTGTGAGGCAATGTGTATCTGGCACTGTGGGGCAATGTGTATCTGGCACTGTGGGGCAATGTATATCTGGCACTGTGGGGCAACGTGTATCTGGCACTATTGGGGTCATACGTGTATCTGCCCCTCCCCCCATATGTGTATCACGCCCCCATTTTCATTGGCCACGCCCCATGTGGCATTTGGTCACACCCATTTTTTTGCACGCGCGCCGAAGGCACGCGCACACAGTACCCGTAAGACATTTTTTCTACTTGCACCACTGGTCAGCGCACTACGTGATACAGCCTGATAGCAGTGGCTGTACCTGATTAGACCTTCAGCAGCAGCCAGTGCAGTGTAAAATGAGAAAGCTGCATACAGAGACATCCTTCAGGTTTTTGCTAGATGAATTTAGTGGTGCCCTCCAGAGGACGGTGCCCCTAGGCAGCCGTCTAAAGCTGCCTAATGGTAAAGCCAGCCCTGCAGATGACACCCAGTTACCCCCCTCCCCCCCTCAATCACAAGCGGAAATGTGTCTGATATATGTACCATGGGGGTCATTCCGAGTTGTTCGTTCGTTATTTTTTTGTCGCAACGGAGCGATTAGTCGCTAATGCGCATGCACAATGTTCGCACTGCGACTGCGCCAAGTAAATTTGCTATGCAGTTAGGTATTTTACTCACGGCATTACGAGGTTTTTTCTTCGTTCTGGTGATCGTAATGTGATTGACAGGAAGTGGGTGTTTCTGGGCGGAAACTGGACGTTTTATGGGTGTGTGCGAAAAAACGCTACCGTTTCTGGGAAAAACGCGGGAGTGGCTGGAGAAACGGAGGAGTGTCTGGGCGAACGCTGGGTGTGTTTGTGACGTCAAACCAGGAACGACAAGCACTGAACTGATCGCAGATGCCGAGTAAGTGTGGAGCTACTCAGAAAATGCTAAGAAGTGTCTATTCGCAATTTTGCTAATCTTTCGTTCGCAATTTTGATAAGCTAAGATTCACTCCCAGTAGGCGGCGGCTTAGCGTGTGCAAAGCTGCTAAAAGCAGCTTGCGAGCGAACAACTCGGAATGAGGGCCCATGAGTTGTCCATAGTTGCTCAAAGTTGTGTATGCTCAGCTGTGGACACATGCACAGTGCTAAAAAAGCAAGATCTTTCTGGAAAACGCAAAGCCTACAGCTCTGTTTCCTATGGCAAACTCTGGAGCTTATTGACTATTCTCTATGACATTTACAATTTGACATTGCATTTGAAAGCTGTGCTGATTTGAGGTGTATGAAATCCTTTCCATAGGCTGCTGCATTCTGCACACCTGAGAAACCTGCAATTGTTTTTGTTTTATTGAAGTGACCCATACCTCTATACATCTCCCTGTCACCAGGATCAGTACTAAATGCCGCCGGCCGGAATCCCGGCGGTCGAAATACCGACGCCGGAATCCCGACCACACAATCCCGAAAGGGGTGGCGAGCAGAACGCAGCCCCTTGCGGGCTCGCTTCGCTCGCCACGCTGCGGGCACGGTGCCTCGCTACGCTCGGCACACTATTATTTTCTCCCTCTATGGGTGTCATGGACACCCACGGAGGGAGAATATGTCGGGATTGTGGCGGTCGGGATTCCGGCGTCGGTATTTTGACTGCCGGAATTCCGGCCGGCGGCATCTTGACCGCATCCCTTGTCACCATCTCCAGAACTCAGTTAATTTCCTGGGACCCATTATCCATCTGCTGAGACCATCCTCCTCTTACCAAACACTCTCTCAGTGTACACTGTCCCTTCTAGTGTTTTATAAAGAAGATAAACCATAAATTATAAGGGGTTGCCCAAAAGTAAGCTTCCTTATCTCACGGGACAAATACAGTTATACAAGTAGCTTGTGGCTTGGAGGAATGTTTTGTCAAGGTATGGTGCAACATATAGCACTCCCAGCCAGGGGCGGATCCAGAAGAAAATGAAAGTGGGGGCACCATGATAGGGGAACGGTAATAGTTATATTTACATGCACCTAAGGCATGCGTGCTCCCAGATTAGAGGAGTGGTATCACAGGGGGAGTGGCCTCACAGAATACGCCATCAGGTAATGATCGGCTGTAGGAGCGCATCCTGGTTTATTGCCAATGTTTCACCCTGATGAAAAGGCTGATTGGGCCTTGAAATGTTGGTCACCTGTTCCATTAGGTATGGGAGCCTGGAAGACACCCCAGCACAATATAATTATTATAGTTTCTCTGACGTCCTAGTGGATGCTGGGAACTCTGTAAGGACCATGGGGAATAGATGGGCTCCGCAGGAGACTGGGCACTCTAAAGAAAAGATTAGGTACTATCTGGTGTGCACTGGCTCCTCCCTCTATGCCCCTTCTCCAGACCTCAGTTAGAATCTGTGCCCGGCCAGAGCTGGGTGCTCCTAGTGGGCTCTCCTGAGCTTACTAGTAAAGAAAATAAAAGGCTCCCCTAAGGAGGAGATAGAGAAAATATGTGTGTGAGAGGGTGTCTCCGTCGACAACGCCGACACCTGTTTGGATAGAGGTGAATTTATTGCACAAAATATTAGATAACAGACAGGAAATCTACCTGTTAGGCGCCGGGGTCCGCAATGTCCGCGAGGCCCGGCGCCTAGCAACTAGGTACGCCGTGCGCGTTCAGCCGCCGGCTTCCTAGCAACGCTAGACGCCGGGCGCGCTGAGCCGCACGGACCCTAGCAATGGGGACGCCACGGGTGGACCGCGTTCCCCGTTGCAGGGTTTAGTTACACACGCACACACACTTGTCTTCTGGCCGTGCAGCAAGGCAGCTGCACGGCATTAATACCAATCAGGCTCTGAACAGCTGATTGGAGGACTCCCTGCTAAATACCTTCTCAGTGCTTCTCACAGACGCCGGTAATAGCTTCCTGCATGCTGCTTTGGTTTGCTGAGAGTCTGTTCCAGTCCTGCTGTATCCGGTCATTCCTGTCCTCAGAAGTCCTGTATCCGGGAGTTGTCATCTCATCCCAGGAAGTCGTTGGGTCCCCAGTAGTCCTGACTGATCACCTTTGAATATCGAGTGGTGTTTCGTGAGTTGCGGCTCTGCCGTGTGTTGCGGCTCAGCCGCTTTGTCTTTACATATTTTGTCTTTGGAGCATTTATGGAAGGTTCCGCTTCCACAAGTCCTCTCTGGAACTCGGCGGTGCCGGGTAGGAGAAGTGGACAAGTGGATATTTTGGTTGTCCTTTTCCCTGGCGGTTTTTCCGCACATATTCTAGTTTTTATTAGCTTGTAGCCCCTGGCCTGGTTGTTTAGTCAGAGGGCCCCTTGTTATCACCCTGTCTCGGATTTCCCTTTGTCTCTCATTAAGACCTGGGGGGGCATCGGAGTTGGGCAGACGTAATCCGCCCTTCAAACGCGGCTGCCATGGGCTCAAGCAACCATAGTCTCGCAGGGGATTTCTGACAGCACGGGCGAGACAACGGAGTTAGGGCGCAAGGGGCTATTTTCCATTCCCGCTCCCTTCCCCAGCATTACGTTCCAGTGCTACGGTCCTCGCAATAAGATCTCCTCAGACCAGAGTGCTGGAATCATAACACTACCCATGTCTGTTCCTATGTCGCAGAGACCTTCAGAGTCTCACAATGATCACTACCCAAAATAATACACACTGATATCGACAGGGAGTTTGACTCCAGTGTCGACTACGATAATGCAAAGTTACAGCCAAAATGGCTGAAAGGTATTCAATATATGATTATTGTAATAAAAGATGATTTGCATATCACTGATGACTCATGTCCCTGACACAAGGGTACACATGTTTAAGGGGAAGAAAGCTGAGGTAAATTTCCCTCCTCTCATGAGGAAAAAGGGCGGGAATCTCCAGACAAGAAACTGCAGCTTCCCACAAGGTATTCTCAGGCAGTATCCTTTCCCCACTAGGGCCAGGATGTGATGGGAATCTTCCCCTAGGGTGTCACGTTTGCCCAGACGGTAGCACTAGCTATTCTCAGGGATCCTGCAGATAGCGTGCACATTCTAGTACACTACTCAGACCGGCGATTGTGTCGGCATGGGTTTATAGCGCTGTGGCAGCGTGGACAGGTACCTTATCAGCAGAGATTGAGACCCTAGTATGCATGTAGATATATATATATATGTATATATAGATATATATATATATATATATGTTAAAGATACTGTCTTAAGAGATATGTATATATATATATAAAACATGCCCAAAGAGACATGAGTATACTGGGTCCTAGAGGCAAAGCTATGTCGATTTCTGCTTGACGTGTCCTGTAGAATATGCAATGGACAGATGATGCCGACTTAAGAGGCATATGGAAGGCTGAGGATTGTGTGGAGAAGGGTTCTCGGACCTGGTCTCCACAACTATAGCTGGTAATTCTGATATTTGCCTTATATTCCTGCACAGCCTAGGAAAGCACGACATTATCAAATGCAGCCTTTCAAATAAAGAAACAAGAAAGTCCGAGGTGCGTCCTTTCTTGCCAGAGGCGGGGGCAGAGGAAAGAAGCTGCACAACACAGCTAGTTCCCAGGAACAGAAGTCCCCCCCGGCCTCTACAAAAATCCACCGCATGTCGCTGGGGCTCCACAGGCGGAGCTGGGCCCGGTGGGTGCACGCCTTCGTAAGTTCAGCCACAAGTGGGTTCACTCCCTGTTAGATCCCTGGGCAATAGATATTGTGTCTCAGGGATACAAGCTGGATTTTGAGAAGATGCCCCCTCACCGACGGCCCTGCCGGCTTCCCCCCACGAGAGGGAAACAGTGTTAACTGCAATTCACAGATTGTATCTTCACCAGGTGGTGGTCAAGGTTCCCCTCCTTCAACAAGGAGGGGGTTATTATTCGACCATGTTGTAGTCCCGTAACCTGACGGTTAGGTGGGACCCATATTGAATTTAAAATCCCTGAACATATACCTGAAAAGGTTCAAGTTCACGTTGAAATCGCTAAGAGCGGTTATTGCAAGCCTGAAAGGTGACTCGGGACATAAAGGATGCATACCTTCAGGTCCCCATTTATCCACCTCATCAGGCGTACCTCAGAATTACGGTACGGGATTGTCATTACCAATTTCAGAGGTTGCCGTTTGGTCTCCCCACGGCCTTGAGAATGTTCACCAAGGTAATGGCGGAAATGATGGTGCTCCTGCGGAAGCAAGGTATCACGTACTTGGACGAACTCCTCATAAAAGCGAGCTCAAGAGAGCAGTTGCTGAACAGCGTATCACTTTCTCTGGAAGTGTAACGGCAACACGGCTGGATTCTATATACTCCAAAGTCGCAGTGGGTTCTTACAGCTCATCTGCTTCTCCTAGGCATGATCCTAGACACAGACCAGAAAAGGGTTATCTCCCGATAGAGAGAGCTCAGGAGCTCGTGACACTGGTCAGGAATCTATTAAAACCAAAACAGGGGTCAGTGCATCACTGCACTCGAGTCCTGGGAAGGAGGGTGGCCTCATACGAGGCCATTCCCTTCGGCAGGTTCCATACGAGGTCCTTCCAATGGGACTTACTGGACAAATGGTCCGGATCACATCTTCAGATGCATAGGTTAATCACCCTGTCCCCCAGGGCCAAGGTGTCTCTTCTGTGGTGGCTGCAGAGTGCTCATCTTCTCGAGGGCCGCAGGTTCGGCATACAGGACTGGGTCCTGGTGACCACGGATGCAAGCCTCCGCGGATGGGGGGCAGTCACTCAGGGAAGAAACTTCCAAGGGCTGTGGTCAAGTCAGGAGACTTGTCTGCACATAAATATACTGGAACTAAGGGCCATATACAACGCCCTGAGTCAAGCGGAGCCCCTGCTTCGAGACCAACCAGTGCTGATTCAGTCAGACAACATCACGGCGGTCGCCCATGTAAACCGCCAGGGTGGCACAAGAAGCAGGGTGGCAATGGCGGAAGCCACAAAGATTCTTCGTTGGGCGGAGAATCACGTGCAAGCACTGTCAGCAGTGTTCATTCTGGGAGTGGACAACTGGGAAGCAGATTTCCTCAGCAGACACGACCTCCACCCGGGAGAGTGGGGACTTCATCAAGAAGTCTTCACACAGATTGCAAATCGATGGGAACTGCCACAGGTGGACATGATGGCGTCCCGCCTCAACAAAAAGCTAAAAAGATATTGCGCCAGGTCCAGGGACCCTCAGGCGATAGCTGTGCACGCGCTAGTGACACCGTGGGTGTTCCAGTCGGTATATGTGTTTCCTCCTCTTCCTCTCATACCAAAGGTGCTGAGAATTGTAAGAAAAAGGGGAGTGAGAACAATACTCATTGTTCCGGATTGGCCAAGAAGGACTTGGTACCCGGAACTACAAGAAATGCGCACAGAGGACCCATGGCCTCTGCCTCTCAGACAGGACCTGCTGCAACAAGGGCCCTGTCTGTTCCAAGACTTACCGCGGCTGCGTTTGACGGCATGGCGGTTGAATGCCGGATCCTAGCGGTAAAAGGCATTTCGGATGAAGTTATTCCTACGCTGATAAAGGCTAGGAAGGACGTGACAGCAAAGCATTATCACCGTATATGGGGAAAATATGTTGCTTGGTGTGAGGCCAGGACGGCCCCTACAGAGGAATTCCAGCTGGGTCGATTCCTGCACTTCCTACAGTCAGGAGTGTCTATGGGCCTAAAATTAGGGTCCATAAGGGTCCAGATTTTGGCCCTATCCATTTTCTTTCAAAAAGAACTGGCTTCACTGCCTGAGTTTCAGACGTTTGTTAAGGGAGTGCTGCATATTGCTGGGGAGTGCTGCATCGGCTAGGCGTGTGTCAGAATTGGCGGCTTTGTCATGTAAAAGCCCCTATCTGATCTTCCATATAGACAGGGCAGCATTGCGGACTCGTCCCCAATTTCTCCCAAAGGTGGTATCATCGTTTCATTTGAACCAACCTATTGTGGTGCCTGCGGCTACTCGGGACTTGGAGGACTCCAAGTTGCTGGACGTAGTCAGGGCTTTGAAAATATATGTTTCCAGAACGGCTGGAGTCAGGAAGACTGACTCGCTGTTTATCCTGCATGCACCCAACAAGCTGGGTGCTCCTGCTTCAAAGCTAACTATTGCTCGCTGGATCTGTAGCACGATTCAGCTGGCTCATTCTGCGGCTGGATTGCCGCATCCAAAATCAGTAAAAGCCCATTCCACAAGGAAGGTGGGCTCTTCTTGGGCGGCTGCCCGAGGGGTCTCGTCTTTACAGCTTTGCCGAGCGGCTACTTGGTCGGGTTCAAACACCTTTGCAAAGTTCTACAAGTTTGATACCCTGGCTGAGGAGGACCTTGTGTTTGCTCATTCGGTGCTGCAGAGTCATCCGCACTCTCCCGCCCGTTTGGGAGCTTTGGTATAATCCCCATGGTCCTTACGGAGTTCCCAGCATCCACTAGGACGTCAGAGAAAATTAGAATTTACTCACCGGTAATTCTATTTCTCGTAGTCCGTAGTGGATGCTGGGCGCCCGTCCCAAGTGCGGACTTTCTGCAATACGTGTATATAGTTATTGCTTAAATAAGGGTTATTGTTATGAGCCATCCGTTGAGTGAGGCTCAGTTGTTGTTCATACTGTTAACTGGGTAAGGTTATCACAAGTTGTACGGTGTGATTGGTGTGGCTGGTATGAGTCTTACCCTGGATTCCAAAAATCCTTTCCTTGTAATGTCAGCTCTTCCGGGCACAGTTTCCCTATCTGAGGTCTGGAGAAGGGGCATAGAGGGAGGAGCCAGTGCACACCAGATAGTACCTAATCTTTTCTTTAGAGTGCCCAGTCTCCTGCGGAGCCCGTCTATTCCCCATGGTCCTTACGGAGTTCCCAGCATCCACTACTGACTACGAGAAATAGAATTACCGGTGAGTAAATTCTTATTTTTTAGTCGGTGGTGGCAGGTGCAGCATACCTTGTTTTGGGCACTGCTCTGAGACTCAGACTGCAGGACACGAACTGCCTATCTTTGATTAGCAGAAGCAGCCAGCTGGATCTCCAACAAGCAGCATAAGACATCTGCAGGACAGCCCTGTCACAATCACACAGCATAAGACATCTGCAGGACAGCCCTGTCACACAGTGCCAGATTAAGGTCCACATGGGCCTGGAGCTGAAATTTCTGAAGGGCCTATTGTGTGCCGCCAAAGGGAAGATTCCTTTCTATTTTGCATTGAATCTTGCTGGCTGCTTATTTCTTATTATCTGAAATCAATATTGTATGAGCCTGGAACTCCGCTCATTGGAATATTAAGTGTGTGCGACTTGCCACTACAGTGCCCCTTAGGGGTCAGGAGGGAGTGAGAGACAAAGATGGCATCAAGGGGAGAAAGCGAGAGAGGAGGGTTTCATGAAAAATGAGGGAATGAGAGTAGAGAGAGGAGTGATAGCAGTGGCGGAACTAGCGAGCGGTGGGCCCAGGTGCGACAAAATGCTTTGGGCCCCCCTCCCATCCCATCCAAGACAGTCCACCCCCTCAACCCTGGAGAGGATCTGGTGAGGGGGACCTGCTCAGGGCCAGAGAAATGGATACCTAGCAACAGTGCCGACACTAGACATTTAGCACTGTGTGCAAGGAATGGCATCGGAGCCCCACCCCTGCATGCAAAACATAGTGGCGTGGCTTCGTGGGGAAGGGGTGTGGCCACAAAATAATACCAATTCATAAAATGGTGCACAGTAGTCTCCATTATTCAAATTACGCCACACAGTAGCACCACTACACCAGGTAGAGACCCTTTTACACCTTACGGCGGACAGATTCCTCTTTTTACACATTACAGCAGACAGCATCCCCTTTTTACACTTTATGGCAGACAGCATCCCCCTTTTTACACATAATGGCAGACAGCGTGCCCTTTTTACACAAAACGGCAGACAGCGTCCCCTTTTTACACATAACGGCAGACAGCGTGTCCTTGTTACACATAGCGGTAGACAGCGTACACTTTTTACACATAACGGCAGACAGCGTCCCCTTTTTACACATAACGGCAGACAGGGTGCCCTTGTTATACATAGCGGCAGACAGCGTACACTTTTTACACATAACGGCAGACAGCGTGCCCTTGTTAAACATAGCGGCAGACAGCGTACACTTTTTACACATAACGGCAGACAGCGTGCCCTTTTTACACATAACGGCAGACAGCGTCCCCTTTTTACACATTACGGCAGACAGCGTGCCCTTGTTACACATTACGGCAGACAGATTCCCCCTTTTTAAACCTCACGTCAGGCAGATTCCCCCCTTTCTCTAACGTCCTAGTGGATGCTGGGGACTCCGTCAGGACCATGGGGAATAGCGGCTCCGCAGGAGACAGGGCACAAAAAGTAAGCTTTTAGGATCACATGGTGTGTACTGGCTCCTCCCCCTATGACCCTCCTCCAAGCCTCAGTTAGGTTTTTGTGCCCGTCCGAGCAGGGTGCAATCTAGGTGGCTCTCTTAAAGAGTTGCTTAGAAAAAGTTTTTAGGTTCTTTATTTTCAGTGAGTCCTGCTGGCAACAGGCTCACTGCATCGAGGGACTTAGGGGAGAGAAGTGAACTCACCTGCGTGCAGGATGGATTGGCTTCTTAGGCTACTGGACACCATTAGCTCCAGAGGGAGTCGGAACACAGGTCTCGCCCTGGGGTTCGTCCCGGAGCCGCGCCGCCGACCCCCCTTGCAGATGCTGAAGATTGAAGAGGTCCGGAACCAGGCGGCAGAAGACTTTCAGTCTTCATCAGGTAGCGCACAGCACTGCAGCTGTGCGCCATTGTTGTCAGCACACTTCACACAGCGGTCACGGAGGGTGCAGGGCGCGGGGGGGGGGCGCCCTGGGCAGCAATGTATAATACCTGTATGGCGAAAAATACATCACATATAGCCCTTGAGGCTATATGGATGTATTTAACCCCTGCCAGATATCACAGACTCCGGAGAAGAAGCCCGCCGAAAAGGGGGCGGGGCCTATTCTCCACAGCACACAGCGCCATTTTCCCTCACAGAAATGCTGGTGGGAAGGCTCCCATGCTCTCCCCTGCACTGCACTACAGAAACAGGGTTAAAACAGAGAGGGGGGGCACTGATTTGGCGATATGAATATATATTAAAATGCTATAAGGGAGGAACACTTATATAAAGGTTGTCCCTGTATAATTGTAGCGTTTTGGTGTGTGCTGGCAAACTCTCCCTCTGTCTCCCCAAAGGGCTAGTGGGTCCTGTCCTCTATCAGAGCATTCCCTATGTGTGTGCTGTATGTCGGTACGTGTGTGTCGACATGTATGAGGAAAATGTTGGTGAGGAGGCGGAGCAAATTGCCTTTAATGGTGATGTCACTCTCTAGGGAGTCGACACCGGAATGGATGGCTTATTTATGGAATTACGTGATAATGTCAACACGCTGCAAGCCGGTTGACGACATGAGACGGCCGGCGAACAAATTAGTACCTGTCCAGGCGTCTCAAACACCGTCAGGGGCTGTAAAACGCCCATTTACCTCAGTCGGTCGACACAGACCCAGACACGGACACTGATTTCAGTGTCGACGGTGAAGAAACAAACGTATTTTCCTTTAGGGCCACACGTTAAGGGCAATGAAGGAGGTGTTACATATTTCTGATACTACAAGTACCACAAAAAAGGGTATTATGTGGGATGTGAAAAAACTACCTGTAGTTTTTCCTGAATCAGATAAATTAAATGAAGTGTGTGATGATGCGTGGGTTTCCCCCGATAGAAAATTATTGGCGGTATACCCTTTCCCGCCAGAAGTTAGGGCGCGTTGGGAAACACCCCTTAGGGTGGATAAGGCGCTCACATGCTTATCAGAACAAGTGGCGGTACCATCTACAGATAGGGCCGTACTTAAGGAGCCAGCTGATAGGAGGCTGGAAAATATCCTAAAAAGTATACACACACATGCTGGTGTTATACTGCGACCAGCGATCGCCTCAGCCTGGATGTGCAGAGCTGAGGTGGCTTGGTCGGATTCCCTGACTAAAAATATTGATACCCTTGACAGGGACAGTATTTTATTGACTATAGAGCATTTAAAGGATGCATTTCTATATATGCGAGATGCGCAGAGGGATATTTGCACTCTGGCATCAAGAGTAAATGCGATGTCCATATCTGCAAGAAGATGTTTATGGACACGACAGTGGTCAGGTGATGCAGATTCCAAACGGCACAAAGATGTATTGCCGTATAAAGGGGAGGAATTATTTGGGGTCGGTCCATGGGACCTGGTGGCCACGGCAACTGCTGGAAAATCCACCGTTTTTTACCCTAAGTCACATCTCTGCAGAAAAAGACACCGTCTTTTCAGCCTCAGTCCTTTCGTCCCTATAAGAGTCATATCTGCCCAGGGATAGAGGAAAGGGAAGAAGACTGCAGCAGGCAGCCCATTCCCAGGAACAGAAGCCCTCCACCGCTTCTACCAAGTTCTCAGCATGACGCTGGGACCGTACAGGACCCCTGGATCCTACAAGTAGTATCCAAGGGGTACAGATTGGAATGTTGAGACGTTTCCCCCTCGCAGGTTCCTGTAGTCTGCTGTACCAATGTCTCCCTCCGACAGGGAGGCAGTATTGAAAACAATTCACAAGCTGTATTCCCAGCAGGTGATAATAAAATTACCCCTCCTACAACAAGGAAAGGGGTATTATTCCACACTATATGGTGGTACTGAAGCCAGAAGGCTAGGTGAGACCTATTCTAAATCTGAAATATTTGAACACTTACAAAGGTTCAAATCCAGATGCAGTCACTCAGAGCAGTGATAGCGAACCGGGAAGAAGGGGACTATATGGTGTCCCGGGACATCAGGGATGCTTACCTCCATGTCCCAAAATTTGCCTTTCTCACCAAGGGTTCCTCAGGTTCGTGGTACAGAACTGTCACTATCAGTTTCAGACGATGCCGTTGGATTGTCCAAGGCACCCCGGGTCCTTACCAAGGTAATGACCGAAATGAGGATTCGTCTTCAAAGAAAATGGACGACCTCCTGATAAGAACAAGGTCCAGAGAACAGTTGGAGGTCGGAGTAGCACTATCTCAAGTAGTTCTACGACAGCACGGGTGGATTCTAAATATTCCAAAACCGCAGTTGTTCCGACGACACGTCTGCTGGTCCTAGGGATGATTCTGGACACAGTCCAGAAAAAGGTGTTTCTCCCAGAGGAGAAAGCCAGGGAGTTATCCGAGCTAATCGGGATCCTCCTAAAACCAGGAAAAGTGTCAGTGCATCATTGCACAAGAGTCCTGGTAAAAATGGTGGCTTATTACGAAGCGATTCCATTCGGCAGATTTCACGCAAGAACTCTTCAGTGGGATCTGCTGGACAAATGGTCCGGATCGCATCTTCAGATGCATCAGCGGATAACCCTATATCCAAGGACAAGGGTGTCTCTCCTGTGGTGATTACAGAGTGCTCATCTTCTAGAGGGCCGCAGATTCGGCATTCAGGATTGGATGCTGGTGACCACGGAGGCCAGCCTGAGAGGCTGGGGAGCAGTCACACAGGGAAAAAATTTCCAGGGAGTGTGATCAAGTCTGGAGAATTCTCTCCACATAAATATACTGGAGCTAAGAGCAAATTTATAATGCTCTAAGCTTAGCAAGACCTCTGCTTCAAGGTCAGCCGGTATTGATCCAGTGGGATAACATCACGGCAGTCGCCCACGTAAACAGAAAGGGCGGCACAAGAAGCAGGAGGGCAGTGGCAAAACTGCAAGGATTTTTCGCTAGGCGGAAAATCATGTGATAGCACTGTCAGCAGTGTTCATTCCGGGAGTGGACGACTGGGAAGCAGACTTCCTCAGCAGGCACGACCTCCACCCGGGAGAGTGGGAACTTCATCGGGAAGTTTTCCGCATGATTGTGAACCGTTGGGAAAGACCAAAGGTGGACATGATGGCGTCCCGCCCGAACAAAAAACGGGACAGGTATTGCGCCAGGTCACGAGACCTTCAGGCGATAGCTGTGGACGTCCTGGTAACACCGTGGGTGTAACAGTCGGTGTATGTGTTCCCTCCTCTGCTTCTCATAACCAAGGTATTGAGAATTATAAGACGTAGAGGAGTAAGAACTATACTCGTGGCTCCGGATTGGCCAAGAGGGACTTGGTACCCGGAACTTCAAGAGATGCTCACAGAGGACTAATGGCCTCGGGAGCTAAGAAGGGACTTGCTTCAGCAAGTACCATGTCTGTTCCAAGACTTACCGCGGCTGCGTTTGACGGCATGGCGGTTGAACGCCGGATCCTAAGGGAAAAGGCATTTCGGAAGAGGTCATACCTACCCTGGTCAAAGCCAGGAAGGAGGTGACCGCACAACGTTATCACCACATGTGGTGAAAATATGTTGCGTGGGTGAGGCCAGGAAGGCCCCACGAAGAAATTTCAACTAGGTCGATTTCTGCACTTCCTGCAAACAGGAGTGTCTATGACCCTCAAATTGGGGTCCATTAAGGTTCAAGTTTCGGCCCTGTAGATTTTCTTCCAGAAAGAATTGGCTTCGGTTCCTGAAGTCCAGACGTTTGTCAAGGGAGTATTGCATATACAGCCCCTTTTGTGCCTCCAGTGGCACCGTGGGATCTCAACGCAGTGTTGGGATTCCTCAAATCATATTGGTTTGAACCGCTCAAATCTGTGGATTTGAAATATCTCACATGGAAAGTGACCATGCTGTTGGCCCTGGCCTCGGCCAGGCGATTGTCAGAATTGGCGGCTTTGTCTTACAAAAGCCCATATTTAATTTTCCATTCGGACAGGGCAGAACTGCGGACTTGTCCCCAGTTTCTTCCTAAGGTGGTGTCAGCGTTTCACCTGAAACAACCTATTGTGGTGCCTGCGGCTACTAGGGACTTGGAGGACTCCAAGTTGCTAGACGTTGTCAGGGCCCTGAAAATATATATATATATATATATATAATCCCAGGACGGCTGGAGTCAGAAAGTCTGACTTGCTGTTTATATTGTATGCACCCAAAAAGCTGGGTGCTCCTGCTTCTAAGCAGACTATTGCTCGTTGGATTTGTAGTACAATTCAGCTTGCACATTCTGTGGCAGGCCTGCCACAGCCAAAATCTGTAAATGCCCATTCCACAAGGAAGGTGGGCTCATCTTGGGCGGCTGCCCGAGGGGTCTCGGCTTTACAACTTTGCCGAGCAGCTACGTGGTCAGGGGGGAACACGTTTGTAAAATTCTACAAATTTGATACCCTGGCTGAGGAGGACCTGGAGTTTCTCTCATTCGGTGCTGCAGAGTCATCCGCACTCTCCCGCCCGTTTGGGAGCTTTGGTATAATCCCCATGGTCCTGACGGAGTCCCCAGCATCCACTAGGACGTTAGAGAAAATAAGATTTTACTTACCGATAAATCTATTTCTCGTAGTCCGTAGTGGATGCTGGGCGCCCATCCCAAGTGCGGATTGTCTGCATTACTTGTACATAATTATTGTTACAAAAATCGGGTTGTTATTGTTGTGGGCCATCTTTTCAGAGGCTCCTTCGTTGTTATCATACTGTTAACTGGGTTCAAATCACAGGTTGTACGGTGTGATTGGTGTGGCTGGTATGAGTCTTACCCGGGATTCAAGATCCTTCCTTATTGTGTACGCTCGTCCGGGCACAGTACCTAACTGAGGCTTGGAGGAGGGTCATAGGGGGAGGAGCCAGTACACACCATGTGATCCTAAAAGCTTACTTTTTGTGCCCTGTCTCCTGCGGAGCCGCTATTCCCCATGGTCCTGACGGAGTCCCCAGCATCCACTACGGACTACGAGAAATAGATTTATCGGTAAGTAAAATCTTATTTTTACACATCACGTCAGGCAGATTCCCCCTTTTTACACATTGTGGCAAAGATTCCCCCTTTTTACACATCACGTCAGGCAGATTCCCCCTTTTTACACATTACGGCAGGCAGATTCCCCCTTTTTACACATTGCGGCAGGCAGATTCCCCCTTTTTACACATTACGGAAGGCAGATTCCCCCTTTTTACACATTGCGGCAGGCAGATTACCCCTTTTTACACATTGCGGCAGGCAGTCCCCCTTTTTGCACATGGAAAGAAAGAAAGAAAGAAAGAAAGAAAGAAAGAAAGAAAGAAAGAAAGAAAGAAAGAAAGAAAGAAAGAAAGAATTATACTTACCCTCTCTGCTGGCTCAGGCTCCTCGGTGCATCTTCTGGCAGATCACGATTCCCGTGCTGTTTTCCGAGAACAGCCTATAGTGAAGCAGAGGGACAGCAGCAGCAGCGCCTCCACCAATAACACAGCGCTGCTGCGGCTCCCTCCTCCACCTCCCTCCTCCTCCTTCTCCCCCGCACCGCTGCGCTCCTCTCCTCTCTGTCCAAGCGGCTGTGTGCTGCGGGCAGCGGTTTCCCACAGCACACAGCGGCATGTAATGAGTCAGTTTGACTCATTACATGCTTTGGGCCCCTGGACAGTGGCGGGCCCCAGTGCAACGCACTGTTTGCACTGGCGGTAGTTCCGCCTCTGAGTGATAGAGAGGGTGTCAGGTAGAAAGAGAGAAAGGGATGAGAGGGGGAGACAAAGAGATGGTGTCAGAGAGAGAAAGGGGGGAGGAGCAAGAGAGAGAGATGGAGGGTGTGAGTGGGATTGAGTGAGATAGAGAGTGTCAGGGGGGGTGAAAGAGAGTTAGTTTCAGAGAGAGAAATAGGGAGAGAAAGGGTGTCAGGGAGAGAGCAAGACAGTGCCAGGAAGAGAGAGAGACATTGTCAGGGAGAGAGAGAATGGGAGAGAGAAGGTGACAGTGTCAGAGAGAGAGTGTCAGGGAAAGAGAAAGACAGTGTCAGGTGGAAAGAGAGATAGATAAAGTGGCAGTTAGAGAGAGGGGGGGAGAGAAAGAGACAGTGTCAGGAAGGGAGACAGAGTGTCAAGGAGGGGGAGAGTGAGTGACAGTGCCAGGGAGAGAGAGAGACAGTATCAGAGAAAGACAGTGCCAAGGGGAGAGAGAAATAGACAGTGTCAGAGAGAGAGACTGTCAAGGAGAGAGAAAGACTGTGAGAGAGAGAGAAAGAGATGAGCTGCACTGTAAGCTCCGGGGATGTGGGGGAAATCGGCCATTACTGACTGCGGCTTCCTGTAATATCCAGTGGGGTAAAGGAGTCCGAGCTGCACCTGTAAGCGCCGAGGTTGGAGGAGGGGGGATCAGGCATTATTCACCGCGGCTTCCTGTAACCTCTGGTAGGGGTGAGGGGGTCCGGGCTCACTTAATCTCCGGACGGGGGTGGTCAGGCTGCAATTTAAGCTCTGGGTGTTGGGGTGGCCGCAGGATCCCCGCAGCTGCACTGTAAGCTCCGGCAGGGGGAGGGGAGGCGGAGCTGACATGCAGGCACCTGCATTCTTCTGGGTGGATTCTTAGTAGGGAGGGGAGGTGATAGCCAGCAGTGTTTGCATGGGGCCTGGGAGGATGGCCACTGGCAGCTTGTGATAGGAACATTTTTTTTCCTGTCAACTCTGCCTGTATCCGATGGGCCTATTTTCATGGGGAGGCCTGGAGCTGCAGCTCCAGCCGCCCCATTGTTAATCCGGCTCTGCTGTCACAGTCACACAGCATAAGACATCTGCAAGACAGCCCTGTCACAATCACACAGCATAAGACATCTGCAGGACAGCCCTGTCACAGTCACACAGCATAAGACATCTGCAGGACAACCCTGTCACAATCACACGGGCCGCCTTCTCAAAGCTGAGCTGAGTTTGACTGCACCTAGCATGGTGGTAAAGGAAGTGGAGGACGAAGTGCTGGGAAACTGTGCGGTGCAGTGAGGACTAATGAAGCCTTTTGCGCCGTCATAAGTAACAGTCTTACTCGATGCTGGCATCTCAGCCCTGCGCCTGTGCTGGACTCTGGCCGGCTGGCAGTGGGGGAGGTAGGTTGCAGTGTGAGCAGGGGAAGGCTGGAGCTGCAGCTCCAGCATCCCCATTGGTAACCACACGGACTTGCTGTTAGAGCAGCGGTGGGTCCTAGTGGCTGCCGGCTCTTTTATCAAACCTTACTGACGGAAATAGCAGTAGTGTTGCTGCTGTTCTGCTTTAGAAAAAAAAAGAAATGACAGGAGGGGCACGGGCCCGAGTGCCCCCCCGAATCCGCCTATGCTCCCAGCCACTCTCACTTCAGCCAGTGTCGGTTGCACAGCCTTCAGTTATGGAGGTGGCACTGTAAAATTTGTCCAACTATATATTTTAGATATACGGCGGGATGTAACAGAGTCTGAAATCGCTGGAGGTGTGGGATGCTGTCCAATCGTGGATGTTTTATTAAAGGGACAATCACTTGCAAGGCAGAACCATCACTAAAACCAGGACTGTTAGTGTGCCTTGAGGACAGAGGTTGGGAAAAACTGCTCTAGCATCTAGCAATCTGTTCTCTGTAACATCTAGCCATCTATGCTCAGTAGCATATAGCAATCTGCACTCTGTAGCATCTAGCAATCTGTGCTCTGTAACATCTAGCCATCTATGCTCCGTAGCATCTAGCCATCTACACTCTATAGCATCTAGCAATCTGTGCTCTGTAACATCTAGCCATCTAGTCTCAGTAGCATCTAGCCATCTACACTCTATAGCATCTATCAATCTGTGCTCTGTAACATATAGCCATCTACACTCTATAGCACCTATTAATCTGTGCTCTGTAGCATCTAGCCATCTATGCTCAGTAGCATCTAGCCATCTACACTTTGTAGCATCTAGACATCTGTGCTCTGTAACATCTAGCCATCTATGCTCAGTAGCATCTAGCCATCTACACTCTATAGCATCTAGCAATCTGTGCTCTGTAACATCTAGCCATCTAGTCTCAGTAGCATCTAGCCATCTACACTCTATAGCATCTATCAATCTGTGCTCTGTAACATATAGCCATCTACACTCTATAGCACCTATTAATCTGTGCTCTGTAGCATCTAGCCATCTATGCTCAGTAGCATCTAGCCATCTACACTTTGTAGCATCTAGACATCTGTGCTCTGTAACATCTAGCCATCTATGCTCAGTAGCATCTAGCCATCTACACTCTATAGCATCTATCAATCTGTGCTCTGTAACATCTAGCCATCTATGCTCTGTAGCATCTAGCCATCTACACTCTATAGCATCTAGCAATCTGTGCTCTGTAACATCTAGCCATCTATGCTCAGTAGCATCTAGCCATCTACACTCTGTAGCAACTAGCAAACTGTGCTCTGTAGCATCTAGCCATCTATGCTCAGTAACATCTAGCCATCTACACTTTGTAGCATCTAGACATCTGTGCTCTGTAACATCTAGCCATCTATTCTCAGTAGCATCTAGCCATCTACACTCTGTAGCATCTAGCAATCTGTGCTCTGTAACATCTAGCCATCTATGCTCAGTAGCATCTAGCCATCTACACTCTATAGCATCTAGCAATCTGTGCTCTGTAACATCTAGACATCTATGCTCTGTAGCATCTAGCCATCTGCACTCTATAGCACCTATCAATCTGTGCTCTGTAACATATAGCCATCTACACTCTATAGCACCTATTAATCTGTGCTCTGTTACATCTAGCCATCTATGCTCTGTAGCATCTAGCCATCTAATCTACACTCTATAGCATCTAGCAATCTGTGCTCTGTAACATCTAGCCATCTATGCTCAGTAGCACATAGCCATCTACACTCTATATCAGGCTTGTCCAACCCGCGGCCCGCGGGCCGCATGCGGCCCAAGTCGGCTAGTAATGCGGCCCAGGAGCAGCGCTGCAGCAGAGGTTTTTTTTTTTTTCCGAGTACGGACACCACATGTGAGGCTGAGCCGGCCCCAGCAGGCTGTCAGCACATCCTGATTGGATTGCTGCTGCTGGGACCAGCACCAGCTCACGCCCTCTCCGCTGTCAGTCACAATGTAGCCCTCCTCCGCTGCATAGCGGCACACGTGACTGAGCAGCGCGAGAGTAGAGGAGCCCAGCGGAGAAGTTGGTTGTACAAGAACACGTGGAGCGGCGGACGGAGACGGAGGCAGCGCTGCAGGAGCGGTAAGTATGTGTCTGTGCGTGTGTGTGTTTTTTTTTTACAGCTACAAGGGGCACAGTACAAGGGCGCAGCTACAAGGGGCACAGTACAAGGGGGCAGCTACAGGGCCACAACTACAAGGGGGCAGCTACAAGGGGCACAGTACAAGGGGGCAGCTACAGGGCCACAACTACAAGGGGCACAGTACAAGGGGGCAGCTACAAGGGGCACAGTACAAGGGGGCAGCTACAGGGCCACAACTACAAGGGGCACAACTACAAGGGGCACAGTACGAGGGGCATAGCTACAGGGGCACAATTACAAGGGGCGCAGCTACAGGGGCACAACTACAAGGGACGCAGCTACAGGGGCACAGCTACAAGGGGCACAGTACAAGGGGCGCAGATACAGGGGCACAACTACAAGGGGCACAGTACAAGGGGGCAGCTACAAGGGGCACAGTACAAGGGGGCAGCTACAGGGGCACAACTACAAGGGGCGCAGCTACAGGGGCACAACTACAAGGGGCGCAGCTACAGGGGCACAGCTACAGGGGCACAGTACAAGGTGGCAGCTACAAGGGGCACAGTACAAGGGGGCAGCTACAGGGGCACAACTACAAGGGGCACAGTACAAGGGGCGCAGCTACAGGGGCACAACTACAAGGGGCGCAGCTACAGGGGCACAGCTACAGGGGCACAGTACAAGGTGGCAGCTACAAGGGGCACAGTACAAGGGGGCAGCTACAGGGGCACAACTACAAGGGGCACAGTACAAGGGGCGCAGCTACAGGGGCACAACTACAAGGGGCGCAGCTATAGTGGCACAGCTACAAGGGGGCAGCTACAGGGGCACAACTACAAGGGGGCAGCTACAAGGGGCACAGTACAAGGGGGCAGCTACAGGGGCACAACTACAAGGGACGCAGCTACAGGGGCACAGCTACAAGGGGCACAGTACAAGGGGGCAGCTACAGGGGCACAACTACAAGGGGCGCAGCTACAGGGGCACAACTACAAGGGGCGCAGCTACAGGGGCACAGCTACAGGGGCACAGTACAAGGTGGCAGCTACAAGGGGCACAGTACAAGGGGGCAGCTACAGGGGCACAACTACAAGGGGCACAGTACAAGGGGCGCAGCTACAGGGGCACAACTACAAGGGGCGCAGCTACAGGGGCACAGCTACAGGGGCACAGTACAAGGTGGCAGCTACAAGGGGCACAGTACAAGGGGGCAGCTACAGGGGCACAACTACAAGGGGCACAGTACAAGGGGCGCAGCTACAGGGGCACAACTACAAGGGGCGCAGCTATAGTGGCACAGCTACAAGGGGGCAGCTACAGGGGCACAACTACAAGGGGGCAGCTACAAGGGGCACAGTACAAGGGGGCAGCTACAGGGGCACAACTACAAGGGACGCAGCTACAGGGGCACAGCTACAAGGGGCACAGTACAAGGGGGCAGCTACAGGGGCACAACTACAAGGGGCGCAGCTACAGGGGCACAACTACAAGGGGCGCAGCTACAGGGGCACAGCTACAGGGGCACAGTACAAGGTGGCAGCTACAAGGGGCACAGTACAAGGGGGCAGCTACAGGGGCACAACTACAAGGGGCACAGTACAAGGGGCGCAGCTACAGGGGCACAACTACAAGGGGCGCAGCTACAGGGGCACAGCTACAGGGGCACAGTACAAGGTGGCAGCTACAAGGGGCACAGTACAAGGGGGCAGCTACAGGGGCACAACTACAAGGGGCACAGTACAAGGGGCGCAGCTACAGGGGCACAACTACAAGGGGCGCAGCTATAGTGGCACAGCTACAAGGGGGCAGCTACAGGGGCACAACTACAAGGGGGCAGCTACAAGGGGCACAGTACAAGGGGGCAGCTACAGGGGCACAACTACAAGGGACGCAGCTACAGGGGCACAGCTACAAGGGGCACAGTACAAGGGGGCAGCTACAGGGGCACAACTACAAGGGGCGCAGCTACAGGGGCACAACTACAAGGGGCGCAGCTACAGGGGCACAGCTACAGGGGCACAGTACAAGGTGGCAGCTACAAGGGGCACAGTACAAGGGCGCAGCTACAGGGGCACAACTACAAGGGGCACAGTACAAGGGGCGCAGCTACAGGGGCACAACTACAAGGGGCGCAGCTATAGTGGCACAGCTACAAGGGGGCAGCTACAGGGGCACAACTACAAGGGGCGCAGCTATAGTGGCACAGCTACAAGGGGCGCAGCTACAAGGGCACAACTACAAGGGACGCAGCTACAGGGGCACAGCTACAAGTAAGTTTAATATGTTAACTGTGTTTTCTATGGTTTTTTTGGACGATCAGGTATCGTTACTGTTATTTTATTTTATGTGCGGCCCAAACCAAATTTTCATCTTCTAATGTGGCCCAGGGAAGGTGAAAGGTTGGACACCCCTGCTCTATATCATCTAGCAATCTGTGCTCTGTAACATCTAGCCATCTATGCTCAATAGCATCTAGCCATCTGGACTCTGTAGCAACTAGCAATCTGTGCTCTGTAACATCTAGACATCTATGCTCTGTAGCATCTAGCCATCTACACTCTATAGCATCTAGCAATCTGTGCTCTGTAACATCTAGCCATCTATGCTCAGTAGCATCTATCCATCTACACTCTATAGCATCTAGCAATCTGTGCTCTGTAACATCTAGCCATCTATACTCTGTAGCATCTAGCCCTCTGTAGCATCTAGCCTTTACACTCTGTTGCGCGTGTGTCCCCCAGATGTGCAATGTAAATACCAAATTGCTTTCTAACAAATATTTCTCTGACGTCCTAGTGGATGCTGGGACTCCGTCAGGACCATGGGGATTAGCGGCTCCGCAGGAGACAGGGCACAAAAATAAAAGCTTTAGGACTAGGTGGTGTGCACTGGCTCCTCCCCCTATGACCCTCCTCCAAGCCTCAGTTAGGTTTTTGTGCCCGTCCGAGCAGGGTGCAATCTAGGTGGCTCTCCTAAAGAGCTGCTTAGAAAAAGTTATTAGGTTTTTTATTTTCAGTGAGTCCTGCTGGCAACAGGCTCACTGCAACGAGGGACTTAGGGGAGAAGAAGTGAACTCACCTGCGTGCAGGATGGATTGGCTTCTTAGGCTACTGGACACCATTAGCTCCAGAGGGATCGAACACAGGCCCAGCCATGGAGTCCGGTCCCGGAGCCGCGCCGCCGAACCCCTTGCAGATGCCGAAAAGTGAAGAGGTCCAGAAACCGGCGGCAGAAGACTTTTCAGTCTTCATGAGGTAGCGCACAGCACTACAGCTGTGCGCCATTGTTGTCAGCACACTTCACACCAGCGGTCACTGAGGGTGCAGGGCGCTGGGGGGGGGGCGCCCTGGGCAGCAATGATAATACCTTGTTCTGGCTAAAAATACATCACATATAGCCCCTGGGGCTATATGGATGTATTTACCCCCTGCCAGGTCTCACAAACACCGGGAGAAGAGCTCGCCGAAATAGGGGGCGGGGCCTATCTCCTCAGCACACAGCGCCATTTCCCTGCACAGCTCCGCTGCGAGGAAGGCTCCCAGGACTCTCCCCTGCACTGCACTACAGAAACAGGGTAAAAAAACAGAGAGGGGGGGCACTTTTTTGGCGATATTGATATATTAAGCTGCTATAAAGGAAACAACACTTCTGTAGGGTTGTTCCTATATATTTATAGCGCTTGGGTGTGTGCTGGCAAACTCTCCCTCTGTCTCCCCAAAGGGCTAGTGGGGTCCTGTCTTCGATAAGAGCATTCCCTGTGTGTCTGCTGTGTGTCGGTACGTGTGTGTCGACATGTATGAGGACGATGCTGGTGTGGAGGCGGAGCAATTGCCGGTAATGGTGATGTCACCCCCTAGGGAGTCGACACCGGAATGGATGGCTTTGTTTATGGAATTACGTGATAATGTCAGCACGTTACAAAAATCAGTTGACGACATGAGACGGCCGGCAAACCAGTTAGTACCTGTCCAGGCGTCTCAGACACCGTCAGGGGCTGTAAAACGCCCTTTACCTCAGTCAGTCGACACAGACCCAGACACGGACACCGAATCTAGTGTCGACGGTGAAGAAACAAACGTATTTTCCAGTAGGGCCACACGTTATATGATCACGGCAATGAAGGAGGCTTTGCATATCTCTGATACTGCAAGTACCACAAAAAGGGGTATTATGTGGGGTCTGAAAAAACTACCTGTAGTTTTTCCTGAATCAGAGGAATTGAATGAAGTGTGTGATGAAGCGTGGGTTAACCCCGATAGAAAACTGCTAATTTCAAAGAAGTTATTGGCATTATATCCTTTCCCGCCAGAGGTTAGGGCGCGCTGGGAAACACCCCCTAGGGTGGATAAGGCACTCACACGCTTATCAAAACAAGTGGCGTTACCGTCTCCTGAAACGGCCGCCCTCAAGGATCCAGCTGATAGGAGGCTGGAAACTACCCTGAAAAGTATATACACTCATACTGGTGTTATACTGCGACCAGCCATCGCCTCTGCATGGATGTGCAGTGCTGGGGTGGTTTGGTCGGATTCCCTGACTGAAAATATTGATACCCTGGATAGGGACAGTATTTTATTGACTATAGAGCAATTAAAGGATGCTTTTCTTTATAAGCGAGATGCTCAGAGGGATATTTGCACTCTGGCATCGAGAGTAAGTGCGATGTCCATATCTGCCAGACGAAGTTTATGGACGCGACAGTGGTCAGGTGATGCGGATTCCAAACGGCATATGGAAGTATTGCCGTATAAAGGGGAGGAATTATTTGGGGTCGGTCTATCGGATTTGGTGGCCACAGCAACAGCCGGGAAATCCACCTTTTTACCTCAGGTCCCCTCCCAACAGAAAAAGACACCGTCTTTTCAGCCGCAGTCCTTTCGTTCCTATAAGAACAAGCGGGCAAAAGGACAGTCATATCTGCCCCGAGGCAAAGGAAAGGGTAAGAGAGTGCACCAAGCAGCTCCATCCCAGGAGCAGAAGCCCTCCCCGGCTTCTGCAAAGCCCTCAGCATGACGTTGGGGCTTTACAAGCGGACTCAGGGGCGGTGGGGGGTCGACTCAAGAATTTCAGCGCACAGTGGGCTCACTCACAGGTGGACCCCTGGATCCTGCAGGTAGTATCTCAGGGTTACAGGTTGGAATTCGAGAAGTCTCCCCCTCGCCGGTTCCTAAAGTCTGCTCTGCCAACGTCTCCCTCAGACAGGGCGACGGTATTGGAAGCCATTCACAAGCTGTATTCTCAGCAGGTGATAGTCAAGGTACCCCTCCTACAACAGGGATAGGGGTATTATTCCACACTATTTGTGGTACCGAAGCCGGACGGCTCGGTAAGACCTATTCTAAATCTGAAATCTTTGAACCTGTACATACAAAAATTCAAGTTCAAGATGGAGTCACTCAGAGCAGTGATAGCGAATCTGGAAGAAGGGGACTTTATGGTGTCCCTGGACATCAAGGATGCTTACCTGCATGTCCCAATTTGCCCTTCACATCAAGGGTACCTCAGGTTCGTGGTGCAAAACTGTCATTATCAGTTTCAGACGCTGCCGTTTGGATTGTCCACGGCACCTCGGGTCTTTACCAAGGTAATGGCCGAAATGATGTTTCTTCTGCGAAGAAAAGGCGTATTAATTATCCCTTACTTGGACGATCTCCTGATAAGGGCAAGGTCCAGAGAACAGCTGGGGGACGTAGTAGCACTAACCCAAGTAGTGCTGCAACAGCACGGGTGGATTCTGAATTTTCCAAAATCTCAATTGACCCCGACGACACGTCTGCTGTTCCTGGGAATGATTCTGGACACGGTTCAGAAAAAGGTGTTTCTTCCGGAGGAGAAAGCCAGGGAGTTATCCGAACTTGTCAGGAACCTCCTAAAACCAGGAAAAGTGTCTGTGCATCAATGCACAAGAGTCCTGGGAAAAATGGTGGCTTCTTACGAAGCGATTCCATTCGGCAGATTCCACGCACGAACTTTTCAGTGGGATCTGCTGGACAAATGGTCCGGATCGCATCTGCAGATGCATCAGCGGATAACTTTGTCCACGGACAAGGGTGTCTCTTCTGTGGTGGTTGCAGAGTGCTCATCTGTTAGAGGGCCGCAGATTCGGCATACAGGACTGGGTCCTGGTGACCACGGATGCCAGTCTGAGAGGCTGGGGAGCGGTCACACAGGGAAGAAACTTCCAGGGAGTGTGGTCAAGCCTGGAGATGTCTCTTCACATAAATATACTGGAGCTAAGAGCGATTTACAATGCTCTAAGCCTGGCAAAACCCCTGCTTCAGGGTCAGCCGGTGTTGATCCAGTCGGACAACATCACGGCAGTCGCCCACGTAAACAGACAGGGCGGCACAAGAAGCAGGAGGGCAATGGCAGAAGCTGCAAGGATTCTTCGCTGGGCGGAAGATCATGTGATAGCACTGTCAGCAGTGTTCATTCCGGGAGTGGACAACTGGGAAGCGGACTTCCTCAGCAGACACGATCTACACCCGGGAGAGTGGGGACTTCATCCAGAAGTCTTCCACATGATTGTGAACCGTTGGGAAAAACCAAAGGTGGATATGATGGCGTCCCGCCTCAACAAAAAACTGGACAGGTATTGCGCCAGGTCAAGAGACCCTCAGGCAATAGCTGTGGACGCTCTGGTAACACCGTGGGTGTTCCAGTCAGTGTATGTGTTTCCTCCTCTGCCTCTCATACCAAAAGAACTGAGAATTATACGGCAAAGGGGAGTAAGAACGATACTCGTGGCTCCGGATTGGCCAAGAAGAACTTGGTACCCGGAACTTCAGGAGATGCTCACGGAAGATCCGTGGCCTCTACCTCTAAGACGGGACCTGCTTCAGCAGGGACCGTGTCTATTCCAAGACTTACCGCAGCTGCGTTTGACGGCATGGCGGTTGAACGCCGAATTCTAAGGGAAAAAGGCATTCCGGAAGAGGTCATCCCTACCCTGGTAAAAGCCAGGAAGGAGGTGACTGCACAACATTATCACCGCATTTGGAGAAAATATGTTGCGTGGTGTGAGGCCAGGAAGGCCCCGACGGAGGAATTTCAACTGGGTCGATTCCTACATTTCCTGCAAACAGGATTGTCTATGGGCCTCAAATTAGGGTCCATTAAGGTTCAAATTTCGGCCCTGTCGATTTTCTTCCAGAAAGAATTGGCTTCAGTTCCTGAAGTCCAGACTTTTGTAAAAGGAGTACTACATATACAGCCCCCGGTTGTGCCCCCAGTGGCTCCGTGGGATCTTAATGTAGTTTTGGATTTTCTCAAATCCCATTGGTTTGAGCCACTCAAATCGGTGGATTTGAAATATCTTACATGGAAAGTAACCATGCTACTGGCCCTGGCTTCAGCCAGGAGAGTGTCAGAATTGGCGGCTTTATCGTATAAAAGCCCATATCTGATTTTCCATTCGGACAGGGCAGAACTGCGGACGCGTCCTCAGTTTCTGCCTAAGGTGGTTTCAGCGTTTCACCTGAACCAGCCTATTGTGGTGCCTGCGGCTACTAGCGATTTGGAGGATTCCAAGTTGCTGGACGTTGTCAGGGCATTGAAAATATATATTTCAAGGACGGCTGGAGTCAGAAAATCTGACTCGCTGTTTATACTGTATGCACCCAACAAGCTGGGTGCTCCTGCTTCTAAGCAGACGATTGCTCGTTGGATTTGTAACACAATTCAACTTGCACATTCTGTGGCAGGCCTGCCACAGCCTAAATCTATCAAGGCCCATTCCACAAGGAAGGTGGGCTCATCTTGGGCGGCTGCCCGAGGGGTCTCGGCATTACAACTCTGCCGAGCAGCTACGTGGTCGGGGGAGAACACGTTTGTAAAATTCTACAAATTTGATACCCTGGCTAAAGAGGACCTGGAGTTCTCTCATTCGGTGCTGCAGAGTCATCCGCACTCTCCCGCCCGTTTGGGAGCTTTGGTATAATCCCCATGGTCTTGACGGAGTCCCAGCATCCACTAGGACGTCAGAGAAAATAAGATTTTACTTACCGATAAATCTATTTCTCGTAGTCCGTAGTGGATGCTGGGCGCCCATCCCAAGTGCGGATTGTCTGCAATACTTGTACATAGTTATTGTTACAAAAAAATCGGGTTGTTATTGTTGTGAGCCGTCTGTTCAGAGGCTCCTACGTTTGTCATACTGTTAACTGGGTTCAGATCACAAGTTGTACGGTGTGATTGGTGTGGCTGGTATGAGTCTTACCCGGGATTCAAAATCCTTCCTTATTGTGTACGCTCGTCCGGGCACAGTATCCTAACTGAGGCTTGGAGGAGGGTCATAGGGGGAGGAGCCAGTGCACACCACCTAGTCCTAAAGCTTTTATTTTTGTGCCCTGTCTCCTGCGGAGCCGCTAATCCCCATGGTCCTGACGGAGTCCCAGCATCCACTACGGACTACGAGAAATAGATTTATCGGTAAGTAAAATCTTATTTTAAAATGCCCGCTCTAATATATATTGTAAACGCCTACACATCTTATTACCATGTGCCCTGAATATACGCTATACATCGCAAAACACTGCATCCCATAAGAGAAAACAATACACCCACACATTATCTGAGTTCCAAAGCTCATTGATGTATATATTTGTTATTAAAAGGATATGGATTCAATATATTACAATGTACAGTATACATATAGTTACATGGTTACAGTTCATACAGTAAGCAGTTAATACATACAGTTACAGGCCAGCGATACAATTACCATATCTTTCTCATATAAATTCGTCCCTCCATATCACTCTCTCTCTGTAAAATCATGCAGGAACTGGTTTAGAAGCACCTCCATCATCGTCTGGGACAAAACAGCAACTCGCAACTGTGTGTCTCTGTAATGTGTTATCTAGTTTGGGGGAGGGAACTTTCTCATTCATGATGAGTCACTAGTCTGTTCGTATGCTAAACAGGTTCAGCCTTGAAGACATCAAAAGGGGCTGGCCTGAGATTCCTGTCCACTGTCCTAATAAGTAGTGATGAGCGGATTCGGTTTTACTCGGTTTTACTCGGTTTTACTCGGTTCTCAAAACGGCATCTTATTGGCTCACGGATGTCACGTGTTTTGGATAGCCAATAAGATGCCGTTTTGAGAACCGAGTAAAACCGAGTAAAACCGAACCTCGCTCATCACTACTAATAAGAGTGATTTTAGCGTTCATACATTTAATCATAACTATTTGTTGCAATGTCCTACAACTTCATAACAAGTATCAAATGAATCTACACATTAATCTGTTTGCTTTAATACCAAGTATGACAGGTCTATCTTGCTTCGTTCAAATAATACACATGCATGACATTACTTCATTATATAATTTTAAATCATTATGATGTCTGGCTCTTGATATTATTATAATTATGTGCTGTATGAAATAAGTGTCGAATCCATCTCTGTGGCATGTCCATGTAAATGCGTGTGTTACCATATATTGCTGTGCTCGCTGCACGTATTTGCAAGTATAGCGACTTATATGTGTGGAGTCTGTAGGTTCTTTCTATGTAATATATTTTTTTACTTCGACAGCAAGCATTCATGTCTAACATCTAGGAAGTGCTGAGATGTAGCCACAATGAGTGTGGCTATAGCTAAATGTTACCCTGCTTCCTCTATGTGTGTGATTTCCCTGTGTGATTATCCTGCACCAAACCGTCTGATATTTGTAAGCAAATTGTAGTCTTGGGGTCTGCACCTGCACAGGACCTGCTCTGTGCATGTGGAGAACGGGTCCCGCGATACCGCACACAGATACCCCAAGCTTCTGCCTGGCAGTTGGGGGGTGATGTGGGGGCGTTTCTGGCCAGCATTCCCAGAAACAGGGGAGTGTCACCCCCATTTTCTGGGATGGGAGAGACAATGGTCTGTGTGTCATCATGTAGACTTTCTGTACTTGCAGCCCCATTTCCATCAGGTAGCTTATTAAGCTGGAGCTTACTCAGCTGGCCTTTTGCGTGGAACCTGATGGTCTTGATGTTGGACCCTAGCTTGCGATGTCAGTCACAGTGCTGGTATCGCAGCTACATGCAGATGGCATTTTTTCTACTGAGACATCTCCTGCATCCCCCTCCTGGAGGTGCAGCATGCAGCATTGCATTTTCATCCATCTCTGAATCAGGCCCACTATCTGTTGTCAGTCTGCAAAGACAAATGGCCTAAAGGCATTATTTAACCCAGATTCCTCCTCTCCCTCCCAGATTGACAGGCAACCCACACCCCTCCTTGCCTTTAATAGATAGACCTTCACAGGTGTTCTAATTTGGCCAGACAGGCTGCCAAACTGCAGGGAGACACAGTATTTTCACCAAGCAGGTAAAACACACATTTTATTCTTCAAATGCAAGACTTCCCCAGGCTTGCTAACTAACCATCTACTTCCTATGTGCATACTGCTCCTTTTGCCACATATATCTCCCCCTAGCATTGACAAGTTCGACATATGGACATTGCGAGGTACGCCAATTTACGGAGTACGGCATCTGCATTTTAATGTAGGATACCAGGCAGGGCATATGCTCTGCCGTAAACCGAAAAAGGTTGTAATGCAACTAACCACCTTGTAACCCTGGGATTCACCTCTCAGATTCTCTACATCCACTGTAATGGAGTATGGTCCGTGATTAAGGAGAACTCTCTCCCCAGCAAATAGTGTCGAAGTGCCTCTGAGGTCCACTTTACAGCCAGACACTCCTTCGTTACTGTAGCATACTGTACTTTTGTTCCCTCTGCAACAACTTCCTGCTCAAGTACAATATGGTATGGTCTACCCCCTCACTTTCCTGGGACAGGACTGCACCTATGCCAATATCAGAAGTGTCTGCCTGTAAGAAAAACCTGCGGGTGAAATTGGGTGCCAACAGTACCAGAGAGGTACAAAAGGCCAACAGAAGATCTGCCCACGCTGTCTCAGCAAGACTGGTCCACTGCTGCTGATTAGACAGCTTTTTTAAGCAAATCTGTCAAAGGAGCAGCTCTAGTCGCAAAGTGGCTGATAAACCACCTATAGTAACCAACCAAGCCCAGGAAGGTTCTTAACTGCAACTTGGTATTAGGTTTTAACCAATTTTTAACACCATCAGCTTTCCCTATTTGGGGTTTCACTTGACCCTGTACAACTATGTAGCCTGAATAATTGCCCATTCTCAGGGCCACTGCTCATTTCTCAGTGTTAGCTGTGAACCCTGTGGATCTCAATGAGGCCAGTACTGCCTCAACTTTGGGCAGATATAATTCCCAATCTTGTGAATGTATCACAATGTCATCTAGATAGGCAGCTGCATAGGCAGTATGGGGTTTCAGTTCCTTGCTCATCAACCTTTGGAAAGTGGATGGCGTTCCATGCAAACCAAAGGGTAGGACCTTATACTGGAAAAGGCCTTCAGGAGTGCAAACAGCTGTCTGTTCCTTGGCTGCTGGTGTTAGCGGGATATGCCAATAGTCCTTTGTGAGATAAAGGGTGGTCAAATCTTTGCTGCTGGACAAACTTTCCACCAGTTCATTCACCCGTGGCATCAGGTAGGAATCAAACTGGGACACGCTGTTTCAATTTCTAAATTCATTGAAGAACCATAAGCTGCTATGGGGTTTTGTAATCAGCACAATTGGGCTACACTACTCTCTGGTAGACTCCTCAATTATCCCCAGTTGGACCATGTTTTCCACCTCTTTTATAATTGCGCTCTACCTAGTCTCAGAAATCCTGTAGGGCTTTTATTTCACCACTAACCCGGGAGGCGTGATAATATCATGTTCAATCAAGACTGTCCTGGTAGGGAAAGGAACATGTCCTTGTTCCAATATTCCATCCCCCCTACCTGCCTCTTTTGTTCTGCGGTCAAGCTCGGCTCTATGGTATTCAATGACTTTTTCTCTACCATACTACTCAACATCACTGTCACCAAATCCTCATGTCATCTTTTCAATAAATTTACATGATATACCTGCTCTTCCTTTCTCCTCCTGGCCTGTCGGACCTTATAGTTCGCAGGGCCAACCACCTCTACCACCTCATAGGGCCCCTGCCAATGTGCAAAGAGCTTACTCTCTTGGGTTAGCACTAGAACCAAGACCTTATCACCAGGACAGAAGGACCGAGTTATTGCAGTAGTATCATAATTTGACTTCTGTCCAAAGGGCTTATTTTCCCCAACTTCTTATACATTTGAGAAACAAATTGTACTACGTTGGGTTGTGTAGACCCCTGTTGTTCCCAACCCTCCTTTAGCATATACAAAAAGCCCAGGGTTGTTCCCATACAGTAGCTCAAAAGCGCTTCACCCCATTGAGGCTTAGGGTACCTCTCTGACAGCAAACAGCAGGTATGGAAGAAGGGTGTCCTAATCGTTCTTTTCCTGTGATACTGCCTTTTTGATCATATGCTTTAGGATCTGATTAAACCTTTCCACTAGTCCATCCATTTGTGGATAGTAAACAGAAGTGTGGAGGGTTTTCACCCCTAGCAACTGACACATATCCCTCATTAGCCTGGGCATAAATGGCATACCCTGATTGGTAAGAATTACCTTAGGGATTCCCAGTCGGGCATACAAATGAACAAGCTCCCTAGCTAGACTTTATATTTCAGTATTTTCTCCGGATAGTGTGTTGCGTAGTCTAGCACCACCAATACATACTGGTGGCTTGAGTTGACTTCTCTAGTGGCCCAACCAAATCCATACCAATATGCTCAATTGGCACCTGTATCAATAGTAGAAGGGACAAGAGGGTCCCGGTATGAGGGTCTAGGGCATGCTCTCTGGACAAGCTTGACAATACTTTTTCATGGCCATGTGTACCCGTGGCCCATAAAACCTAAGCAGGACTCTCTACCGGGGTTTTGTCCTCACCCAGATGCCCCCCCCCCCAAACATAAGTATGTGCTGTTTTAGAACCAGTGGGACATTAACTTGTTGTACCACTAGCTGTTCCATTACTTACTCCTGTAAAGTGCTTACTCTATACAGGGAAGCATTCTTAATCACAAAGTAGGGCCTTACCCCTGATGGTGGGGCTACTTGGACACCCTCTTCACCTCTGTTACTGCTTTAAAGGCTTGTTCCAGGGTAGCATCATTCACTTGGTCCCGTGCAAAATACAATAATGGGAATAGTTTTAGCATCAAGGACCAGTCCATGTCCACATCAGACTCCGATGCAGGTTCATCTGCAGTTTCCCCCAGGAGGACCACGAATGGTCTGCCTGTGTCCTTCAACCAATGTGACTTCCATGTCGCCTTGCCTGAGATCCTAGTCTAGCAGCTTCCTGAAATGTCAACTCCATTGTACCGAGGTGTACATCTCATTCTCCTTTGGTCATATCCTTTAAGACCGGTTGGACTTGCTCTGCAATCACTTCCTGGAATAACGGAAAGTCACATCCCAAGATGAGGTGATATGGCAGCTTAGGAGTTATTGCTGCCACGGTCCACATGGTCCTGTCCTTGAAAGTGACTGAAAGGAGGGTACTCTCGTATTCCTCAGATGTTCAATGAATACACTCTTGGCAACCGAGGTGCTGGCTCCACCAGGATCAGTGAACCCTAAAACAGGGTAAGTTCACTACCAGTGTCCAACAAGGCCAGGACTGTTACTTGACATAACCCGTTTCCCTTCTGGGGTACACTCATGGTACAGTAGCTTGGGTACATTGGTCTCACCTTCTAGGCTAGAGAACAGTTTATAGATTCCTGCAGTGTTTGGCAATCCATGAGTCCATTCAAAACATGTTAGGTTAGCCAGCCTTGGGATCAACTCACTTTCCACTGGGTTATTTACAGTTGAGCCTGGGCGATTCCCGGCCAAACCTATGCCAAGTTTCTGTGTTGGCATAGGCTTTGGCACAAAGCCAAGAGGCTTGGTCATTTGCTGCAATGCCCCAAATCTCTCCACCAGCCTGGCAAGTTCTTCAGGGGTTGGGGGTCTGCCTGCACGAACTACTTTTACAGACCTGGAGGTATATTTACTAAAGGTCGATTTTGTTGTTTTCGTTCGTTTTTCAGATTGATGTTAAATCAATTTTAATCGATGTTGGGCTTCCAGGGATAAAACACACATTTACTAACATTTAAAAAGTAATATAAAAAAGTAACCCCCATTTTCTGGGAAGGGACAGCCAGGGATATGCGTGTCATCACACCGACTTTCTGTCCTCGCAGCCCCGACTTCCGTCGGTCAGCTGAGTAAGCTGCAACTTACTAAGCTGGCCTTTTGCGTGGAACATATATATATATATATATATATATATGTTTCACGCAAAAGGCCAAAACTGGCAAGTCTTGCGCTATGGGAGCTAAGCTGCATCTCTTTGTTAGTACGAGTTCAATAAATAAGATAGAGCAAATGGGGATTTGAGGGTGCTAAACTGATAGCAGTAATGTGTACTACCACCATAAGTGTTATAAGTTCAGAGGCATTTTAACATAAAACAACACTTTTTAATTTGTTAAAATGTCCATTAAAACATTACAAGCTGAGTGCAGATACATCAAAAAACATCCATATATTGTACAGACATAAGAAACATCTGATGATCACTGTGTAATCAAATATTCATGGATAAATCAGGAATTTGCACTTTGTTATTGGTTCATGTAGATACAGATGGAATTCATACAAAACCCAACGTGTTTCATAAAAATTTCTTCCTCAGGGGTAAATCCCAAGCTGTAATGGAGTAAGCAGAGGTATGAGTGATTTAAGGTAAATACCTCTTCCTGTAAGGATGAACCTATTTCTGAGTTTTATTCTAGAAGAATTTGGCTAAAAGTGTCCCAATCAGGGACCGGATGGAATCTATCCAGTATTCCATACAATAAGGAATAAATATATAAACTGAGTGGAGTGTTCACCTTGGAGGTACAGTCTCAAAGATGCGCACATTGGCCCTCATTCTGAGTTGATCGCACCAAGCAACGTTTTGCTGCTGGTGCGATCAACTAATCTCCGACTATGAGGGAGTGTTTTTTAGCATAGCAAGGCTGCGATCGCTTGTGCAGTCCTGCAATGCTAAAAAAGTTTCATGCAAAACATCACCAGCCCTGGATATACTTACCCTGTGCGACAGATCCAGCGATGATGGGCTCGGCATTGACGTCAGACATCCGCCCTCCGTTCGCCTGGACACGCCTGCGTTTTTCTTACCACTACCCAAAAATGGTCTCCAACGGTCAATTGACGCCCCGGAATGCCTTCCTGCAGTCAATCTTCTTGCAATCGCTGCTGCGACAGTGACGCACATGCGCATTATGGCCCCCGCGCATGTGCAGTAGTGACCCGGTCGCAGCTGTGCGAACGAAAGCATGCTGCGATCGGGTCGGAATAACCCCCATTAATGAATCTAGAACTATTAATTGGAAACCAGGTACACGTGCTTCCTCTAACAGCAGAAAATGGGCGTATATTAAAATAATAACTTACCCCTCCTGCAGTCCTGCACCATCTCTCCACATGCTTCCATACAGTGAATGGCTGTAAACACTCTGAATGGTGGAAAACTCCAGCCATCTACCAATCTGCATGCTGACAGCCATTCATTGTCTGGCTGCAAGCTGGGAAGCAGGTAATGAATGCTGTACTCTATGTGTAATTCACAATCCGAGCAGCTGGGCAGCTTTCTCTGTCTGCCAATAAGCTCTAGAAGATCCAGCCTGGGGGCAGATGCCCCAGGCCCAGCCTGCCCTTGTTTTAAGACCCCAGGCCCGGCGACAGGGGGGGTCAAAGGGGACAACCCTCCCGGGCCCCAAGCTTCAGGGGGGCCCCATCACTTGCTTGGTCTGGTTGGTCTTCGCTTTGTTGCCTTCATTATGCTTGCGGCATGCCTCTCTGCCGCCCCGTCCCTGTCTGACGATCTGCTGCCGCTGCCGCTGAAGAGCCGGGCAGCAGAGCAGCACACACAGGCTACACTGACTGTGTGAGTCAGGGCTCCTTATAGCAGCTGCCCGCAGCACTACCTCTGTCCAACCCTGCTCCCTACGTGCCTGGATGGCACCCTCACAGCCTGTCATACTGTATACTATGTCAAGGTACTGCCATATTATTCTATATAAATGTGTGTATGGTGAGTTCTATGTGTGTGTATGTATATATATATATATATATGCAAAACATGTCCCTGGCACTCCGGACTTCCGTTCACCTTGCTCCGGTGCCCTCCCCTCAGATCTGCATCTGTGTATATGGTCCTTGTATGCCGCCCATACAAGGACCATATATATATATATATATATGTGTGTGTGTGTGTATATATATATGTATAAATTATAATATGTACTGTATATTTTGTGTGTGTGTGTGTGTGTGTGTGTGCGTGCGTGTGTGTGTGTGTGTATATGTATATATATATATATATATATATATATAATTTTTTTACAGCGACTTTGTACTTTATAAGGGGGGGGGGAGTCAAGGCAGGGTGGGGGGCCCCGGAGAAATTGGTGTACCGGGCCCCAAGATTTCTCTTGCCGGCCCTGTAAGACCCATAGAATCATTGGGCCCTGGGCAGCTGCCCAGTGAGCCCATACATAAAGGTGGCATATATGCATTCATTATTTCTCTCCCTTAGTTTAGTATCTTAATATTTAAGGTTCTTTCAAACCCAATTAATACAAAACTTGAAATGTAACAAAACATCAGTGAGCGTTGCTATGGAAACAGTAACAAATCTACCATCCTGTTCTAAATACAATATCCCCCTTCAATTTATCTCTTGCAAAGATTTAAGTTATCTCTGTGTTTGATGCTTGGAGGTGAACAGAAAAATATTTAATGAACAAGGGAGATCTAACACAGTTTCTTTTGACTAATACATGAGGCATTATCCAAGTCACACATTTGTATCTAAAAAAGGCAATTTGCTATTGCAATTCAGCCAGTCACTGCTTATTTGCTGGAAAAAGAGTAACGTTAACCATTTCCAGATACAGAACTGCATATTTTTTTTTTAAACAGTAAAGAAACCTAAAAAATTTAAGTTTAACAAGATTCAACGTTACGGTTTAATACAATTTTTTTTTTCAAATCGCACCTTCCTGTACAAATGCTGAATAAATAAATACATTTCTTCAGTGAATTCCTCATATTCATCCATCCCAGCGGCCTCCCATTGGTCCACCTTTTGCACCTCAGCAGGGTGCGCCATTATCAGGTCTGTTTTACAGTAGGAATAAAATGACACAGAGAACAGATGCATTTCTGCTGCGGGGTACACTGGGCTCCAAAAGGATAGACATTGGGGTGTAGAGTAGGATCTTGATCCGAGGCACCAACAGGCTCAAAAGCTTTGACTGTTCCCAGAATGCACAGCGCCGCCTCCTCTATAACCCCGCCTCCCTGCACAGGAGCTCAGTTTTGTAAGTTGGTGCTGCAGTAAGCAGGCACTGAAGCCGTACCTGGACGACTTGTTAATCCTGGCAAATTCCCCAGAACTTCTCCTGTGTCATCTGGATATGACGGTCCGGTTTCTACAAGCCCACGGGTGGCTCATCAACTGGAAGAAATCCTCCCTGGTCCCTGCTCAGAGCATGGTGCACCTGGGAGCGCTATTGGACACTCACAACCAGCAGTTGTTCTTGTCTCAGGAGAAAGTCCTGAAGCTTCAGGACAGGATTCGTTGCTTCCTTTCTCGTCCGCAAGTGTCGATACATTCGGCAATGCAGGTGCTGAGTCTCATGGTCTCAGCATTCGACATGGTGGAGTATGCTCAATTCCATTCTCGCCCCCTCCAGAGGCTGATTCTAGCCAAGTGGGATGGCCTGCCTCACCGGATCAGGTCACACATGATCTCATTGACTCCGGAGGACCGTCTGTCGCTACTTTGGTGGCTCCGGGACCAACAGTTGTGCAGGGGCCGTCCCTTCTGGATATCCAACTGGGTCCTGTTGACGACAGATGCCAGTCTAAGAGGTTGGGGCGCGGTGCTGGAGCAACACTCCCTTTAGGGTCAGTGGGCCAAGGAGGAATCTCTCCTCTCGATCAACATTCTGGAATTGCGGGCGGTCTTCAATGCGTTGAACCTGGCCCAGCATTTAATTCAGAACCGTCCTGTTCAAATACAGCCGGACAATGCCACCAAAGTGGCTTACATAAATCATCAAGGCGGCACTCGAAGCCGTTTGGCAATGAAGGAAGTCTCACGGATTCTACGTTGGGCGGAACGCCATCTACCGGCCATATCGGCAATATTCATTCTGGGAGTCCTGAATTGGGAAGTGGACTTTCTCAGTCGTCAGGACGTGCATGCCGGCGAGTGGAGCCTCCATCCAGAAGTGTTTCAACTCCTAGTGGAAAAGTGGGGTCTTCCAGATGTAGATCTGATGGTGTCTCGACACAATCACAAGGTTCCGGTCTTCGGAGCAAGGACAAGGGATCCTCAAGCAGCATTCGTGGATGCGCTGGCGGTGGCGTGGAGGTTTCGGCTGCCGTACGTGTTCCCTCCGGTGTCACTCCTGCCCAGGGTAATTCGGAAGTTCAAGCAAGAAAAAGGAAATCTGCTTCTCATAGCTCCGGCGTGGCCCAGATGGCCCTGGTTCTCAGACCTGCAAGGCCTATCGTCAGAGCGTCCACTTCTGCATCCACAACGCCCAGACCTCCTCGTTCAAGGCCCCTGTGTCTACCCGGACCTAGCCCGGCTGTCTTTGACGGCGTGGCTCTTGAAGCTTCCGTCTTGAGAGCTAAGGGTTTTTCTGAAGAGGTCATTGAAACTATGTTGCGGGCCCGGAAACCGGCTTCTGCTCGGATTTACTATAGGGTCTGGCATTCCTACTTTGTTTGGTGCGCATCTAATAATTATGACGCTTCCAAGTTTAGTACAGCCAAACTTTTGGCTTTTCTGCAACAGGGCCTAGATTTAGGCCTGCGTCTGGCCTCCCTCAAGGTTCATATTTCGGCCTTGTCGGTGTGGTTTCAGAGAAAAATTGCGATTTTACCTGATGTTCATACTTTCACTCAGGGTGTGTTGCGTATCCAACCTCCCTATGTCCAGCCAGTGGCTCCTTGGGACTTGTCAGTGGTTTTGGAGGCGTTGCAGGAGCCTCCGTTTGAACCTCTTGGTTCAGCTGACCTTAAGTGGCTTTCCCTTAAGGTGGTGTTCTTGCTGACTATTGCCTCTGCTAGAAGAGTGTCGGATCTGGGTGCCTTGTCTTGTAGTTCCCCATATCTGATTTTTCACCGTGACCGGGCGGTTCTTAGGACTCGTCCCGGATATTTACCTAAGGTGGTTTCTTCGTTCCACCTTAATCAGGAGATTGTGGTTCCGGCCTTTGTCTGTCCTGATTTGTCTCCCAAAGAGCGGCCTTTGGATGTGGTACGGGCTCTCCGTATCTACGTGAAGAGAACTGCTTCTATTCGAAAGTCTGATTCTCTCTATGTTTTGTTTGGATTTCACAAACGTGGCTGGCCTGCTCACAAGCAGACCCTGGCCAGATGGATTAGAATGGTGATTGCACATGCTTATGTGGAGGCTGGTCTGTCAGCTCCTGCTCACATTACGGCCCATTCTACTCGGTCTGTTGGACCTTCTTGGGCGGCCCAACGTGGTGCGACCCTTGAACAATTGTGCAAGGCGGCTACGTGGTCCTCCGGGAACACGTTCATAAGGTTCTATGCCTTCGATACTGCCGCTTCCCAGGATGCTTCCTTTGGACGCCGGGTTCTTGTGCCCGCAATAGTGCGTCCCCTCCCATAAGGAACTGCTTTAGGACATCCACAATGTCTATCCTTGTGGAGCCCAGTGTACCCCGCAGCAGAAAACGAGATTTATAATAAGAACTTACCTTTGTTAAATCTCTTTCTGCGAGGTACACTGGGCTCCACAAGGCGCCCACCCTGACGCACTTAGCTTCTTTGGGTTGGTATGGCATTAGCCGCTGACACTTCTCTTGTCATGAGAGTGTGGTGTATGTGGCTACTAACCGTTGTCGTATCTTTTCCTGCTACTGCATTGGGCGGGTTAACTAAAAACTGAGCTCCTGTGCAGGGAGGCGGGGTTATACAGGAGGCGGCGCTGTGCATTCTGGGAACAGTCAAAGCTTTTGAGCCTGTTGGTGCCTCGGATCAAGATCCTACTCTACACCCCAATGTCTATCCTTGTGGAGCCCAGTCTACCTCGCAGAAAGAGATTTAACAAAGGTAAGTTCTTAACATAAATCTCATTTTTTTGATTATTGTTTTTAAAAATAGCACCTTCCTGTCCATTTTTTGAATTTTTTGATTATTGTTTTTTTTAAATAGCACCTTCCTGTCCATTTTTTGATTATTGTCTTTTTAAATAGCAGCTTCCTGTACAAATGCTGAATAAATATATTTCTTCAGTCAATTCCTCATATTCATCCAACCCAGCGGCCTCCCATTGGTCCACCTCTTGCGTCTCAGCAGGGTGCGCCATTATCAGATCTGTTTTACAGTAGGAATAAAATGGCACAGAGAGCAGATGCATTTTTTGATTATTGTTTTTTAAAATAGCACCTTCCTGTCCATTTTTTGCATTTTTTGATTATTGTTTTTTTAAATAGCACCTTCCTGTCCATTTTTTGCATTTTTTGATTATTGTCTTTTTAAATAGCAGCTTCCTGTACAAATGCTGAATAAATACATTTCTTCAGTAAATTCCTCATATTCATCCATCCCAGCGGCCTCCCATTGGTCCACCTCTTGCATCTCAGCAGGGTGCGCCATTATCAAATCTGTTTTACAGTAGGAATAAAATGGCACAGACAGCAGATGCATTTTTTGATTATTGTACACAATTTTCTTTTAACCTGTTTGACGTCTAAAATGCAGCAACACAGTAACGGTGGCCGTAATGATTATCATATCCATAAGTAATATAATAAATACGTGACCTGCAGAGAAATTGAAAAATAACAAATGCCAAGAATGTTCAGTACTAAAAAAAGTAAGGTTATACAGCTTTTCTGGATCTCTGCAATGTGTGGTACTCACTGTATGGTGTGCATTCGGAAGCAACATTTTGAGGACGTGGTGTCCAAAACGGGGCATTTTTTTGGGCGGCTGCATGACATCACACACAGCCGCTCTAATTAAAAAAATAGCTGCAGACTGCCTGACAGTGCAGCCAGGGGTTGACCTTAAATTGATGTGTCCACAATTAAATTGCGGATGCATCATGAGACAACGCTACACATACTGGGCGGCCTTGCCTTGTGTTGGGCGGCCCCCAGCGTATGCGGATGCAATGATTTGTGTCCATCTCTGAATGAGGTCCACAATTAACTATGAATCATGACATCATGGTCCTGCTCTGGGAAATGTAATGCCAGGAATCGCAGAAGGACACATTGAGGCTGGGGCCACCATGATGTGATTTGTGGCTATATGTCCATCTGGACTTCTCTCTCCATGGTCCTCCCAGACCTCATCATTAAAAAGATGACAAGTATGCATTATGCTCATCAGCCAAGTCTGTAAAGGTATGTCATCTTCACCATTTTACTATAAGGATTTGTTATTAATTAGCCAACAACCTGGAAATATACATAATTTATGACTGGTTTACTTTGTTTTTCATTTAAATGTTAAATAGAGACATATTAAGATTTTACTTACCGATAAATCTATTTCTCGTAGTCCGTAGTGGATGCTGGGACTCCGTAAGGACCATGGGGAATAGCGGCTCCGCAGGAGACAGGGCACAAAATAAAAGCTTAAGGATCAGGTGGTGTGCACTGGCTCCTCCCCCTATGACCCTCCTCCAAGCCTCAGTTAGGATACTGTGCCCGGACGAGCGTACATAATAAGGAAGGATATTGAATCCCGGGTAAGACTCATACCAGCCACACCAATCACACCGTACAACTTGTGATCTGAACCCAGTTAACAGTATGATAAACGCAAAGGAGCCTCTGAAAAGATGGCTCACAACAATAATAACCCGAATTTTTGTAACAATAACTATATACAAGTATTGCAGACAATCCGCACTAGGGATGGGCGCCCAGCATCCACTACGGACTACGAGAAATAGATTTATCGGTAAGTAAAATCTTATTTTCTCTGACGTCCTAGTGGATGCTGGGACTCCGTAAGGACCATGGGGATTATACCAAAGCTCCCAAACGGGCGGGAGAGTGCGGATGACTCTGCAGCACCGAATGAGAGAACTCCAGGTCCTCCTCAGCCAGGGTATCAAATTTGTAGAATTTAGCAAACGTGTTTGCCCCTGACCAAGTAGCTGCTCGGCAAAGTTGTAAAGCCGAGACCCCTCGGGCAGCCGCCCAAGATGAGCCCACTTTCCTTGTGGAATGGGCTTTTACTGATTTTGGCTGTGGCAATCCTGCCACAGAATGTGCAAGCTGAATTGTACTACAAATCCAACGAGCAATCGTCTGCTTAGAAGCAGGAGCACCCAGCTTGTTGGGTGCATACAGGATAAACAGCGAGTCAGATTTTCTGACTCCAGCCGTCCTGGAAACATATATTTTCAAGGCCCTGACAACGTCAAGCAACTTAGAGTCCTCTAAGTCCCTGGTAGCCGCAGGTACCACAATAGGTTGGTTCATGTGAAATGCAGAAACCACCTTAGGTAGAAATTGAGGACGAGTCCTCAATTCCGCCCTGTCAGAATGAAAAATTAAGTAAGGGCTTTTATATGATAAAGCCGCCAATTCTGACACACGCCTGGCTGAAGCCAAGGCTAACAGCATCGACACCTTCCATGTGAGATATTTTAAGTCCACAGTGGAAAGTGGTTCAAACCAATGTGACTTTAGAAAACTCAACACCACATTGAGATCCCAAGGTGCCACTGGAGGCACAAAAGGAGGCTGTATGTGCAGCACCCCTTTTACAAATGTCTGAACTTCAGGTACTGAAGCCAGTTCTTTCTGGAAGAAAATCGACAGGGCCGAAATTTGAACCTTAATGGACCCTAATTTTAGGCCCATAGACAGTCCTGTTTGCAGGAAATGAAGGAAACGACCCAGTTGAAATTCCTCTGTAGGGGCCTTCTTGGCCTCACACCACGCAACATATTTACGCCAAATGCGGTGATAATGTTTTGCGGTTACGTCCTTCCTGGCTTTGACCAGAGTAGGGATGACTTCTTCTGGAATGCCTTTTTCCCTCAGGATCCGGCGTTCAACCGCCATGCCGTCAAACGCAGCCGCGGTAAGTCTTGGAACAGACAAGGCCCCTGCAGTAGCAGGTCCTTTCTTAGAGGTAGAGGCCACGGTTCGTCCGTGAGCATCTCTTGAAGTTCCGGGTACCAAGTCCGTCTTGGCCAATCCGGAACCACGAGTATAGTTCTTACTCCTCTCCTTCTTATGATTCTCAGTACTTTTGGTATGAGAGGCAGAGGAGGGAACACATACACTGACTGGTACACCCACGGCGTTACCAGAGCGTCCACTGCTATTGCCTGAGGGTCCCTTGACCTGGCGCAATATCTGTCCAGTTTTTTGTTTAGACGTGACGCCATCATGTCCACCTTTGGTTTTTCCCAACGGTTTACAATCAGGTGGAAGACTTCTGGGTGAAGTCCCCACTCTCCCGGGTGAAGGTCGTGTCTGCTGAGGAAGTCTGCTTCCCAGTTGTCCACTCCCGGAATGAATACTGCTGACAGTGCTATCACATGATTTTCCGCCCAGCGAAGAATCCTTGCAGCTTCTGCCATTGCCCTCCTGCTTCTCGTGCCGCCCTGTCTGTTTACGTGGGCGACTGACGTGATGTTGTCCGATTGGATCAACACCGCCTGACCCTGAAGCAGAGGTTTTGCTTGACTTAGGGCATTGTAAATGGCCCTTAGTTCCAGAATGTTTATATGAAGAGACGTTTCCAAGCTTGACCACAGGCCCTGGAAATTCCTTCCCTGTGTGACTGCTCCCCAGCCTCTCAGGCTGGCATCCGTGGTTACCAGGATCCAATCCTGAATGCCAAATCTGCGGCCCTCTAGTAGATGAGCACTCTGCAGCCACCACAGGAGAGACACCCTTGTCCTTGGCGACAGGGTTATCCGCTGATGCATCTGCAGATGCGATCCGGACCATTTGTCCAGTAGATCCCACTGAAATGTTCTTGCATGGAATCTTCCGAATGGAATCGCTTCGTAAGAAGCCACCATTTTCCCCAGGACCCTCGTGCACTGATGCACTGAGACCTGTCCTGGTTTTAGGAGGTTCCTGACTAGCTCGGATAACTCCCTGGCCTTCTCCTCCGGGAGAAACACCTTCTTCTGGACTGTGTCCAGAATCATTCCTAGGAACAGTAGACGTGTCGTTGGAATCAGCTGCGATTTTGGAATATTTAGAATCCACCCGTGCTGACGTAACACTACCTGAGATAGTGCTACTCCGACTTCTAACTGTTCCCTGGATCTTGCCCTTATCAGGAGATCGTCCAAGTAAGGGATAATTAAAATGCCTTTTCTTCGTAGAAGAATCATCATTTCGGCCATTACCTTGGTAAAGACCCGAGGTGCCGTGGACAATCCAAACGGCAGCGTCTGAAACTGATAATGACAGTTTTGTACTACAGACCTGAGGTACCCTTGGTGAGAAGGGTATATCGGGACGTGGAGATAAGCATCTTTGATGTCCAGAGACACCATATAGTCCCCTTCTTCCAGGTTTGCTATCACTGCTCTGAGTGACTCCATCTTGAATTTGAACCTTTTTATGTAAGTGTTCAAGGATTTCAGATTTAAAATTGGTCTCACCGAGCCGTCCGGCTTCGGTACCACAAACAGCGTGGAATAATACCCCTTTCCTTGTTGCAGGAGGGGTACCTTGATTATCACCTGCTGGGAATACAGCTTGTGAATGGCTTCCAAAACTGCCTCCCTGTCGGAGGGAGACTTTGGTAAAGCAGACTTCAGGAAACGACGAGGGGGAAACGCCTCGAATTCCAGTTTGTACCCCTGCGATACTACCTGTAGAATCCAGGGATCCACTTGCGAGTGAGCCCACTGCGCGTTGAAATTCTTGAGACGGGCCCCCACCATATCTGAGTCTGCTTGTAAAGCCCCAGCGTCATGCTGAAGACTTGGCAGAAGCAGGGGAGGGCTTCTGCTCCTGTGAAGCGGCTGCATGGTGCAGTCTTTTTCCTCTTCCTCTGCCCCGGGGCAGAAAAGAGTGGCCTTTTGCTCGCTTGTACTTATGGGAACGAAAGGACTGAGTTTGAAAAGACGGTGTCTTTTTCTGCTGATGTGGAGTGACCTGGGGTAAAAAGGTGGATTTTCCAGCCGTTGCCGTGGCCACCAGGTCCGATAGACCAGCCCCAAATAACTCCTCCCCTTTATACGGCAATACTTCCATGTGCCGTTTGGAATCCGCATCCCCTGACCACTGTCGCGTCCATAACGCTCTTCTGGCAGAGATGGACATAGCACTTATTCTTGATGCCAGGGTGCAAATATCCCTCTGTGCATCACGCATATATAGTAATGCATCCTTTAAATGTTCTATAGTTAACAAAATATTGTCCCTATCCAGGGTATCAATATTCTCGGTCAGGGAATCCGACCATGCGACTCCAGCACTGCACATCCAGGCTGAGGCGATTGCTGGTCGCAGTATTTATTATTATTATTATCCTTTATTTATATGGCGCCACAAGGGTTCCGCAGCGCCCGATTACAGAGTACAAATGCACATAAAAAATAGGAAAACAGTGACTTACAGTTGAATACAATATAGGACAAGTACAGGGCAGCTAAGCATAACTACACCAGTAAACATAGAGATGAGTTCCAGGTGGTCAAAAAACTGTGGGATCTGGGCGGTTGAGGATTATTAAAGTAAGAAAAGTATAAGCACATGAGGGAAGAGGGCCCTACTCGTGAGAGCTTACATTCTAAGGGGAGGGGTAGACAGACAGGGATGACACAGATGGGGTACATAGAGAGCGTGGAACAGAGGGTTATGTTGAGATTTGGCTACGTTTGGTAAAGAAATGGGTCTTAAGAGCCCGTTTGAAGTTTTGTAGAGAGGTGGAGAGTCTGAGGGGGAGAGGTAAAGAATTCCAGAGAAATGGAGCAGCACGTGAAAAATCTTGGAGATAGGAGTGGGAGGAAGTAATCAGAAGACAGGAGAGACGGCGTGCATTAGCAGAGCGAAGAGGACGGGTGGGAGAGTAAAGGGAGATAAGGTCAGAGATGTAGATGGGAGAGGAGTGGGTGAGTGCTTTGTAAGTGAGTGTGAGAAGTTTGAATTGGATTCTGAAAGGGAAGGGAAGCCAGTGGAGGGCCTGTAGGAGGGGGGAGGTAGACGTAGTGCGTTTGGTGAGGAAGATGAGCCAGGCAGCAGCATTGAGGATAGATTGGAGTGGAGAGAGGTGATTGTCAGGGAGGCCAGTTAAGAGGAGATTACAGTAGTCCAGTCTGGAAATAATCAGTGAGTGAATAATGATCTTAGTGGCATCCTGTGTGAGAAAAGGTCTGATTCTAGAAATGTTTTTGAGATGAAAATGACAGGTTTGTGAGAGGTGCTGAATGTGTGGTTTGAAGGAGAGGGAGGAGTCAAGGATTACGCCAAGACAGCGTACTTGGGGGCTAGGGGAGATTGTGGGAGGTGAGGCTGTGCGGGAGGGTGGGAAGATGATCAGCTCAGTCTTAGACATGTTGAGTTTAAGAAAGCGCTGAGACATCCAGGAAGAGATAGCAGAAAGACAGTTTGAGGTACGAGTGAGGAGAGCCGTGGAGAGATCAGGGGAGGAGAGGTAGATTTGAGTGTCATCAGCATAGAGGTGATATTGGAAGTTAAAAGAACTAATGAGTTCACCTAAAGAGGACGTATAGAGAGAGAAAAGGAGAGGACCAAGAACAGAGCCTTGGGGGACACCAACAGTTAGTGGAAGTGGGGGGGAGGTAGCATCATGAGAGGAGACAGAGAAGGAACGATCAGAGAGGTAGGAGGACAGCCAGGAGAGGGCAGTATCACGCAGACCAAGAGAGTGAAGGATTTGCAGAAGGAGAGGATGGTCCACAGTGTCAAAAGCAGCAGAGAGGTCAAGAAGAATAAGCAGAGAGTAGTGGCCCTTAGATTTGGCTGCATGGAGGTCATTGCAGACTTTTGTGAGGGCAGTTTCAGTGGAGTGGAGAGAACGGAAACCAGACTGGAATGGGTCAAGCAGTGAGTGAGAGGAAAGAAAGGCAGTGAGGCGATTATAGACAATACGCTCAAGAAGTTTGGAGGCAAAGGGGAGGAGAGAGATGGGTCGATAGTTGGAGAGAGTGTTAGGATCAAGGGTAGGTTTTTTAAGAATAGGGGAGACAAGAGCATGCTTGAAGGCAGAGGGGACAGTGCCTGATGAAAGGGAGAGATTGAGAAGGTGGGCAAGATGGGAACAGGCAGAAGGGGAGAGGTAACGGAGGAGGTGGGAGGGGATAGGGTCGAGCGGGGAGGTTGTGGGGGGGGAGGAACGGATGAGGGCCATGACTTCCTCGCCAGTATAACACCAGTATGTGTGTATATACTTTTTAGGATATTTTCCAGCCTTCTATCAGCTGGTTCTTTGAGGGTAGCCGTATCAGGAGACGGTAACGCTACTTGTTTTGATAAACGTGTGAGCGCCTTATCTACCCTAGGGGGTGTTTCCCAACGCGCCCTAACCTCTGGCGGGAAAGGATATAATGCTAATAATTTTTTAGAAATTAGCTGTTTTTTATCGGGGGAAACCCACGCTTTTTCACACACCTCATTTATTTCCTCTGACTCAGGAAAAAATATTGGTAGTTTTTTCTCACCCCACATAATACCCTTCTTTGTGGTACTTGTAGTGTCAGAAAGGTTCAATGCCTCTTTCATTGCCGTGATCATGTAACGTGTGGCCCTACTGGACATTACGTTTGTCTCGTCACCGTCGACACTAGACTCAGTATCTGTGTCAGGGTCTGTGTCGACCCACTGAGGTAACGGGCGTTTTAGCGCCCCTGACGGTGTCTGAGACGCCTGGACAGGCACTAATTGATTTGCCGGCTGTCTCATGTCGTCAACAGTTTTTTGCAAATTGCTGACATTATCACTTAATTGTTTAAATACAATCATCCAGTCAGGTGTCGACTCCCTAGGGGGTGACATCACCAACACAGGCAACTGCTCCGCCTCCACATAATTTTCCTCCTCATACATGTCGACACACGCGTACCGACACACAGCACACACACCGGGAATGCTCTGATAGAGGACAGGACCCCACTTAGCCCTTTGGAGAGACAGAGGGAGAGTCTGCCAGCACACACCCAGCGCTATATATATATATATACAGGGATAACCTTATATAAGTGTTATTCCCTTATAGCTGCTGTTATTATCGTTATTTGCTGCCAAAAATGCCCCCCCTTCTCTTTTTTACCCTGATTCTGAAGCAGGACTGCAGGGGAGAGTCAGGGAGCCGTCCTTCCAGCGGAGCTGTGAGGGAAAATGGCGCTTGTGTGCTGAGGAGATAGGCTCCGCCCCTTCACGACGTCCTTATCTCCCGCTTTTTTGTGTAAAATGGCAGGGGATTAAAATACATCCATATAGCCCAGGAGCTATATGTGATGTATTCTGTTTTGCCACCTAAGGTATTCTGTTATATTGCGTCTCAGGGCGCCCCCCCCCAGCGCCCTGCACCCTCAGTGACCGGAGTGTGAAGTGTGCTGAGAGCAATGGCGCACAGCTGCGGTGCTGTGCGCTACCTTAGTCTGAAGACAGGATGTCTTCTGCCGCCGATTTCACCGGACCTCTTCGTCTCTTCTGGCTCTGTAAGGGGGACGGCGGCGCGGCTCCGGTGACCCATCCAGGCTGAACCTGTGATCGTCCCTCTGGAGCTAGTGTCCAGTAGCCTAAGAAACCCGATCCACTCTGCACTCAGGTGAGTCCGTTTCTTCTCCCCTTAGTCCCACGATGCAGTGAGCCTGTTGCCAGCAGGACTCACTGAAAATAAAAAAACCTAACTAAACTTTTATTCTAAGCAGCTCAGGAGAGCCACCTAGATTGCACCCTTCTCGGCCGGGCACAAAAATCTAACTGAGGCTTGGAGGAGGGTCATAGGGGGAGGAGCCAGTGCTCACCACCTGATCCTTAAGCTTTTATTTTGTGCCCTGTCTCCTGCGGAGCCGCTATTCCCCATGGTCCTTACGGAGTCCCAGCATCCACTAGGACGTCAGAGAAAAGTGGATATACAGAGAAGAGAGAGAGAGAGAGAGAGAGAGAAGCTTGTTTCTGGTCTTGTTTGCATTTACGTATTGTGAGCATGCTTCCTCCAATGAAAGATAAAGTAAACATTTAACTGGGACTCATACAGTATGAGAGTTGGACATAAAAATACTCTGAGAATGTACACCCAAAAATGCATTTGCACACATGTTTACAGGTGTAGCCACGCTCATCGCGGCTACATCTGCGGAAAATGGGCACTCTCGATGCGGCTAGACGCACCCGCACCTGGCCGTGCTGAGCTATGTGTATTGCCACCCCCATTCATGTGACTGAGGCGCGCACGCCTTAGACGTGCACGTGGTCATACATAATACGAGGCGAGTGTGCCTAGATTTAGCCACTATGAGTGTTTCTACATGTGACTCCCCTTAGGGGAAGTCAATTTGCTGGCTGTCGGGATCCCGACGGTCAGGATACTGAGGCACAAATTTTGAAAAATGGTGAAATGCTGATGGAATCCCCACTCGTGGTGGTCCATGCCACCACCCCAGAGGGAATAGATTTGCCACCAAGCCCGAAGCGTGGGGAGCGCAGCAAGCCCGCGAGGGGACACGCTGCGCTCACCGCTGGTATTCTGGCATCGGTCTGCTGACCACCGGGATCCCAACAACCGACATATCATACTGATCTCCCCCCTAGAGCTGCCACAGATGTGTATTCAACTTTATGTCTATATTAAAACCTGCTGTGAACCTTAATCTTTTTATTGTGCCCGTCCCTCTAAAAAAGTACATCTCTGGCCAGTGACAGACAAGCAGCAGTGTGAGCTGCAGCATACAGTATAAGCAGAGGAAAGTGACAGTTAAGTGGCCATGTTGAGAGCAGTACCAGAGCAGAGGTGATAAAAGCCAAGCACCCGGACTGTTGGAGGAGTCCTGAGGAGCCAGCTGAGAGGAGCAGAGGCTGCACTGTGTAGTGCTATCTGTCAGAGTGGCCCAGTGTTGTGAGGCAGGCAGTGAGGTGCTCTCTCCTTCTGTCAACTGGCCAGTGAGCAGACGAGTGAAGGGAAGTGGCTGGGAGATTGAAAAAAAGCCTGCACTGTCATACGCTGCTGGCTCTGGGGGCACTGTACAAGCAACTGGACAGGAAGTGAAACTGCACCATAATAAAGGCTGTCCATACAGGGTACATAGCAGCCATATTAGTCAGGTGGACTCACTGTCCTGCAATGCTCAATAATATCCTAGGTTAGCTACATGGAGAATAGACAATATTAGAGAATGATTTCTTTGCCAGCATCTTTGTGTTGCTTTCCAGGAGAACTGTTAAGAGGGTTGAAAGAACACTGACACGGATTCAGCTTCAGTGTATGACCGCAATCCCGTATGGCAAAGACAGACAATAAATTCTCTATCTTACCATCCGGGGACGACCAACTGAATCTCGGACGGAGCCCCCACTTGAAAGGATTCCTTCTCTATTCTTTAACCCTCGATGTGATAGCCTCTTAGACGTCCGTGAGTGTAAACCTTTTTTGCTACGAGTAACATGCACAACACAAGCAGTAAAGATTCACACTGTTTATTGTTGGTTTAACAAGAGTATATAAAAGAAAGGATTTAGGGCGTGTATATCCAAAGTCAATAACTAATTGGACAGAACACAAAAAGGGGGCTAACATAACATGATTGGCTAAGAACTGCCGCAGCGGAAGGGTATGCATATATGGGCAAGTGTGTACCCAAATAGAAAGAGTTATTCACACGGTATAAAAAGATAACAGACAAGGACAGTAGCAAAAAATGTGCTGGAACATTAAGTTCTATAACACAAGCAATTCTATGACATTGAAGCAGAGACGAGCTTTAACCCTTTCAATCCCCTCTTAGAATCATTATTGTTATACTATATGATTCTTGCAAAGCTTACGTCTTTCTGCACACCAATGGCGCAATTTTTAGCCTGAGCGGGAGTTGCAGTAATTGTTGGGCATTTTAAGAAGGGTTAATCGTTGAGTTAATGATGTTCCGTGTTTATCCTTTTCATCTAAGGCTTCAGCGGGCTTATAGCCCCATGGGGTACCTGTGTTCCAGGCAGCCGCGGACCATGAGCTGCAATCATTTCCCCAGTTATGGCCTGTAACGCAAATATAAGGTACCTCAGGGCTTAGGTTGTCTGTTGTGTCAGCGCGGATCTGGTAGTCAACAGACTTTTGGACAGCAGCTAGTTGGGGGAATTGGAAATAATCTAGTATGTAGGTTGCGGTGTATGTGGTGGAAGAGTTATACCATAGTGTCAGTTTCCCTTATTCTGAGTTATATCAACCTCAGTCATTGAGAGGGGAAAATGGGCCAGTAGGGCTATCAAGATAGTCCCCAGGGTAAAGATAGGGGGCATTTTCTTCATCCTCCTCTGGTCTTCTGTCTTCGCTAGGTGGGAGGTCAGGGCTGTCCGCCCCTGTTCGTACCTCACTGGAATCACCTGTTTCCTCCTCTAGGTCTGGTCTAGGAATTTTCTTTACTCGGGAAGCATGGATCCAGGTGGGACTCTCTTCTGTCAGGACTGCGGTTCGGGTTACAGCAACGACTTCTGTCTCTGGACCATAGGTGAAGTCTCCCGGAGTCTTGTTCTTTGGGAGTACTTTTACCACGACTCTGTCTCCAACTTTGAAAGGATGTGTTGGTTCCTGTGGGTTCAAAGGATTTTTACAAACAACATCATGTTCAATCTCATCAAGTTTGGTTATGAGGGCCCTGACATACTCTTCCCTTATAAGTTCTAGATCTCCTTCCTGTATTATCAACGGTTTTTTTTGCCCATGGGGTGGGAAAAGGCCTACCCATCAATATCTCAAAAGGGGAGTACCCTAGGGTTTTCTGTGGGGTCATCCTCATTTCTGCTAGGATGATAGGGAGGACTTGCTTCCATTTGTGGAAGGTACCTCCTGTGGCCTTCCTTAGTTTGTCTTTGAGGGTCCTATTCATTCTTCCTACGACCCCTGAACTCTGCAGGTGGTACGGGATGTGAAACTTCCACTCCACCTGCAGAGCTTTTACTAAGGCCTGTGTGATTTTGGCTGTAAAGGCTGAGCCTTTATCACTATTTATTTGCAGGGGGCACCCCCATCTAGGGATGATTTTCTGTGTTAGGATTCTAGCTACTGTCTTAGCATCCTCTGACTTAGTTGGGAATACCTCTGGCCAGCGAGAGAACATATCTACAATGACCAGGGGATATTCTTGTTTACCTGTACCAGGGATATGGGTAAAATCAATTTGTAAGTGTGTAAAAGGGGTGGTGGGGTATTCAAGATGCTGGTGTTTAGCTTTATTAGGGTTGTTAGGGTTGTTCCTGAGGCAGGTGATGCATCTGCTAACATATTGGTCCACAAGTGTTTTGGCATTAGTAACATAAAAATCATTGGTTAGTAGGAGGAGTGTTGTGGCTTTACTATGGTGACCAACACCATGGTAATGGGCAATGAGCAAAGGGGCACTGGACTGGGGTATACAGGGTTTCCCCTCTTTGCAGATTAATCCTGATTTAGGATTTTTCTGCAGAATTGGGTAAGTCCAGTCGGAGAGATCAGTATTAGTCGCAGCAGCTTGAAGTTGAGTGAGCAGATGGACGTTGTCAAGGGAGGGACATGCTCTAGTGAGTGCAATGAGTTCTGCAGCTTGCGCGGACTGATAAGGTATTGGTAGGGCTTCCAACACAGTGTCAGGGAGGGTGACAATGGCATAGCCAGCCTGGTATGTATTGTCATTGGGCCTACTACAGGAGCCGTCAACAAAAACTATGTCTGCGCCTGGTATGGGAACGGGAGACATGTCAAGTCTGGGAGAAGTTTCAGCTTCAATGGAAGCAGCACAGTCATGTAGGTCGGGTGGTTCATCCTCGGGACCTTTCAAGCCTAAAAGGGCATTGAGAATGGGTGCAGGGCCAGAAGAACTAGCAGTGTACTTGATGGTAAGGGTAGGGTTACTCAAAAGGAGTACTTCATATCCACTAAGGCGTTGTGCTGACATGTGCTGTGTGTGTAAGCCTTTAAGTATTGCCAGGACATCATGTGTGGTGTGGAGTACTGTGATGTGGCCTAAAGTGAGGGTAGTGGCCATTTCTGCAACCATTGCACAGGCTGCCAAAGCCCTGAGGCAGGCAGGCATACCTTGCACAGACACTGGCATGACTTTGGAAAAAAAATGCCACGGGGCGCAACTTCCCTCCATGAAACTGTGTGAGCACCCCCGCCATGGTTTTACAATTGTCCCTTGCATATAGATGGAAAGGTAGTACATAATTGGGGAGGCCAAGTGCCGGACTTTTCATCAACATACATTTTAAACTTTCATATGCAGTTAACATTTCTTGTGACCATTGTACAGTTTTAGGTTTGTCCTTCAGTGTGGCTTGTCTCAAAATGTTATCATAATAAGAGCAATCAGAAATCCACTGTCTGCAGTAATTTACCATACCCAGGAAGGACAGTAGTTCCTTCTGGGTAGTTGGGGTGACCAGGCCCAATACAGACTGTATGCGTTGTGGACTGATTTTCCTCTCTCCCTGAGTGAGCACAAAACCTAAGTAATCAACATGCTTTTTACACCATTGCATTTTTGTTTTGGACACCTTGTGTCCACATTCACAAAGCCAGTTTAGTAATGAAACACCATCCTCTCGGCAGGCCTCCTCAGTTTGACTACAGAGCAGCAGATCATCTGCATACTGTAGCAGGACTGAACCATGGTGAGGTTGCCAGGGCCCCAATGTGGCCTGGAGACAACAGGTGCGTCAATAATCTGCACCAGGTAAGTTGTTTACCCTCAAAAGAAAAGGCAAAAAGTAATTGTGTCTGTGAATCTACAGGTATGCTGAAAAAGGCATTCTTCAAATCAATTACAGAGAAGAACGCAGCATCTGCAGGGATTGCAGAAATGAGTGAGTTTACATCTGGAACAATTGGTGCAATTGGGACAATTAACTGATTGATCGCTCTGAGATCCTGTACAAATCTTATACTGCCATCAGCTTTGGCAACAGGGTTCACAGGAGTACAGTATGGTGATACAATATGTCTGAGAATACCCTGTTGTAAGAATTGCTGTATGAGACCTTCTATCTTTTCTGGTGAGAGGGGATACTGCTTTTGATAAACAGGTTGTGAGTCGGGTTTGAGATTGGCCTTATATGGTGTGCATGAGATTAGGCCAGTGTCATATGGACCTTCCGACCAAAGAGCGGGGTTTACTTGAGCTAAGTCAGGCATTGGTGGGTATCCCATTGACTCCCATTGAAGGAGCAGTCTTTTCCAAATCACCATCATATAGGTCAGAACACAAAACACTGGTTGTTGCACCGCTGTCCACAAAAAAGGGAACTTTACTTCCATTTATAATAAGTGGCAGCAGAGGTGAATCTTTCCCTGACTGCGGGGTTGGTTCTGTCTGTCAAAGCGTCTGGAGTTCTGATAGTTATGAGTGAGTGCAGGTTTCTTTACATCAAAACACCCTGCAGCCTCTTTCTCATACAGATGTTTTTTTAAAATCTATCGTACTATCAGAAGTCCAGGAAGAGACGCTTTGCTTAACAGAAACTATGACAGAAGGTAGAAGGTTGTTAATGAAGGTGGAAATGAGTAAGCTTTCTGAGTTAAGCAAAGGTAAGCCAGCGTCATCTGTCCAGCAGTCCTTAAACCTTTTCCAAAACTCAGTAACAGACTATGAAGGTTTCTGTTTACAAGCTACAGCGACAGGCAAAGAAGCACAGGCAAAGAAGCACGGGTTTTAAAGACTTCCTTCATATGTGTATAGCTGCGTCCTTTGCAAGCTTTGCGCAAATAAGATATACAGCCATCGGGGGTAATGGTGGGCTTGGGACAGTGTTTTACTATTATCTAAACTCTGGGTTACTGGTGCGTTAGGGATAGAGCTAGTGGACGCATTTTCTAGCAGTGGAGTTGGAGGCGATCCCATCTGGTGTGAAAGGGTTACTACTGCTAAGAGATCTGTGTCTTTAAGCGCAGGATATATTGGAATGTAAGGGGAGGCGAGAGGGTTTTCAAAGATTTACAGTTTCTCACTTCCTCCCTTCTGTGCTGTTGGGAACTGGTATTTTTAATCCTCCATATAGAAAGGGTAATTACTGCCTTCCCGTGGGAGTGGGTCCTGTCCTGCTTTCTCTGTCTACCCTGCTAAATTATCCACCCAGGGATCAATCAAATAATAATCAGAGGTAGAACTACGGGCCACGTATTCTTTACATGTCTCGGAGGGGGGTATACAGTTTTCTTACGCTGACCAGAGCCCATAGTAAAAACACAATTTCCAACAACTTTCTATGCATGCATCAGCTAACCAGTTAATTAGTTATTGACAATATCACAATATCATCTGCATAGTACTTTAACAAAAAACAATTGATAGTAATAATCTGTACGTTTACTCACCACTCGTACAGGGACTTGGAAATGCAGCGTATTGTGATAGGAAGCAAGAAAGTTATAAGGGTATTCAACAGACGTGCACTTACCACCCGTCAAGCTGAATACATGAAACTTATACTCTAATATCTGTTATTAATAAGTAGACAATCAAATCGAGGTATAATCTACGTTATGTATAGACTCCCAGGTCTATTTTAAGTATCCCAGATACTAACGTCTTTGGAGAATTGCGCTTGGACCCCCGGTCCCTTCTCAGACGTATCTTTAAGTCCCAGACATTAAAGATGTTTGGTCACGTGTTCCCAGAACACTGACACGGATTCAGCTTCAGTGTATGACCGCAATCCCGTATGGCAAAGACAGACAATAAATTCTCTATCTTACCATCCGGGGACGACCAACTGAATCTCGGACGGAGCCCCCACTTGAAAGGATTCCTTCTCTATTCTTTAACCCTCGATGTGATAGCCTCTTAGACGTCCGTGAGTGTAAACCTTTTTTGCTACGAGTAACATGCACAACACAAGCAGTAAAGATTCACACTGTTTATTGTTGGTTTAACAAGAGTATATAAAAGAAAGGATTTAGGGCGTGTATATCCAAAGTCAATAACTAATTGGACAGAACACAAAAAGGGGGCTAACATAACATGATTGGCTAAGAACTGCCGCAGCGGAAGGGTATGCATATATGGGCAAGTGTGTACCCAAATAGAAAGAGTTATTCACACGGTATAAAAAGATAACAGACAAGGACAGTAGCAAAAAATGTGCTGGAACATTAAGTTCTATAACACAAGCAATTCTATGACATTGAAGCAGAGACGAGCTTTAACCCTTTCAAGGGTAAAGCCTGAAGTCTTATGCATACCTTAACAATATGCACCCCCTTAACAGATATCAGCTGAACTGTGTAACTGTGTGTATCTGAGATATATTTGGTATTGGGTCAAAGGGCATGGTTAAGTACTTCTTAAGGTCATAATTGCAAACAGTTATTATGAACAAGTTCTGTTTTCTTCCAGTGTGCCTTTTTTAACTTTTGGTACAGTTATGTCATATAACTGTTGGATAACTTTGCTTATATTCTGTCAGTAGTAACGTTGATAATGTATGATTCAAATGCATAGGTTTAATTGAGGGTGTTTTAGATCAGAACTGTTGATCCAGGTAATTGTTCACCATTCCTATGAAAGAAAGAAAGCTTCAAGAGATCATATTCCAGAGCGATAACACTAGTATACTGTTTTTTAGGTGTCATTTACTGAAAATTGTAAACTATTGAAAACTGTAAACTCTTGAAAAATCAGCCACTTGAAGTCTATTGAAGAGAACACCTTCAGAATTAAATTGGAACATAGTTGAAAAGCTATTAGAATAATTCTGTGTTGAATTTTACTCCTTACCTTTCCGCTGAAGATATGACAAGCGTACACCAAGGGAATAAACAGCAAAGTGATTAGTGAACCCAACACACCAACTTACCTGTTTCCTTGGTTTAACCTGTCGTTCAGCTTACCCCACCTCACATAGCTGGTTACATTTTTATGTATGTATTGTTGCACATATATTAAGATATGTGAAACTTGAAATCTAGGGGTATATTTACTAAAATTCGATTTTGATCGATTTTTGGTTGATGTTTGGTCGATTTTTGATCGATTTTGTATTTCAGGGTCTAAATCACACATTTACTAACATGATTTTTGACATCCTTTTAAAGAAGTATGTAAAAAATCATTTGTCAGTAAATGTGGGATTTAGGGGTATATTTACTAAAAGTCAATCAGGGTTAATTTTTGATTGATGTTTGGTCGATTTTGTATTTCAGGGTCTAAATTCCACATTTACTAAAGGATGATTTTTGACTTTTTCTTTTTTAAACGTCGTCAAAAATCACCTGTTAGTAAATATGTGTTTTAGACCATGAAACACAAGAAAAATCAATAAAAAAAATCGACCAAACATCACCCAAATATCAATCAACATCGACCAAAATTGATTTTAGTAAATATACCCCCTAGTGTATCAATGCATACTGAACAAAGCTATCTAAGATGTTTGACTGGCCTGGAGGCAGAAGCTCATAATGATGACTGTCATAGCTTTCATTGTCAAAGTAAATAAATAAATAAATAAATAAATAATAAAAAAAAGATTTCCACTGAAACATGGGGACAAGTGTGAGGTCCTTCTGAAATACAGGTGAAACTCAGAAAATTAGAATATTGTGTAAAAGTTCATTTATTTCAGTAATTCAACTTAAAAAGGTGAAACTAATATATTATATAGACTCATTACATGCAAAGTAGAGATGAGCGGGTTCGGTTCCTCGGAATCCGAACCCGCCCGAACTTCAGGTTTTTTTACACGGATCCGAGCGACTCGGATCTTCCCGCCTTGCTCGGTTAACCCGAGCGCGCCCGAACGTCATCATGACGCTGTCGGATTCTCGCGAGGCTCGGATTCTATCGCGAGACTCGGATTCTATATAAGGAGCCGCGCGTCGCCGCCATTTTACACGTGCATTGAGATTGATAGTGAGAGGACGTGGCTGGCGTCCTCTCCGTTTAGAGAAGAAATAGATAGGAGAGTGAGAGTGAGACAGTGACACTTCATTTACTGGAGCTTAGGAGGAGTACTCAGACAGAGAGTGCAGAATTTTGCTGATAGTATTAGTTAGTTATAGTGACAGAGTGAGACAGTGACACTTCATTTACTGGAGCTTAGGAGGAGTACTCAGACAGAGAGTGCAGAATTTTGCTGATAGTATTAGTTAGTTATACTAGTGACTGACCAGTGACCACCAGTGCAGTTTTATATTATTTAATATAATCCGTTCTCTGCCTGAAAAAACGATACACAGTGACTCAGTCACATACCATATCTGTGCTCAGCCCAGTGTGCTGCATCATCTATGTATAATATCTGACTGTGCTCACACAGCTTAATTGTGGGGGAGACTGGGGAGCAGTTAGGTTATAGCAGGAGCCAGGAGTACATATTAAAATTAAACAGTGCACACTTTTTTTCTGCAGGAGTGCCACTGCCAGTGCCAGTGTGACTGACCAGTGACCTGACCACCAGTATAGTATACTATATTGTATTGTGATTGACTGTCTGCCTGTAAAAGTTAAACACACGTCGTGTGACTTGTGTGGTGTTTTTTTATTCTATAAAATAAAAAACTCATTCTGCTGACAGACAGTGTCCAGCAGGTCCGTCATTATATAATATATACCTGTCCGGCTGCAGTAGTGATATATATATATTTTCTCTGACGTCCTAGTGGATGCTGGGACTCCGTAAGGACCATGGGGAATAGCGGCTCCGCAGGAGACAGGGCACAAAATAAAAGCTTAAAGATCAGGTGGTGTGCACTGGCTCCTCCCCCTATGACCCTCCTCCAAGCCTCAGTTAGATTTTTGTGCCCGGCCGAGAAGGGTGCAATCTAGGTGGCTCTCCTGAGCTGCTTAGAATAAAAGTTTAGTTAGGTTTTTTTTTAATTTTCAGTGAGTCCTGCTGGCAACAGGCTCACTGCATCGTGGGACTAAGGGGAGAAGAAACGGACTCACCTGAGTGCAGAGTGGATCGGGTTTCTTAGGCTACTGGACACTAGCTCCAGAGGGACGATCACAGGTTCAGCCTGGATGGGTCACCGGAGCCGCGCCGCCGTCCCCCTTACAGAGCCAGAAGAGACGAAGAGGTCCGGTGAAATCGGCGGCAGAAGACATCCTGTCTTCAGACTAAGGTAGCGCACAGCACTGCAGCTGTGCGCCATTGCTCTCAGCACACTTCACACTCCGGTCACTGAGGGTGCAGGGCGCTGGGGGGGGAGCGCCCTGAGACGCAATATAACAGAATACCTTAGGTGGCAAAACAGAATACATCACATATAGCTCCTGGGCTATATGGATGTATTTTAATCCCCTGCCATTTTACACAAAAAAGCGGGAGATAAGGACGTCGTGAAGGGGCGGAGCCTATCTCCTCAGCACACAAGCGCCATTTTCCCTCACAGCTCCGCTGGAAGGACGGCTCCCTGACTCTCCCCTGCAGTCCTGCTTCAGAATCAGGGTAAAAAAGAGAAGGGGGGGGCATTTTTGGCAGCAAATAACGATAATAACAGCAGCTATAAGGGAATAACACTTATATAAGGTTATCCCTGTATATATATAGCGCTGGGTGTGTGCTGGCAGACTCTCCCTCTGTCTCTCCAAAGGGCTAAGTGGGGTCCTGTCCTCTATCAGAGCATTCCCGGTGTGTGTGCTGTGTGTCGGTACGCGTGTGTCGACATGTATGAGGAGGAAAATTATGTGGAGGCGGAGCAGTTGCCTGTGTTGGTGATGTCACCCCCTAGGGAGTCGACACCTGACTGGATGATTGTATTTAAACAATTAAGTGATAATGTCAGCAATTTGCAAAAAACTGTTGACGACATGAGACAGCCGGCAAATCAATTAGTGCCTGTCCAGGCGTCTCAGACACCGTCAGGGGCGCTAAAACGCCCGTTACCTCAGTGGGTCGACACAGACCCTGACACAGATACTGAGTCTAGTGTCGACGGTGACGAGACAAACGTAATGTCCAGTAGGGCCACACGTTACATGATCACGGCAATGAAAGAGGCATTGAACCTTTCTGACACTACAAGTACCACAAAGAAGGGTATTATGTGGGGTGAGAAAAAACTACCAATATTTTTTCCTGAGTCAGAGGAAATAAATGAGGTGTGTGAAAAAGCGTGGGTTTCCCCCGATAAAAAACAGCTAATTTCTAAAAAATTATTAGCATTATATCCTTTCCCGCCAGAGGTTAGGGCGCGTTGGGAAACACCCCCTAGGGTAGATAAGGCGCTCACACGTTTATCAAAACAAGTAGCGTTACCGTCTCCTGATACGGCTACCCTCAAAGAACCAGCTGATAGAAGGCTGGAAAATATCCTAAAAAGTATATACACACATACTGGTGTTATACTGCGACCAGCAATCGCCTCAGCCTGGATGTGCAGTGCTGGAGTCGCATGGTCGGATTCCCTGACCGAGAATATTGATACCCTGGATAGGGACAATATTTTGTTAACTATAGAACATTTAAAGGATGCATTACTATATATGCGTGATGCACAGAGGGATATTTGCACCCTGGCATCAAGAATAAGTGCTATGTCCATCTCTGCCAGAAGAGCGTTATGGACGCGACAGTGGTCAGGGGATGCGGATTCCAAACGGCACATGGAAGTATTGCCGTATAAAGGGGAGGAGTTATTTGGGGCTGGTCTATCGGACCTGGTGGCCACGGCAACGGCTGGAAAATCCACCTTTTTACCCCAGGTCACTCCACATCAGCAGAAAAAGACACCGTCTTTTCAAACTCAGTCCTTTCGTTCCCATAAGTACAAGCGAGCAAAAGGCCACTCTTTTCTGCCCCGGGGCAGAGGAAGAGGAAAAAGACTGCACCATGCAGCCGCTTCACAGGAGCAGAAGCCCTCCCCTGCTTCTGCCAAGTCTTCAGCATGACGCTGGGGCTTTACAAGCAGACTCAGATATGGTGGGGGCCCGTCTCAAGAATTTCACCGCGCAGTGGGCTCACTCGCAAGTGGATCCCTGGATTCTACAGGTAGTATCGCAGGGGTACAAACTGGAATTCGAGGCGTCTCCCCCTCGTCGTTTCCTGAAGTCTGCTTTACCAAAGTCTCCCTCCGACAGGGAGGCAGTTTTGGAAGCCATTCACAAGCTGTATTCCCAGCAGGTGATAATCAAGGTACCACTCCTGCAACAAGGAAAGGGGTATTATTCCACGCTGTTTGTGGTACCGAAGCCGGACGGCTCGGTGAGACCAATTTTAAATCTGAAATCCTTGAACACTTACATAAAAAGGTTCAAATTCAAGATGGAGTCACTCAGAGCAGTGATAGCAAACCTGGAAGAAGGGGACTATATGGTGTCTCTGGACATCAAGGATGCTTATCTCCACGTCCCGATATACCCTTCTCACCAAGAGTACCTCAGGTTTGTAGTACAAAACTGTCATTATCAGTTTCAGACGCTGCCGTTTGGATTGTCCACGGCACCTCGGGTCTTTACCAAGGTAATGGCCGAAATGATGATTCTTCTACGAAGAAAAGGCATTTTAATTATCCCTTACTTGGACGATCTCCTGATAAGGGCAAGATCCAGGGAACAGTTAGAAGTCGGAGTAGCATTATCTCAGGTAGTGTTACGTCAGCACGGGTGGATTCTAAATATTCCAAAATCGCAGCTGATTCCAACGACACGTCTACTGTTCCTAGGAATGATTCTGGACACAGTCCAGAAGAAGGTGTTTCTCCCAGAGGAGAAGGCCAGGGAGTTATCCGAGCTAGTCAGGAACCTCCTAAAACCAGGACAGGTCTCAGTGCATCAGTGCACGAGGGTCCTGGGGAAAATGGTGGCTTCTTACGAAGCGATTCCATTCGGAAGATTCCATGCAAGAACATTTCAGTGGGATCTACTGGACAAATGGTCCGGATCGCATCTGCAGATGCATCAGCGGATAACCCTGTCGCCAAGGACAAGGGTGTCTCTCCTGTGGTGGCTGCAGAGTGCTCATCTACTAGAGGGCCGCAGATTTGGCATTCAGGATTGGATCCTGGTAACCACGGATGCCAGCCTGAGAGGCTGGGGAGCAGTCACACAGGGAAGGAATTTCCAGGGCCTGTGGTCAAGCTTGGAAACGTCTCTTCATATAAACATTCTGGAACTAAGGGCCATTTACAATGCCCTAAGTCAAGCAAAACCTCTGCTTCAGGGTCAGGCGGTGTTGATCCAATCGGACAACATCACGTCAGTCGCCCACGTAAACAGACAGGGCGGCACGAGAAGCAGGAGGGCAATGGCAGAAGCTGCAAGGATTCTTCGCTGGGCGGAAAATCATGTGATAGCACTGTCAGCAGTATTCATTCCGGGAGTGGACAACTGGGAAGCGGACTTCCTCAGCAGACACGACCTTCACCCGGGAGAGTGGGGACTTCACCCAGAAGTCTTCCACCTGATTGTAAACCGTTGGGAAAAACCAAAGGTGGACATGATGGCGTCACGTCTAAACAAAAAACTGGACAGATATTGCGCCAGGTCAAGGGACCCTCAGGCAATAGCAGTGGACGCTCTGGTAACGCCGTGGGTGTACCAGTCAGTGTATGTGTTCCCTCCTCTGCCTCTCATACCAAAAGTACTGAGAATCATAAGAAGGAGAGGAGTAAGAACTATACTCGTGGTTCCGGATTGGCCAAGACGGACTTGGTACCCGGAACTTCAAGAGATGCTCACGGACGAACCGTGGCCTCTACCTCTAAGAAGGGACCTGCTACTGCAGGGGCCTTGTCTGTTCCAAGACTTACCGCGGCTGCGTTTGACGGCATGGCGGTTGAACGCCGGATCCTGAGGGAAAAAGGCATTCCAGAAGAAGTCATCCCTACTCTGGTCAAAGCCAGGAAGGACGTAACCGCAAAACATTATCACCGCATTTGGCGTAAATATGTTGCGTGGTGTGAGGCCAAGAAGGCCCCTACAGAGGAATTTCAACTGGGTCGTTTCCTTCATTTCCTGCAAACAGGACTGTCTATGGGCCTAAAATTGGGGTCCATTAAGGTTCAAATTTCGGCCCTGTCGATTTTCTTCCAGAAAGAACTGGCTTCAGTACCTGAAGTTCAGACATTTGTAAAAGGGGTGCTGCACATACAGCCTCCTTTTGTGCCTCCAGTGGCACCTTGGGATCTCAATGTGGTGTTGAGTTTTCTAAAGTCACATTGGTTTGAACCACTTTCCACTGTGGACTTAAAATATCTCACATGGAAGGTATCGATGCTGTTAGCCTTGGCTTCAGCCAGGTGTGTGTCAGAATTGGCGGCTTTATCATATAAAAGCCCTTACTTAATTTTTCATTCTGACAGGGCGGAATTGAGGACTCGTCCTCAATTTCTACCTAAGGTGGTTTCGGCTTTTCACATGAACCAACCTATTGTGGTACCTGCGGCTACCAGGGACTTAGAGGACTCTAAGTTGCTTGACGTTGTCAGGGCCTTGAAAATATATGTTTCCAGGACGGCTGGAGTCAGAAAATCTGACTCGCTGTTTTATCCTGTATGCACCCAACAAGCTGGGTGCTCCTGCTTCTAAGCAGACGATTGCTCGTTGGATTTGTAGTACAATTCAGCTTGCACATTCTGTGGCAGGATTGCCACAGCCAAAATCAGTAAAAGCCCATTCCACAAGGAAGGTGGGCTCATCTTGGGCGGCTGCCCGAGGGGTCTCGGCTTTACAACTTTGCCGAGCAGCTACTTGGTCAGGGGCAAACACGTTTGCTAAATTCTACAAATTTGATACCCTGGCTGAGGAGGACCTGGAGTTCTCTCATTCGGTGCTGCAAAGTCATCCGCACTCTCCCGCCCGTTTGGGAGCTTTGGTATAATCCCCATGGTCCTTACGGAGTCCCAGCATCCACTAGGACGTCAGAGAAAATAAGATTTTACTTACCGATAAATCTATTTCTCGTAGTCCGTAGTGGATGCTGGGCGCCCATCCCTAGTGCGGATTGTCTGCAATACTTGTATATAGTTATTGTTACAAAAATTCGGGTTATTATTGTTGTGAGCCATCTTTTCAGAGGCTCCTTTGCGTTTATCATACTGTTAACTGGGTTCAGATCACAAGTTGTACGGTGTGATTGGTGTGGCTGGTATGAGTCTTACCAGGGATTCAATATCCTTCCTTATTATGTACGCTCGTCCGGGCACAGTATCCTAACTGAGGCTTGGAGGAGGGTCATAGGGGGAGGAGCCAGTGCACACCACCTGATCTTTAAGCTTTTATTTTGTGCCCTGTCTCCTGCGGAGCCGCTATTCCCCATGGTCCTTACGGAGTCCCAGCATCCACTACGGACTACGAGAAATAGATTTATCGGTAAGTAAAATCTTATTTTTTATATCATTATTTATCATCCAGTCGCAGCAGACACAGTACGATAGTCCACGGCTGTAGCTACCTCTGTGTCGGCACTCGGTAGTCCGTCCATAATTGTATACCACCTACCCGTGGTTTTTTTTTCTTTCTTCTTTATACATACTACATCTCATTATCATCCAGTCTATATTAGCAGCAGACACAGTACAGTACGGTAGTCCACGGCTGTAGCTACCTCTGTGTCGGCACTCGGCAGTCCGTCCATAATTGTATACCACCTACCCGTGGTTTTTTTTTTCTTTCTTCTTTATACATACTACATCTCATTATCATCCAGTCTATATTAGCAGCAGACACAGTACAGTACGGTAGTCCACGGCTGTAGCTACCTCTGTGTCGGCACTCGGCAGTCCGTTCATAATTGTATACCACCTACCCGTGGTTTTTTTTTTCTTTCTTCTTTATACTTACTACATCTCATTATCAACCAGTCTATATTAGCAGCAGACACAGTACGGTAGTCCACGGCTGTAGCTACCTCTGTGTCGGCACTCGGCAGTCCGTCCATAATTGTATACCACCTACCCGTGGTTTTTTTTTCTTTCTTCTTTATACATACTACATCTCATTATCATCCAGTCTATATTAGCAGCAGACACAGTACAGTACGGTAGTCCACGGCTGTAGCTACCTCTGTGTCGGCACTCGGCAGTCCATCCATAATTGTATACCACCTACCCGTGGTTTTTTTTTCTTTCTTCTTTATACATACTACATCTCATTATCATCCAGTCTATATTAGCAGCAGACACAGTACAGTACGGTAGTCCACGGCTGTAGCTACCTCTGTGTCGGCACTCGGCAGTCCGTCCATAATTGTATACCACCTACCCGTGGTTTTTTTTTTCTTTCTTCTTTATACATACTACATCTCATTATCAACCAGTCTATATTAGCAGCAGACACAGTACGGTAGTCCACGGCTGTAGCTACCTCTGTGTCGGCACTCGGCAGTCCGTCCATAATTGTATACCACCTACCCGTGGTTTTTTTTCCCTTTCTTCTTTATACATACTACATCTCATTATCATCCAGTCTATATTAGCAGCAGACACAGTACAGTACGGTAGTCCACGGCTGTAGCTACCTCTGTGTCGGCACTTGGCAGTCCGTCCATAATTGTATACCACCTACCCGTGGTTTTTTTTTTCTTTCTTCTTTATACATACTACATCTCATTATCAACCAGTCTATATTAGCAGCAGACACAGTACAGTACGGTAGTCCACGGCTGTAGCTACCTCTGTGTCGGCACTCGGCAGTCCGTTCATAATTGTATACCACCTACCCGTGGTTTTTTTTTTCTTTCTTCTTTATACTTACTACATCTCATTATCAACCAGTCTATATTAGCAGCAGACACAGTACGGTAGTCCACGGCTGTAGCTACCTCTGTGTCGGCACTCGGCAGTCCGTCCATAATTGTATACCACCTACCCGTGGTTTTTTTTTCTTTCTTCTTTATACATACTACATCTCATTATCATCCAGTCTATATTAGCAGCAGACACAGTACAGTACGGTAGTCCACGGCTGTAGCTACCTCTGTGTCGGCACTCGGCAGTCCATCCATAATTGTATACCACCTACCCGTGGTTTTTTTTTCTTTCTTCTTTATACATACTACATCTCATTATCATCCAGTCTATATTAGCAGCAGACACAGTACAGTACGGTAGTCCACGGCTGTAGCTACCTCTGTGTCGGCACTCGGCAGTCCGTCCATAATTGTATACCACCTACCCGTGGTTTTTTTTTTCTTTCTTCTTTATACATACTACATCTCATTATCAACCAGTCTATATTAGCAGCAGACACAGTACGGTAGTCCACGGCTGTAGCTACCTCTGTGTCGGCACTCGGCAGTCCGTCCATAATTGTATACCACCTACCCGTGGTTTTTTTTCCCTTTCTTCTTTATACATACTACATCTCATTATCATCCAGTCTATATTAGCAGCAGACACAGTACAGTACGGTAGTCCACGGCTGTAGCTACCTCTGTGTCGGCACTTGGCAGTCCGTCCATAATTGTATACCACCTACCCGTGGTTTTTTTTTTCTTTCTTCTTTATACATACTACATCTCATTATCAACCAGTCTATATTAGCAGCAGACACAGTACAGTACGGTAGTCCACGGCTGTAGCTACCTCTGTGTCGGCACTCGGCAGTCCATCCATAATTGTATACTAGTATCCATCCATCTCCATTGTTTACCTGAGGTGCCTTTTAGTTGTGCCTATTAAAATATGGAGAACAAAAATGTTGAGGTTCCAAAATTAGGGAAAGATCAAGATCCACTTCCACCTCGTGCTGAAGCTGCTGCCACTAGTCATGGCCGAGACGATGAAATGCCAGCAACGTCGTCTGCCAAGGCCGATGCCCAATGGCATAGTACAGAGCATGTCAAATCCAAAACACCAAATATCAGTAAAAAAAGGACTCTAAAACCTAAAATAAAATTGTCGGAGGAGAAGCGTAAACTTGCCAATATGCCATTTACCACACGGAGTGGCAAGGAACGGCTGAGGCCCTGGCCTATGTTCATGGCTAGTGGTTCAGCTTCACATGAGGATGGAGGCACTCAGCCTCTCGCTAGAAAAATGAAAAGACTCAAGCTGGCAAAAGCAGTAGCACCGCAAAGAACTGTGCGTTCTTCGAAATCCCAAATCCACAAGGAGAGTCCAATTGTGTCGGTTGCGATGCCTGACCTTCCCAACACTGGACGTGAAGAGCATGCGCCTTCCACCATTTGCACGCCCCCTGCAAGTGCTGGAAGGAGCACCCGCAGTCCAGTTCCTGATAGTCAGATTGAAGATGTCAGTGTTGAAGTACACCAGGATGAGGAGGATATGGGTGTTGCTGGCGCTGGGGAGGAAATTGACCAGGAGGATTCTGATGGTGAGGTGGTTTGTTTAAGTCAGGCACCCGGGGAGACACCTGTTGTCCGTGGGAGGAATATGGCCGTTGACATGCCTGGTGAAAATACCAAAAAAATCAGCTCTTCGGTGTGGAAGTATTTCACCAGAAATGCGGACAACATTTGTCAAGCCGTGTGTTCCCTTTGTCAAGCTGTAATAAGTAGGGGTAAGGACGTTAACCACCTCGGAACATCCTCCCTTATACGTCACCTGCAGCGCATTCATAATAAGTCAGTGACAAGTTCAAAAACTTTGGCCGACAGCGGAAGCAGTCCACTGACCAGTAAATCCCTTCCTCTTGTAACCAAGCTCACGCAAACCACCCCACCAACTCCCTCAGTGTCAATTTCCTCCTTCCCCAGGAATGCCAATAGTCCTGCAGGCCATGTCACTGGCAATTCTGATGATTCCTCTCCTGCCTGGGATTCCTCCGATGCATCCTTGCGTGTAACGCCTACTGCTGCTGGCGCTGCTGTTGTTGCTGCTGGGAGTCGATGGTCATCCCAGAGGGGAAGTCGTAAGACCACTTTTACTACTTCCACCAAGCAATTGACTGTCCAACAGTCCTTTGCGAGGAAGATGAAATATCACAGCAGTCATCCTACTGCAAAGCGGATAACTGAGGCCTTGGCATCCTGGGTGGTGAGAAACGTGGTTCCGGTATCCATCATTACTGCAGAGCCAACTAGAGACTTGTTGGAGGTACTGTGTCCCCGGTACCAAATACCATCTAGGTTCCATTTCTCTAGGCAGGCGATACCGAAAATGTACACAGACCTCAGAAAAAGAGTCACCAGTGTCCTAAAAAATGCAGCTGTACCCAATGTCCACTTAACCACGGACATGTGGACAAGTGGAGCAGGGCAGGGTCAGGACTATATGACTGTGACAGCCCACTGGGTAGATGTATGGACTCCCGCCGCAAGAACAGCAGCGGCGGCACCAGTAGCAGCATCTCGCAAACGCCAACTCTTTCCTAGGCAGGCTACGCTTTGTATCACCGCTTTCCAGAATACGCACACAGCTAAAAACCTCTTACGGCAACTGAGGAAGATCATCGCAGAATGGCTTACCCCAATTGGACTCTCCTGTGGATTTGTGGCATCGGACAACGCCAGCAATATTGTGTGTGCATTAAATATGGGCAAATTCCAGCACGTCCCATGTTTTGCACATACCTTGAATTTGGTGGTGCAGAATTTTTAAAAAAACGAGAGGGGCGTGCAAGAGATGCTGTCGGTGGCCAGAAGAATTGCGGGACACTTTCGGCGTACAGGCACCACGTACAGAAGACTGGAGCACCACCAAAAGCTACTGAACCTGCCCTGCCATCATCTGAAGCAAGAAGTGGTAACGAGGTGGAATTCAACCCTCTATATGCTTCAGAGGTTGGAGGAGCAGCAAAAGGCCATTCAAGCCTATACAATTGAGCACGATATAGGAGGTGGAATGCACCTGTCTCAAGTGCAGTGGAGAATGATTTCAACGTTGTGCAAGGTTCTGATGCCCTTTGAACTTGCCACACGTGAAGTCAGTTCAGACACTGCCAGCCTGAGTCAGGTCATTCCCCTCATCAGGCTTTTGCAGAAGAAGCTGGAGACATTCAAGGAGGAGCTAACACGGAGCGATTCCGCTAGGCATGTGGGACTTGTGGATGGAGCCCTTAATTCGCTTAACAAGGATTCACGGGTGGTCAATCTGTTGAAATCAGAGCACTACATTTTGGCCACCGTGCTCGATCCTAGATTTAAAACCTACCTTGGATCTCTCTTTCCGGCAGACACAAGTCTGCTGGGGTTGAAAGACCTGCTGGTGAGAAAATTGTCAAGTCAAGCGGAACGCGACCTGTCAACATCTCCTCCTTCACATTCTCCCGCAACTGGGGGTGCGAGGAAAAGGCTCAGAATTCCGAGCCCACCCGCTGGCGGTGATGCAGGGCAGTCTGGAGCGACTGCTGATGCTGACATCTGGTCCGGACTGAAGGACCTGACAACGATTACGGACATGTCGTCTACTGTCACTGCATATGATTCTCTCAACATTGAAAGAATGGTGGAGGATTATATGAGTGACCGCATCCAAGTAGGCACGTCACACAGTCCGTACTTATACTGGCAGGAAAAAGAGGCAATTTGGAGGCCCTTGCACAAACTGGCTTTATTCTACCTAAGTTGCCCTCCCACAAGTGTGTACTCCGAAAGAGTGTTTAGTGCCGCAGCTCACCTTGTCAGCAATCGGCGTACGAGGTTACATCCAGAAAATGTGGAGAAGATGATGTTCATTAAAATGAATTATAATCAATTCCTCCGCGGAGACATTGACCAGCAGCAATTGCCTCCACAAAGTACACAGGGAGCTGAGATGGTGGATTCCAGTGGGGACGAATTGATAATCTGTGAGGAGGGGGATGTACACGGTGATATATCGGAGGATGATGATGAGGTGGACATCTTGCCTCTGTAGAGCCAGTTTGTGCAAGGAGAGATTAATTGCTTCTTTTTTGGGGGGGGTCCAAACCAACCCGTCATATCAGTCACAGTCGTGTGGCAGACCCTGTCACTGAAATGATGGGTTGGTTAAAGTGTGCATGTCCTGTTTTGTTTATACAACATAAGGGTGGGTGGGAGGGCCCAAGGACAATTCCATCTTGCACCTCTTTTTTCTTTTCTTTTTCTTTGCGTCATGTGCTGTTTGGGGAGGGTTTTTTGGAAGGGCCATCCTGCGTGACACTGCAGTGCCACTCCTAGATGGGCCCGGTGTTTGTGTCGGCCACTAGGGTCGCTTATCTTACTCACACAGTCAGCTACCTCATTGCGCCTCTTTTTTTCTTTGCGTCATGTGCTGTTTGGGGAGGGTTTTTTGGAAGGGACATCCTGCGTGACACTGCAGTGCCACTCCTAGATGGGCCCGGTGTTTGTGTCGGCCACTAGGGTCGCTTATCTTACTCACACAGTCAGCTACCTCATTGCGCCTCTTTTTTTCTTTGCGTCATGTGCTGTTTGGGGAGGGTTTTTTGGAAGGGCCATCCTGCGTGACACTGCAGTGCCACTCCTAGATGGGCCCGGTGTTTGTGTCGGCCACTAGGGTCGCTTATCTTACTCACACAGTCAGCTACCTCATTGCGCCTCTTTTTTTCTTTGCGTCATGTGCTGTTTGGGGAGGGTTTTTTGGAAGGGACATCCTGCGTGACACTGCAGTGCCACTCCTAGATGGGCCCGGTGTTTGTGTCGGCCACTAGGGTCGCTTATCTTACTCACACAGTCAGCTACCTCATTGCGCCTCTTTTTTTCTTTGCGTCATGTGCTGTTTGGGGAGGGTTTTTTGGAAGGGACATCCGCGTGACACTGCAGTGCCACTCCTAGATGGGCCCGGTGTTTGTGTCGGCCACTAGGGTCGCTTATCTTACTCACACAGTCAGCTACCTCATTGCGCCTCTTTTTTTCTTTGCGTCATGTGCTGTTTGGGGAGGGTTTTTTGGAAGGGACATCCTGCGTGACACTGCAGTGCCACTCCTAGATGGGCCCGGTGTTTGTGTCGGCCACTAGGGTCGCTTATCTTACTCACACAGTCAGCTACCTCATTGCGCCTCTTTTTTTCTTTGCGTCATGTGCTGTTTGGGGAGGGTTTTTTGGAAGGGCCATCCTGCGTGACACTGCAGTGCCACTCCTAGATGGGCCCGGTGTTTGTGTCGGCCACTAGGGTCGCTTATCTTACTCACACAGTCAGCTACCTCATTGCGCCTCTTTTTTTCTTTGCGTCATGTGCTGTTTGGGGAGGGTTTTTTGGAAGGGACATCCTGCGTGACACTGCAGTGCCACTCCTAGATGGGCCCGGTGTTTGTGTCGGCCTCTAGGGTCGCTTATCTTACTCACACAGCGACCTCGGTGCAAATTTTAGGACTAAAAATAATATTGTGAGGTGTGAGGTATTCAGAATAGACTGAAAATGAGTGGAAATTATGGTTTTTGAGGTTAATAATACTTTGGGATCAAAATGACCCCCAAATTCTATGATTTAAGCTGTTTTTTAGGGTTTTTTGAAAAAAACACCCGAATCCAAAACACACCCGAATCCGACAAAAAAAATTCGGTGAGGTTTTGCCAAAACGCGGTCGAACCCAAAACACGGTCGCGGAACCGAACCCAAAACCAAAACACAAAACCCGAAAAATTTCCGGCGCTCATCTCTAATGCAAAGTGAGATATTTCAAGCCTTTATTTGTTATAATTTTGATGATTATGGTTTACAGCTTTAGAAAACCCCAAATCTCAGAAAATTAGAATATTACATAAAATCAATAAAAAAAGGATTTTAAATACAGAAATGCATATGTACTCAGTACTTGGTTTGGGCCCCTTTTGCATGAATTACTGCCTCAATGTGGCGTGGCATGGATTCTATCAGCCTGTGGCACTGCTGAGGTGTTATGGAAGACCAGGATGCTTCAATAGCGGACTTCAGCTCTTCTGCATTGTTCAGTCTCATGTCTCTCATCTTTCTCTTAGCAATGCCCCATAGATTCTCTTTGGGGTTCAGGTCAGGCGAGTTTACTGGCCAATCCAGCACAGTAATCCCACGGTAATTGAACCAGGTTTTGGTACTTTTGGCAGTGTGGGCAGGATCCAAGTCCTGCTGGAAAATGAAGTCAGCATTTCCATAAAGCTTGTCTGCTGAAGGAAGCATGAAGTGCTCTAAAATGTCCTGGAAGACGGCTGCATTGACTCTGGACTTAATAAAGCACAGTGGACCAACACCAGCAGATGACATGGCTCCCCACATCAACACAGACTGTGGAAACTTCACACTGAACTTCAAGCATCTTGGATTGTGTGCCTCTCCAGTCTTCCTCCATACTCTGGGACCTTGGTTTCCAAATGAGATGCAAAACTTGCTCTCATCAGAAAAGAGGACTTTGGACCACTGAGCAACAGACCAGATCTTTTTTTCTTTAGCCCAGGTAAGGCGCTTCTGACGTTGTTTTTTGTTCAGGAGCTCTTGACAAGAGGAATACGACTTCTGAAGCCCATTTCCAGGATCCGTCTGTGTGTGCTGGTTCTTGATGCACTAACTCCAACCTCAGTCCACTCCTTGTGAAGCTCCCCCACATTCGCCTGACCTGAACCCCAAAGAGAATCCATGGGGCATTGCCAAGAGAAAAATGAGAGACATGAGACCGAACAATGCAGAAGAGCTGAAGGCCGCTATTGAAGCATCCTGGTCTTCCATAACACCTCAGCAGTGCCACAGTCTGATAGAATCCATGCAACACCGCATTGAGGCAGTAATTCATGCAAAAGGGGTCCAAACCAAGTATTGAGCACATATGCATGATTATACTTTTCAGGGGGCCGACATGTCTGTATTTAAAATCCTTTTTTCTCTTAAGTCCTTGGGGATACTGGGAAACCATTTAGTACCATGGAGTATAGATGGGTCCACTAGGAGCCATGGGCCCTTTAAGAATTTGATAGTGTGCGCTGGCTCCTCCCTCTATGCCCCCCCACCAGACTCAGTTTAGAAAATGTGCTGGGAGGAGCCGTTCACATCTCTGGAAGCTAATGAAGTGTTTTCTGCATTTATTTTCTGTGTTTGTTGTTTTCAGGCAGGACTGGATGGTACCAGCTGGCCTGCTTTGTGGAACTTGTGGGGGAGGGGGTGGGGGTGGGGGAGGGGGGCGCCCAACCTCTCTCAGGGTTAATGGTCCTGTTCCCCGCTGACAGGATACTAGCTACTGAGGGAACTATGCACAAGCTTCACCACGGCAAACATACATTCCCGCAGCACGCTGCCGCCCCTAACAGAGCCAGAAGAAAGAGTGGTGAGTACTAAGCCGGCGTCCCGGTTAGCGGGTCGCTGGCCATTATGGTGGCATGAGGGTACGGAGACGCATGGCTACTGAATGGGGCGGACTGCGTCTACCGCTGTGTAAGGACACGGACGCTGAACAGTGGACACAGTACCCAGACTGGCAACAAAGCCATAAAAGAAGTCTGTCTCCATTTTATGCACTCAGACACAAAAGCCAGTATAAAAAAGAGAGGGAAGACCATGCACCATAGAAAGGGCGGGTTTTTACTATGAGCGGATCCAGCAGCTCACCAGCGCCATTTTCCCTCTGCAGCTGACACAGATGCTGACTGACAGGGATGCGCAGCTCCTCCGGAGAGACTCCAGATTACCTCAGCGGTACCAGGGTGTCATACCAGTGGGGAGCGGTTATTAGTGTACTAAATCTCTAATCTAGGTACTTAGTCTGCGACCTGGCTAAGCTTGGCATTAGCGGTAAGGGCGCTGTGTGCTGGCTCCATACTCTCTCTGTGTCTCCCTGGAAGGGCTCTTTGTGGGTTAATTGTCAGTGGCGTAACTTCGTCCCAGTTGCCCGAAGGCAAGATAAATATTGGTGTACCCCTATTTCCTATATCAAGATAAATATTTGTGTGTGTGTGTGTGTGTGGAGTGTTCTGAAAAAAATGTATATACTGTATTTATACATTTAATTGTCTTTTATTTTAAATTACACATTTCTTAGCAGTCATACCCAGCATTAGAACCCATGACCTGTTACACTAACAGCAGACACTTTACTGATGGAGCTATTTGCTCCTGTAGAGGAAGCATGAGAATTATAACTATATGAAGTTATGTGTAATTGTCAGAGAAGTAACTTCATATAGTTAAAATTCTCATATTTCCTATACAGGAGCAAATCGCTTCATCAGTAAGGTGTCTGCTTCCAGTGTAATAGGTTTTGGTTTCTAATCCCGGGTGTGACACTTGTAAAATGTGTATAATAAAGAGGGTGTGATTTGTAAGGTGCAGGAACCAGTGAGGAAGTTGGCCCCTGAACAGATAGTGGCTGCTATCAATTAACTTAATTCAATGGTGTCACAGTATAGGAGGAGAGGTGCCCCCCTTCAGAACAGGAGCCCGGCGGCAGATGACTCCGTTGCCTCCCAGAGTTCTGCCTCTGTTAATTGTGAATTTAACCTTTCCCTGTGTGTATGTGCTGTCACTGTTACAGTATGTCAGGCAAAGAGTGTGTTTCATGTAAGGCACAGTGTTCCTCTTTTCCAGGGGGTTCACTAGTGTGTGCTCAGTGTAGGTTCCCTTCCCAGGCTAGCAGGGCAGAATCAACATGGCTGGACTCCATTAGGGGAATGATTTCCAACATTTCTACGAAATTGCCCCATAATGAAAAAGAGATGCAATACTAAAGACAATCTATGACTGAGTTTATGAAAAGAAACTCAGTGCCCAAACCAGCATCTCAGTCCCCTGCCATTTGTCCGCAAAAACATACTTTGGCCCATATCCTCCAGCCTGACTCTGATGATGAGGGGGTCAGACATGGAGGAGGGGGAGGTGGACTCAGAGGTGGGGGAAGGTACTCTGTCACAGGAAATAGAGGCTCTCATTGAGGCTATCGGAGAAGTTCTGCATAGCCTTGATACGGTGACAGAGGAGAGTGAGGATACTTATTTTAATATAAAAAATAAATCCTCAGCCACTTTTCCTGTGTCAAAGGAACTAAATACCCTGTTTGAAGATCCATGGGTTAATCCCTAAACGGTTGTTATCATCTTTTCCTTTTCCTCCTGAGGATAAAAAAAAAATGGGAAAATCCACTGATAGTGGATGCATCAGTATCCAGGCTGTCACGAAAAATTGTATTGCCTGTCCCGGGTGCAGCCTTCCTGAAAGACGCGGCTGATCATAAAATTAAAAGCACACTCAAATCCTTGTATACAGCTACTGGGGTGGCCCAGAGACCCACTATAGCATGTGGGTGGATTTCAAGCACCATTGCTAAATGGTCGGGTAACCTAATTGAGGGGTTAGATACCTTTCCACAAGGGGAGATTATTTTACTCCTGCAACATATCCAGGACTCTGCAAACTCTATGGTGGAATCCATAAAAGAAATAGGCTTGCTTAATGCACGCACCACTGCTATGGCAGTGTCAGCACACAGAGGCTTTTGGCTACGCCAGTGGACTGCTGACACAGACTCCAGGTGAGGCGTGGAAGGCCTATCCTTCACAGGAGAAGTCTTATTTGGAGATGAACTACACAAATGGATCTCCAAAGCTACTGGTGGTAAGTCCACATATCTTCCTTCTGCAGCTCCCCCAGCTAGGAAGGCTTACTCAGGTCCCAATTTACAGTCTTTCGGACGGCCAAGTTTAGGGGCAATCCCAGAGGTTCTTCTACAGCCACCAGAGGCACTAGAGGTAAAACACGCAAACCGGCAACTGCCGGTTCACAGGAACAGAGCTCAAGCTCTGCTTCCTCAAAACCTTTAGCATGACAGTGGACCGCGATGCCTGGAAGACTGGCAGGTGGGAGCCCGACTAAATTTATTCAGTCCCATCTGGACAAGTTTGTGCCAGGATCCCTGGGTCATAGATCTTATTATCCAGGGCTACAGACTGGAGTTCCAGGAGCTCCCACCTCACAGATTCTTCAAATCAGGCTTACCAGTTTCACAAGAGGCAAGTATAACTTTACAGGATGCCATTCAAAAACTGGTACAAACTTAGGTCATTGTTCCAGTCCCACCTCTTCTGCAAAAGAAGGGGTATTATTCCAACTTGTTTGTATTATCGAAACCGGACGGTTCGGTACCTACGAGTGTTCAAATTCAAGATGTAGTCTCTGAGAGCGGTGATCTCAGGTCTGGAGGGGGAATTCCTAATGTCTCTGGATATCAAGGATGCGTACCTTCACATTCCGATCTGGCCGCCTCAGCAGGCTTATCTACGGTTTGCACTGCAGGACTGTCACTACCAGTTCCAGTCCCTGCCATTTGGTCTCTCCACGGCACCGAGAGTGTTCACCAAAGTGATGGCAGAGATAATGTTTCTACTCCATAAACAAGGAGTGAACATAATTCCATACCTGCACGATCTTCTGATAAAGGCACCGTCCAGGGTGCGGTTGTTGGACAGCATAGGCCTCTTAACCAGGTTACTCCTAGATCACGGGTGGATTCTGCACTTACCAAAATCTCACCTGGAATCAACACAGAGGCTTCCTTTCCGGGGAATGATACTGGACACAGAGTCTCAGAGAGTGCTTCTTCCCTTGAAAAAGGCTATGGTAATCCAGTCAAATGTTTGGGCTGTCCTGAAGCCAACCCGGATCTCGGTGCATCTGTGCATTCGTCTTCTGGGGAAAATGGTGGCCTCTTATGAGGCGCTTCAGTACGGAAGGTTTCATGCAAGGCCCTTCTAGCTAGATCTAAGGTGCAGGTGCTGGTGTATGATGAAAGCAGGGAGGACGAAGAAAGTTCAGTTTCAGATATTTATTAAAGGCAACAATTCCAGTAAGGAGTTAAATGACAATTATTAGTCACTATATATATATATATACTGACGTATTGCAAGGAATGGTATAATGATAAGCAGGAACAGTCTTAAAGATGCATTGAAGAAATGTTCATAGAACTGAGTTTAAACAGGCTTGTGAAGAATTGTCCAAATGAAGCAATGACTGGTGCCAAACTGTAAAGAGTGTTAACTGGATATTGTAGACATAAATGAATAAATGTAGAGACTTTTACTGATGCTTAAAGGTTAAACTGGAAGGCTGTGAAGAATTGTCCTTGATTGCAGCAACAATTAAAATACAATACTGAGTAGAACACTTTGTGAAGATAACACTTGAAGCACTGTGAACCTGCAGCAGACGACAATGGTGAAGAATGAGTTAAACTGAGAGCTGATTAAACGAGCACCTAAGTTTAGTAGAATCTTCCAAAGGCTGTGTGATTGAAGCAGGCAGACAGGGTAACCTCTCACAAGACTCTGGAAATCCACTTGTTGCCACTGGGAGAGTGATTGGCTGACAGCACAGCAGGGAGCTGGTGGATCTTTTGCAGTGAAGACTGCAGGCAGACCTCTAGGAGCGGAGGCGATATCTGGACCACTGGAATCACACAGAAAACCATGGAGAGAGCACAGAGCTAGGGTACAGAGTAGCTACAAAAAAGCATTGTCTCAGAGTAACATAATCCCAGCCTACTTAAAGGCAGCACAAGCACAGGATTGGCTAACACTTACCCACAGGTGTTTCACAAGTGCTCTCAGGTGCTCATTTGGCCTCCTATACTGCAGACACACAGCAGTGCCTTTGGCCATTTGGTCTCCGCACTCCCGGCTCCCAGAACCTGCATCACCTCTGCTACTGACCATGCCGTGTCCCCATACGGCCACACAGCACCTCGAGCAACCGCGCCTGCAACGGACGGACCCCAGAACCCACAGAGGTGAGTGATCGGTTCGTGACACTGACAAGGTCATCTGACTATGATCCAAGCCAGGAAGGGGGTAACGTCTAAACATTACCACCGTATATATGGAAGAACTATGTTTCTTGGTGTGAAAGCCGACAATATTCTGCGGTGGAATTTCATCTGGGACGTTTCCTGCTTTTTCTGCAGTCGGGAGTGGATGTGGGCCTATGTCTAGGCTCCATTAAAGTCCAAATTTTGGCCTTGTCTGTTTACTTTAAAAAACAATTGGCTTCTCTCCCTGAGGTCCAGACATTCCTGAAGGGTGTTTTGCACATCCAACCTCCCTTTATACCTCCCTTGGGATCTCAGTTTGGTTCTGCACTTAGTTCAGTCAGATTGGTTTGAACCGTTACAGGAGATTGACGTAAAGTACCTTACGTGGATGACCGTCACACTGCTGGCCTTGGCTTCAGCAAGACATGTGTCGGAGCTGGGGGAATTGTCTTACAAGAGCCCCTACTTAATTTTCCATGAGGACAGAGCTGAACTCAGGACTCAACAGCAAATTCTTCCTAAGGGGTTGTCCGCATTTCACATCAACCAACCTATTGTGGTTCCAGTTGTTACGGACACCTCTGCTACTTCAAAGTCTATGGATGTTGTGAGGGCTTTGAAGGTGTATGTAAAGAGAACAGCTCGTCACAGGAAATCGGACTCGCTGTTCGTTCTCTCTGATCCCAATAAAATTGGGTGTCCTGCTTCGAAGCAGTCAATTGGTCGCTGGATCAGGCTCACTATCCAGCATGCTTATTCCATGGCAGACTTGCCAGTTCCAAAGTCTGTACAGGCCCACTTTACTAGGTCGGTGGGTTCTTCTTGGGTGGCTGTCTGGGGTGTCTCGGCTTTACAGCTCTGCTGAGCAGCTACTTAGTTAGGTTCAAACACGTTTGCTAAGTTTTACAAGTTCGATACTTTGGCCTCTGAGGACCTTCAGTTTGGTCAATCAGTTCTCCAGGAACTTCAGCACTCTCCCACCCGGTTTGGGAGCTTTGGTACTTCCCCATGGTACTAAATGGATTCCCAGTATCCCCTAGGACGTAAGAGAAAATAGGATTTTAATTAACTACCGGTAAATCCTTTTCTCGTAGTCCGTAGGGGATACTGGGTGCCCGCACGGTGCTTCGTTCTTCCTGCACTGTTGCTTGGTTCAGTAATGTTGTTTGGTTCAGCTGTGGCTGTTCCTGGTTTCAAGTTTGCTTATCATGGCTGTCATCTTGTTTGTGTGTGCTGGTTCGTAATCTCACCACGCTCCTTATCTATCCTTCTCTCAAAGTATGTCCGTCTCCTCGGGCACAGTTTCCTAGACTGAGTCTGGTGGGGGGGGGGGGGCATAGAGGGATGAGCCAGCGCACACTATCAAATTCTTAAAGTGCCCATGGCTCCTAGTGGTCCCGTCTATACCCCAAGTTACTAAATAAGGATTTACTGGTGGGTAATTAAAATCCTATTTTTATTGATTTTCTGTATTCTAATTTTCTAAAAATTTGGATTTGGGGTTTTCTTAAGCTGTAAGCCTTAATCATCAAAATTATAACAAATACAGGCTTGAAATATCTCACTTTGCATGTAATGAGTCTGTATAATATATTAGTTTAACCTTTTAAATTGAATTACTGAAATAAATTAACTTTTGCACAATAGTCTAATTTTCTGAGTTTCACCTGTAAGCACTAAGCTAGACAGATTGGGTTAGTCACAATATTACAGCTTTTGATCTCCTTATTACAGTGGGAACCCCACTGTTTGTATATCGCTGCTATAATGTAATCCATCTCAGTTTGCCTGGAGCTGGTCTCAATGTTAGCAGGGGGCCCTCACTGGATTTTAGATGGGAGGCAGATGCGTAACTAGACATTTTGGTGCCATGTGCCAGAAAGAGCACCACAAACCCCAATATTTTAAATAGTGATAGCGAGTGCCAAAGGTGTGCCCCCCAAAAGGGGCGTGGTAGAGCGTGACTACACAATCTTACATTTCTCCTGATTATAGGGATACCAAAAACATGTATTCAAGCTCTTAGAATGCCATAAAACCTAGAAACAGTTGTATATTTTAGCTTTCAAAGTGTCATTATTTTCTCTCACCTGACTAGTACAAACGCTTGCTACAACACCATAAAATCCTCTAAAAGCTCTCCACTAAGAGAATGGGAGAATGCAGTGTATTTATTTATAGATGATTTGTTTCTCACTTTCATTGTAAGCTTATGCATAAAAAGACAAAGAAAATAAATGGCACTTCCATTACTGCTGCATTTGTGTGTTCTCTTGTTTTCAAGATTTAAGTGGAGAAACATTTGTGATTCACATGAGGACAAAAACCAAAAGAAGAAAAGTATGAGTCACTACGACTCATTATTTTCTTCTTTTTATTTCCTCTTACGTCCTAGAGGATGCTGGGGTCCATTTTAGTACCATGGGGTATTGACGGTTCCGCAGGAGCCTTCAGCACTTTAAGACTTTTCAACAGTGTGAACTGGCTCCTCCCTCTATGCCCCTGCTCCAGACCTCAGTTTAGAAAATGTGCCCAGGAGACTGCATGCACACTAGTGGAGCTCTACAGAGCTTTACTGGAAAAAGACATTCTTAGGTTTTTTATTTTACAGGTAAGCTGCTGGCAACAGCTTCCCTGCTTTGTGGGACTTAGGGGGGGAAGTAGAAACCAACTTCTCAATTAGTTAATGGTTCTGCTTCCGCTGACAGGACACCATTAGCTCCTGCAGGGTACTGAACACAGCCCAAGCCTGGCCAGCGTTCACTCCCACAGCACTGCCGCCACCCCCTAACAGCGCCAGAAGTCAGAAGACTGGTGAGTATATTACCAGAGTCCTGCAGAGAGGGGATCCTCCGGTCATCGTTGGCAGCATATAGGTACACGCGCAAGCGGGATGCTGCGCGACTTGTATCTCAGCACAAGGGTGCAGAGCGCGCGGGGGGGGGGGGGGGGGGCGCGCTCTGAGGGCATGTTTTAAAACCTTACTCTCACTGGCAAAAAGGGTACATACATGTACAGCCGCTGATGTGCCATCCCCAGTCAGTATAAATATTACATTGCTGAGGCTGAAGGGCGGGGCTTCTCCTCAGACTTGCCAGAACACTCACTGGGTGCCATTTTCTCCTGCAGAAACTCCAGTGTGAAGCTCCTGAACGCTGTTTCTCCTCATGACAACGCTGATGCAAGTACAGGGTGTTATAGAAGGGGCAGAGAGTGTTCATTATAATTAGGTCTGTGGGCCTATTATTGGTATATGCGCTGTAAGTGGGTAATGGGGGTAATTCCAAATTGATCGCAGCAGGAAATTTTTTAGCAATTGGGCAAAACCATGTGCACTGCAGGGGAGGCCGATATAACATGTGCAGAGAGAGTTAGATTTGGGTGGGGTGTGTTCAGTCTGCAATCTAATTTGCAGTGTAAAGATAAAGCAGCCAGTATATACCCTGCACAGAAACAAAATAACCCACCCAAATCTAACTCTCTCTGCAAATGATATATCTGCCCCCCCTGCAGTGCACATGGTTTTGCCCAATTGCTAAAAAATTTCCTGATGCGATCAACTTGGAATTATCCCCAATATTTCCACAATTCACAATAAGGCGCAGTGTGTGGACTTGCAAATCCCTCTGTGTCTCTCTGACAGACTTTAGTGTGGGTCTGTCCCCAATAGCTCCCCTGTGTGATAGGGGTGTGTGTGTGTGTGTGTGTGTGTGTGTGTGTGTGTGTGCGTGTGTACAAGTGTGTAACATGTCAGACATTGGGGAGGGTTCTTCCCAGGATGTACAAGAGGGTAATGTGGTGGCCCTTCCCTCTCAGAAGGAGCTGGAGTGGGTGAGAATGTTGCAAAAGAATGTCAATGCTTGCAAAGAAATTCTCTGAGTCTGAACAACAGACTCAATATTGGAGGCAGTCTGTGGAGGATGCACTGTTTACTGACCCCTCCATATTATCCACTCGGGTCCCACCCAGTTCCCAGAAAAGGTCTCTGGCCCAGATAATGCAAGGGGACACAGACACAGATTCCGACTCTGACGTCGACACTGGGGATTTGAGAGGGGTAGACCCCAAATTAGCCAAAACCATACAATGTATTATAGTTGCTATAAAGGAAGAGTTGGAGTTTCCTGAAACAACACTGGTCCCAGAGGAAAAGGATTATTTTAAATTAAATAAAAAGCAGGTGTGACTTTTCCTCCTTCAGCCTCTGGTTCAGCGTCTTTAAAAGATCCAGCTGACCGTAAATTAGAAACAACCCTAAAATCCATATATACGGCTAAGGGAACGGTGCTCAGGCCCACCATTGCTTGTGTGTGGGTACTGGGTAGGTAACGCTGTGGAAAAATGGTCTGACAACTTGCTTGTTAACATAGACACAGTTGAAAGGGATGAAATAGTCCTAACTCTCGGCCATATCAAAGATGCTGCAGGTTACATAGTTGAAGCTATGAAGGATATTGGGTTGCTGAGTTCAAGATCCTCCGCTATGGCGATTTCAGCCCGCAGGGCGCTGTGGATCCGCCAATAGAATGCTGATGCAGAATCAAAAAAGAATATTGAGGGGCTTCCTTACAATGGAGAAGCCCTCTTTGGAGACAAGCTGGATGCCATGATTTCAACAACTACATCAGGCAAGTCAGCATTTCTGCCTTCTGCAGCTGCTCCACCTAGGAAAGGATTTCATTCTCATATGATGCAATCCTTTCGGCCCAACAAGTCCAAAAAGGCAAAGGGTACGCCCTTCTTTGCAGGAAGAGGGTGAGGAAGAGGTAAAAAATCTACAATACCATTAGGCTCGCAGGAGCAGAAGTCTACAGCTACTTCTGCTAAAACCTCAGCATGACACTGGGGCTCCCCTGCGGGAGTACGATCGGGTGGGGGCTCGTCTACTGTCTTTCAGACAGGTCTGGGTTCACTCAGATCTGGATCCTTGGCTATTGCAGATAGTATCCCAAGGGTGTAAATTAGAATTTCAGGACCTTTCCCTATGCCGATTTTTCAAATCAGCCTTACCAGTTTCTGTTCAGGACAGAGCAAAAGTGCTGAACGCAATACAGAAATTATGTCAAGACAACATAATTTCCTTAGTTCCTGTGTCACAACAGGAAAAAGGGTTTTATTCAAGCCTGTTTGTAGTGCCGAAACCGGATGGCTCGGTCAGATCAATTTTAAACCTAAAGACTCTGAACCTTTATTTGAAAAGGTTCAAATTCAAGATCGAATCCCTGAGAGCGGTGATCTCCAGCTTGGAGGAATAGGAATTTCTGGTATCGATGGACATCAAAGATGCTTATTTACATGTTCCCATCTACCCGCCGCATCAGGCATACCTGAGATTTGCGATGCAGGACTGCCACTACCAGTTCCAAACATTGCCTTTCGGGCTCTCCACGGCTTCGAGAATTTTCACCAAGGTGATGGCAGAGATAATGGTCCTTCTTCGCAAGAAAGGAGTCAAAGTCATACCATACTTGGACGATCTCCTCATAAAAGCGAGATCCAGGAAGAAACTAGTGCAGTACATTGCACTTTCCCTGATGGTGCTTCAACAGCAAGGTTGGATCATAAACCTTCCAAAATCACAATTGGAAACCACAATGAGGTTATCATTTCTGGGAATGATATTGGACACGGAAGCACAGAAAGTATTCCAACCGGTGGAAAAGGCTCTGGATATCCAGAGGATGGTCAAACAAGTTTTAAAACCAGCACGCGTATCGATTCATCAGTGCATCCGCCTGCTGGGGAAGATGGTAGCAGCCTACGAGGCTCTACAATTTGGCCGATTCCACACCAGGGTGTTCCAATGGGACCTACTGGACAAGTGGTCCGGATCGCACCTACACATGCACCGGAGGATAATCCTGTCAACAAAAGCCAGTATTTCACTCTTGTGGTGGCTTCAAAGTTCTCACCTCCTGGAGGGACGCAGGTTCAGGATTCAAACTTGGATCCTGGTGACCACAGATGCAAGCCTCCGAGGTTGGGGAGCAGTCACGCAAGGGGAAAGCTTCCAAGGACGATGGTCAAGTCAAGAAGTACTCATTCACATAAACATTCTGGAATTGAGAGCTGTGTACAACAGCCTTCATCAAGCGGCACACCTTCTTCAAGGTTGTCCCATACAGATCCAGTCAGACAATGTAACGGCAGTAGCTTACATAAACCGCCAGGGTGGAACAAAAAGCAGAACGGCAATGGCAGAGGTGACAAAGATACACCTCTGGGCAGAAAGACATGCAAAAGCTCTGTCTGCAATTTTCATTCCGGGAGTGGACAACTGGGAAGCAGACTTCCTCAGCAGACACAATCTCCATCCAGGAGAATGGGGCCTCCACCCAGAAGTCTTTGCAGAGGTAGCAGATAGTTGGGGCGTTCCTCAAGTAGATATGATGGCATCAGATCTCAACAAGAAGCTTCAGAAATATTGTTCCAGGTCGAGAGACCCACAAGCAATAGCAGTGGTTGCACTGGTGACCCAGTGGGTGTTTCAGTCGGTGTATCTGTTCCCTTCACTTCCACTAATACCAAAAGCTCTCAAGATCATCAGAAGAACAAGGGTTCGAGCAAATCTCATTGCTCCAGACTGGCGAAGGAGGGCTTGGTATCCAGATCTTCAGGCGTTATTACTGGAAGATCCTCAGCCTCTTCCTTTTTGCGAGGACCTGCTTCAGCAGGGGCTGTTTGTTTATCAAGACTTACCGCGGCTGCGTTTGATGGCATTGCTGTTGAGGGCCAGATCCTAGCCCGTAAGGGTATTCCCAATGAAGTCATTCCCACACTTATTCTTGCCAGGAAAGTTGTAACGTCCAAACATTACCATCGTATTTGGAGAATATATGTATCTTGGTGTGAATCCAAGAAGTCTCCTGTGGTGGAGTTTAAATTAGGACGTCTTCTCCTATTTCTAAAGGCGGGTGTGGATGCTGGCTTGAGATTAGGGTCTATCAAGGTCCAAATTTTGGCCTTGTCCATTTTCTTTCAGAATCAGTTGACTTCCCTTCCTGAGGTCCAGACGTTCGTGAAGGGGGTTCTGCGCATCAAACCTCCCTTTGTGCCTCCTGCGGCGCCATGGGATCTTAATGTGGTGTTGCAGTTCCTTAAATCGGACTGGTTTGAGCCTCTACAAGAGGTAGAGTTGAAGTTTCTCACTTGGAAAGTGGTCATGCTGTTGACCTTGGCCTCAGGCAGACGAGTGTCTGAATTAGGGGCTCTGTCACACAAGAGTCCTTATTTGATTTTTCATGAAGATAGAGCTGAACTGCGGATACGTCAGCATTTTCTTCCAAAGGTTGTGTCTTATTTCCATATCAACCAACCTGTGGTGGTGCCAGTGGCTTCTGACACCTAAGCAGTTTCAAAAGTCCTTGGATGTCGTCAGAGCGTTGAGGACTTATGTTCCAAGAACGGCTCAGATAAGGAAAACAGAATCTTTGTTTGTCCTCTATGACCCCAACAAGATTGGGGGTTCTGCTTCTAAGCAGACTTTTGCACGCTGGATCAGAGATACCATTCAGCATGCTTACGGCAGGATTGCCGTTACCCAGTTTGGTAAAGGCCCACTCTACAAGGAAAGTGGGTTCTTCCTGGGCAGCTACCCGGGGTGTCTCGGTGTTGCAAATTTGCTGAGCAGCTACTTGGTCAGGGGCAAACACGTTTGCTAAGTTTTACAGGTTTGACACCTTGGCTGCTGACGACCTTCAGTTTGGTCAGTCAGTTCTACAGGAACATTAGCATTTTCCCGCCCGTACTGGGAGCTTTGGTACATCCCCATGGTACTAAAATGGACCTCAGCATCCTCTACGGACTACGAGAAAAGGATTTACCGGTAGGTAATTAAAATCCTATTTTTATTATACTGTATTCATGAGTCTTAGCAGCACCCCACCAGGGGGACACTCCTCTACAGCTCATCACCCCAAAAACAAGCGTCTTCCAACCCAGGTGCTCTTGGCCTGCAACCGCACCGCAGGGTCCCTGCAAGCGATCAGAGACCATCTGCGCCACGACTGGAGAAGTGTTAGGGTCTCCTGCCCTGTGCTGCCACGTCGTCATGGCAACCGGGAGACAAGTGCTAGCGGAGTAACCTGAGCGCAGCTGATACTCCGGTTCGGGTCTTTTGCTGTGCAGTGGTTATAGGCTCTGTGCATGGCAGGGGATCCGGTGCTGGTTTTTGTGCTCACAGTCTGTGAGGTCTGAGTGGGGCGTGGACAGCACCTGCTTTATAAGGCCTCTTTTCAGGGTAAGCAGATGCTGCTGAATCTTTGTTGGTTAGTCAGTTTCTGAAAGTTAGCCAGTACTGTGTAGCTTTGTATTTGTTTGTTGCTTACTGCAAATAGGCCTGGGGATTTGATATTACACTCTGCCAATCCAGACCTAGCAGTAAGACTGGAGTCAGTCGTTTAGCTTGCTGGAGTTCTGTTACTACTCTGTGAACTTAGCAAGTTTGCGGCTGTATTCTAAGACTTGCCTGTCTAATCCTGTCTCACTGTGCTAGGTGTCAGGGGTCAGTTTAGTGGCAGTAAACCGAACCTGTGCACTGCAAGTGAGAATTAGGATTGTGGAGAATCTCCTTGTGTCTATCATTCCATCTCTGACCAAGGAGTTTACTGCCACACCCGTTGGTAACCCTTTAGGGTTTTGCTGTTGCCCTTAGCAACAGCATTTCGGGTTTTCTATGTATTAAAACACAACATCTTGCTTTTCACATCTGAGCAGTTCTAATACAAGGGAGATACCCAGTTCCTTAGCCTCTGGGCTTCTCTGTTCACGTTGTGTGTGTTTTGTTACCCTACCACCTTCTGTGTACGTTATGTCATATTCCCTAGTCTGTCTGTGAGTCCATTTGTTTTGCATAACAGTTCAAACACCAGTACATTCCTGCAGGCACTGGAGTGCATAACAGTCCTGACACCAGTACTTTCCTGCAGGCACTGGTGTGCATAACAAGAAGAAGTGCTACGGCTGCGGGAAAATTGGATATCTGAGGATGAACTGTTCTGCACCTCAAGCACCCCAGACTCACGTCCCAAATCCCAGTGCTGGAGCCTGGCTTGCTTGTTTAACGAGTGGAGATGAGCCTACAGAGACTGTTTCCCCACCAGTCAGTCCGATGGAGTGGGGCAAGAGACAGGTGCACTCTGCAAAGAGAGTCACCTGCATGGCCAAACAGCCCCTAACCAATATGTGGAGGCACTTGCAGCAAGTCCACATGGGACCACTGCAGGGGAAGGCATAAAAGACTCTGGGGCCTCAATCACTGTAGTGAGCCCCCACCTTATTGATCCTGCTGCAATGTTGCAAGGTCGCGCTGCCAAGGTCGTCATGGCAGATGGAACGGAGAAAGAGGTTCCCAAGGCAAGAGTCTACATGGACTGGGGAGCTGGACCAGAGTTGTGAGAACTTGCCATCATGGATGGTCTCCCAACTGATGTGGTCCTAGGAAATGATCTTGGAGTTGGGATCATCATAATTTTTGCTGGCGCCATTCCCTAGAGTCAGGTTCCACAACCACCGTTGATATCAGGTACTCCAGCACAGCCCAGTCCAGAGGAAAAGATTACAGCTGCTAGACAACTGCCAGCACAGCCAGCCACAGCATCGACCAGCCCAAAGGAAAAGATTACAGCGGCTAGATCAGCACATCGACCCAGCATGCCTTTTGCCTCTGGTATGACTACAACCCATAGCAATGCAGAGGATGTTGGTTCCAGCTCGTTTGATCCTATGGGGGTGCCCCATGATGTTCCTGACCCAAGTGGCTTGCCAACTCCAGCGGTGAGTATGAGAAATCACACTGACCTTTCCATGACTTACCCCTACCAGACTGACTCTAGTAGTCCCCTCCTAGATTACCCTGTAGAGTGTCCCAATTTAGGAGAGATTGAGGGCCACAGGCAGGAGTTTAGGGAGGTTCAACTCTCTGACCCATCCCTGGAAGCCAAGAGGTGCCAAGCTGGCAGTGCCTTGACTGGGTTGGGGCGGGAAGTTTGACCTAGCAGGAAGGGTTAAGGTACAGGGTAGCCAGAAAACTGGAAATGGATAGACCAGATAAGGAACTTGTTCAACTGATCCCCCCAGGGAACTTTCCTGCGCAACTGGTGTTGGTTGCCAGCAAAACCCCTTTGGACAGTAACCCAGAGATAGACCGTACCCTGAAGTGCCTGTCACAGAGCTTACCCTGGTCTGCAAAGTCAGATGATGCCCAGACCAACTGTAAGGCTGGTGCCATGCCGTCATCACTGTGGCACAGATTACGGACAAGGAGGTAAGAGCAGACCTAGGTGAAAGGGTAGGTTTCCAGAGTCATAGGTCGACAGTGGAGGATTGGAGGACAGGTCTGACAGTATAGAGAGATGCCAGATAGGAATGACAAAGGTGCAGTGCCTGGGGCACCATGTCGGAGGAGACAAGGGTAAGCCCAAACTAGAGGCTGTCCCAGACCCACATCACACAGACAGGTACTGACTTTAGAACCTGTAAGGCCCTACGGACACATTGTCACTGACTTTAGTTCTGTAGTGAATCCCCTTACAGAGATGACTAGGAAGGGCATTCCAAAGTCAGTGGACTTTGCACCCGCTTGTGAGTTGGCATTTCAGTCATTGAAAGATGCTCTGGTACCTGCTTCAGTGCTGATGATGCACATTCTTGACAGGGCGTTGTGGTATGAACTACTGTGCCACTGCATGGACTGGGAGCAGTACTGAGCCAGGAGGAGCCATATGGGCAGTAGCACCCTGTGGCCTTTTTACTGCTATGGTGGGAGGTGGGGCATGCCACAATTGGGACACGTGGGGTGACAATTGTGTGTGCATTGGACCAGTTTTTACTCTGTGTGACTGGCCCCCCACAGTGGGGACTTACCACCCACCTGTTAGGTGGCTGCAACCTACCTTGGGGAAATCTGACAGACTTTTGTGGTGGAGTCTTGAACTTGGACTTCATGTGGAATATTTGAACATTGTATACCCATGAAGAAAGGCCCACCGCAATATGGATGGACTGTCTAGGACGGAGCCTAACCCCACCAGGTCCCCATCACCCCAAAAGGCTGTTGGACCAGGAGCCAAATTGTTGAGACATGATCCGCTGGTTTTCCTGCTTGAATTGGGGGGGAAGAGTGTGGACGGAGACCCCCCTGCCACGTGGACAATGGCGGCCATGGCGCTGAAGGGGTTAACCCGGCACCATTTCATGAGACAATAGGCGCTTGGCGCCACTTTCAAAATGGACCTGGGTTCTAGGGGCCATCTTTAAATGATATGGGTGCTTGGCGCTGTGTGTTTTAAAATGTATTGTATTTGCAACGCCGCAGTCCCGGACCTCTCCAGCAGCCACGGCAGTGTGTGTAAACCACCGGTATGGGTTGCTGTGGCTGCCCGGTGAGGCGGCTGGGAGCCCAGGACTGCTGGCTCCCATTTTGCTGTGCCGGGTAGGACAGTGCGGTGGACAGTGCAATAGGAGCCTCTGCAGCCGGGAGCCCTGTTCCCACTGCAGCGCTCAGTGCTGACTGCCGGGGTCCGGGCGCCTGCGACAGAAGGGAGGGAGCCACTGCATCCAGGAATCAGCTCCTGCAGCAGCGCTGTGTATGCGCCACCGCTGGGGGCTGAGAGCTCCGCTCCCGCCGCCTCAGCACTATGGAGGTGGCAAGCCGCGGCAGGTTGGGCTGCAGGGGGGTGCGACACTTATGGGGGACCAGGCTAGCAGCTCCCTATGTGGCAGAGGTGTGTGTAGGGCACTGGACCCTGGGGTCCTGGAGTGCCTCAGTACTCCAGAAAGACACAGAGCCACGACAGCAGGGACAAGCATCCCGGGCTGCCAAGCTTCTGGAGGGGTGTGCACCACACGCTGCGGTGAGGCCAACAAATAAGTGCTGCACTGGGTAGACAGGGAGAGCCTGCTCCCTGGACCCCAGTGGCCAGTGGTTTGCAGGCAGGCTGGAGGACATGGGAAGCCAGCCCCCCATACCTCCAGCACTGAGAGAGCTGCAGGACTAAGTGAGCCCAAAGCTGTGCCATGGGCACAGTAAAAGCAAAATGACAATGTATTTAAAAACAATCTATGTATATATATATATATATATATATATATATATATATATTGTATGATGAGGCACTGCAGTGCCTGAGTATGTGGAGCGCTCAGAGTATATTTAAGAAACAATGGGCCTAGTTCAGACCTGATCGTAGCAACAAACCTGTTAGCAGATGGGCAAAACCATGTGCACTGCAGGGGGGTGGCAGATATAACATGTGCAGAGAGAGTTAGATTTGGGTGGGGTGTGTTAAAACTGAAATCTAAATTGCAGTATAAAAATAAAGCAGCCAGTACTTACCCTGCACAGAAACAAACTAACCAACCCAAATCTAACTCTCTCTGCAAATGTTATATCTGCCCCCCCCCCCCCCCCCCTGCAGTGCACATGGTTTTGCCCATCTACTAACAACTTTGCTGCTACGATCAAGTCTGAATTAGGCCCAATGTACAAAGTGTATTTAGATGTATTTTAAAGTGAAATGCACTTACTTGGTTGTGTGTCCCAGGAGGGGGGAAGCCATTACTGTGCAAGCTGTTGGATTCCCCCAGTTCTTTTCCCCAAAAATGGAATGCCTTCCCCTCTAGCCTCACACATGGAAGTACCATGAGGAGAGAGAGAGAGAGAGAGAGAGAGAGAGAGAGAGAGAGAGAGAGAGAGAGAGAGAGAGAGGAACAGCTCAGCTTCCCAACAAACTGAATGGTGAGCAGGAAACCCTAACCGGGGATCTAGGCTGCCCATCTCTGGAGCCCGAATTTAGGCTGCTGATGGTGAGCTAGGTCCCGGGCAGATTCCTGGAAGTAAGTTTAGGTGGGAAAACTTCCCCCAGCCCAGACTGAATGTCACCAGGGTGGATACCGACCCTCCAGGATGGAAAGATCAAAGGAGAGTGACCACTCTCCACTGTCCATAGAAGACAATGGTAGCTGTGCATGTGGCCAAGGCATGCACAGCACATGAGTAAACAATGATTGGTTGTTGGCTTACCCCCTGTGGTATTGTGTATTGGAGTAGGATAAAAGAAGGGCTGCAGCCCTAAGAAAAGTGTAATATGCCATTTTCCTTCTGCTGTGAACATCTTGCTGTATGCTGTTTTCCCTAGCAATAGGGAAGAGTTCTCTTTAGAACTATTGCAAATAAATCATTTGCCTCAAGAGGACCGTTTCATCTTGTGACCTGCAGGGATATGCAAAACATAGCCCCGTTCTTCGTCTGTCAAGGGAAACCTAGCATCTCCAAGTTCAACCCTCTGCCAGGCTACCGTACTGGATCTGTACTAGGTCTATGACCAGTGGGGGACAACTGACACCAGACAGGAGGGATGGGAAGCGGTACGATACATACACAGCAGCAAGCATTTTCAGGTGCTGGCGGTAGGAGCCTGAGCAGAACCGTGGTCCCAGATGCCATGGCAGGGATGAGTCTAATAGTGCCCTTTTGAATACCTTTTTATAAGAAGCAGCTAAAACTAGATCTTTAAAATTGGTAATAATATTGTAGTGCTCCAATATATTAGAGAGGGGACCCCCATTTATTTATTTTTTAATATAAAATACGGGAGGCATTTGATATGCCGCCTGTCGGGATCCTGGCGCTCACCATACCGACGCCGGAATCCCGACAGCCGGTATACCGACAACTATTCTCCCACTTAGGATGTCCATGACATCCATGGAGGGAGAATAAATAGCTGTGCCCACAAGGGGCCCTTTTGCGCTCCCCCTGCTGCCTGCATGCCGGTGGTCGGGATCCCGGTGCCGGTATGCTGGGCGCCGGGATCCCAAGCACCGGCATAACATACTACACCATAAAATACAGCCTGCGTAGCCCTGATAAGGTTAAAGCTGAACTCTGAGTGACCCTGTCAGCTTGTCTGACATGAAGTTTGGCGCCACAGAAGTGAAGTTTTCCCTCTGGCCAGCAACAGCCCTGACTTGGTAAAATCCCTGGCAGTTTTTTGCATCCCTGGGTCACAGGGCAAAGTGGCCAGGGGATGGTCTATTTCTGGGGCACGAGGAACCAGTGACCAATAGGGCAGGAGGAGGAGAGAAGGGCCTGAAGTGATGCGGGACCCATAAATAAGAGAGCCGGCAGCGGGGACAGCGTCTGATCCCTGGAGAGGGAGAGCATGTCTAGACTGCTGTGTCGAGCCACTTACTAGAGCTGGGAACCAGAGTGCCATGGAGCTGCCTTCCCTGGTAGCCACCCGAAGGAATAGTAAGCACCGAGATCAAGGGACGGAGCCATTGAACTGAGCTGTTTTCATGGGCAGGATAGCATCTGGAGAGTGAGAGAGCTGCACAAGTGCAGCACCAGCTTGCACAGGGTAGATGCTAAATCCTAGTGGGCTAAGGGACCTGTGACGTCAGGGGACGGAGCAAGGATGGCAGGATACTACTTTCAGTATCCACGCCACCAACTATTACCTTTAGTAATCAGCGTGGTGAGTGAAGCGAGCCTGCGAGGGTCCATTTCTAGACCCTTTGCCGAACTTGCTCCTCCCCTTCTCTTGCTTGTCACATGGGTCAAATGTCCCTTAGCCCACTAGGAAATAGACATAACCGCTTGCACAGCCCTGGAGTGGAGGACTTGTGAGGAAGAGAACTGCCTGACTGCGCAGGGGGAACTGGGAAAAGCTATTAGAGAGGAGCTCAGCAGCACTGAACTGGAGGGGCAGCCAGAGGACCAGTACTGTGCGGAAGACCCCCTTCCTGAGGAGGAGAAGCGGAGGAGCAGCATCAGGCAGAGAGGGAAAGTGCAGGTATGGTAGAAGACACCCCGACTACCTGGAGTAAGGACCCATAAGGACCCCTGCCAGAGTACAACATTGACCGGAGGGAGAAGTGTAGACTCCGACTGCGACTACAGGACCCTGGACAAGCAGCACAACCCGGTGTGGTACTCTGCATCTCGGGCAGTGTGGAACACCGGGGGAGTTGTAGGTGGCAAAGGAACCGCAGCAGTCTGTGAGACACAGTGGTCCCAGTATAGCCTCCAGCTGCCTACTCTGCCTCTGTTAGCCTTCTGCTAGGCACTCTGCTTGTTGGAAACAAAGTAAAAGGGGGTAGGCTCCTCTTCTTTTCTGGTACCCTATTGCCTCTAAAGTAAAAGAGGGTAAGCTCCCCTTTGACTCTGGTGCCCCTTGATGTTAAAGTTAAATAGGGGTTAGGCCGCCACATGTGTCCCTCGGAGCCCCGTCTGCTAGCTTGGGAGTTAAAAAGGAGATAGGCTCCCCTGTTATCCTCCAGGTGACTCACTGTTTTTTTTTCTCATAAGATATTTAGGGGGTAGGCTCCCGTTGGGACTGTTGCCCATTTTTAAACTATATATACATAGGGGAAGGTCTCTCCTGTTTTTTATATTTGCCATTTAGGGGGAGATGTCATAAGCAGTGATGAGAGTGGAGAAATGAGCCAGTAGAGAAGTTACCCATGGCAACCAATCATCTGCTCTGTATAATTTACAGTTTGCAAATGATAAATGTTACTTCAATGCTTATTGGTTGCCATGTACAACTTCTCCACTGGCTCACTTCTCCACTCTTTTCACTACTTAGTACATCTCCCCCTTAGTGAGATCTGTTGATGCTAATTTAAGATGGCATAGTCTTTTGCTGTAGCTTGTGTACTACAAGTACTACATTATGGTGAACTGTGTTTTTCTCAAGCTAATTCATTACATAGACTGCTTAAACCAGTGCACTACAAGTACTACATTGACCTGCATGTGCTGAACTGTTTTCTCTCAAGCTAACTCATTGCATAGGCCAGTGGTTCCCAACATTTTTGAATCATGGTACCCTAGAGTATCAGAATTTTTTCATGGCACCTGTAGGCCAAAATTTTCTCATTAAGAAATGTAGAAAAAAAATATCAAATTAAGTAAATTATGTTTAAATGTGATCCTTAAATTCAGTTATGTGGTGAGGGACAGCCGGAAGCAATAGTTTTATCTTTTTACATTGACAATAAATAGTTTCAGTTGATCCTGGACCACCAACCTGAGACCTCAGGTTGCCACGGCATACAGCTTGAGACATATGGTACGGGTTCACCTATAAGTTCTATTAAATACACATTGGCACATTATTGCCCTTGTCCTTTGTTTTAATTAATAATGGAGTAGTCGATGTGGATCCAGACAAGGAGCTTGGCCATCCTCTACACAAATTTTCCTATGTACATATATGACTTATTGACTTTGTTCAGATTTTAGTTTATTTATTCTCGTTAATTACACAATTATAGCGCCAATTGTCTTTATATATATATATATATAGTGACAAAAACACTGGAATAGTGTTTGAGGGCAGGTATGTTTGTCCCAGGTTCTTGTCTTACATGTTTTAGAAAAATAAAAACTTCCAGGAAAATGTTTTGTTTTTTGTTAGCAGTTTTCGGTCTGTTGGAAAAGCTGGATAAGGGCCCCGAGCAAGAGAGAAAGGGCAAGTTCCAGACATTGGGCCCAGTTTGGGTCTTTGGCCTCACAGAGGGCTAATCAGGGCTTTCAGCTGTGTAAGAGTGTTATAGGGTTGCTAGCCTGATCAGTGTGTGCAGACTGCCGGGGAGAGACTGCAGAACCTCTGTGGGAGAAACATGCTTCCTTATACAAGTGAGCCATACAATATTTACTGGAAAACTCTGTGTTTTGTTTAGTGACAGTCAGGAACGCCTTGTGTATAGTTAGTGCCGGACAGGCAAGGTATTTTCTTTTGATGTTTATTTTATTTTCTGCTTAATAAAACTGGTTGCAGCCAGTTGCACCACAAACCTGGACTTGTATGCTTTCTCAGCTGCTGCACAATGCTGTCTACCCCAGGAGACGGCACCCTGTTCCCCTACAGTGTTACAACTTGGTGGAGAATGCAAGCACTCCGTTCTGCGCATAAGTGAAAGCAGCAGCTTTATGAGGCCTGCAGAAAATTGTGGTTTATGCAGATACAGCCCAGTGTGAAGTTGCTGAGACTCACCCCTGAAGGTTCAATATATGTCCTGGGTGAAAGCAGCTACAAAGCCGCCCGAAAAACCTGTTGACATGGAGGAACTTCTTAAGGCCTTGCTGCAAGCTACGGCGGCTCAGCAGGAGGCCACCAGACAACAGCAGGTGGCTCTTGATTAACTTTACAGGCAACAGCGTCAGATAGAGAGGCCTTAACAGAAGTGGTGCAGAGCCTTGCAGCCCAGATTGGAGATAACGCCGTCAGTGCTCCAACCAGCCCTAGTTCTATATGGGCCAGTCACTTCTTGCAGAAAATGACGGAGGCTGATGATGTGGAGGTATATCTCACGGCGCTTGAAAGGACTGCCGAGCGTGAGAATTGGCCTAAAGCACAGTGGGCCAGTCTGCTAGCACCTTTTCTTTCAGGTGAGCCCCAAAAAGCGTACTTTGATTTAAGCCCTGCCGAAGTACGGGACTATGAAAAACTAAAACCTGAGATCCTGACCCGCCTGGGAGTCACGCTGTCAGTACGGGCCCAACGGGTGCACCGTTGGGTGTATGCCATGGAGAAGCCTCTTCGCTCTCAGATGCACGACCTTATTCACCTAACAAAAAAAATGGTTACAGCCAGAGACATTAACTGGTCCCCAGATGGTTGAAAGAGTCGTCATGGACCGCTATTTGAGATCTTTGCCCATGGTCCTGCAGTTAGTGGACATGGTAGAGAGGTATCTGGCGGCAGAGGAACTACTGATGACCACCCAGAAACCCATAGATCCTCGACAGTGCCTTTCAGTAAAGACTGGTAAGACTGTTCCATGGGAAAACGTTGCTGGGCGGTTAAGAGAAAGCAAGACTGGAGAAACTGTAAATACTGGCCCTGGAGACAGACCAATGGGGCTAGAGAGGTCTATGCCGTCCAAACGGGTTGATAATCGTGTGGTTAAATGTTTTAGGTGTGGTATCCCAGGTCATGTTATTGCCAATTGCCCAGTCATGCAAGAACCCATGCAATGTGATGCTGCCTTTGAATGTCGCAGAATGTCTTTGTTTGCTAGGTTAACCTGTACTGTGGTACCTTCACCTGAGCTGGAAAAACAAACGTGTGACGTGTTCTTAGAGGGTAACTGGGTAGATGCCTTGCTGGATTCAGGAAGTTTAGTTACCCTCGTGAAAACTGGGTTAGTGAACCCCTTAAAGGTCCAGCAAATACCTATTGGGGTAACTTGCATACATGGGGATACCCAACATTATGTCACTGCTGAAGTGAATATAGAAACTTGTTGTGGGTCAGCAATTGTTAAAGTAGGACTGGACCACCTTGGTGCATGAGGCCATAATAGGGAGGGATTTTCATCATTTTTGGAAACTATGGGAATAACATTTAGCAACAGATGTGAGAAGTAAAGAGCCAGTTGATAATACCGGTGATTTTATGGCTGTACATGTGTCCTCAGAACTTTCTGACCCTTCACCTTTTGCTAGTTTGGCTGGGGAAGTGACAGATGGGGAGTCCAGTGAGGACCCTCTTGCTGGGAACAGAGACATAGTAGTTAGAACTGAAAGAGTGCCTGACCTGGAGGTAAAAAAGGATCTGTTTGCTTGGATGATGTGGTAATTCACAGTACGGACTGGGGGTCCCGCTTGGTTAAAGTACAAGCTGTTAGCGTATTTCAAATAAGTCCTAATTAGGACCAGAAAAGCTTCTATAGTGGTTAGTCCTGGGAAGCGCTTAGTATATTAAGAATGTTTTAGTGGCTCAGTGAACCATTTGTCATAATAATTGTATTCTCTTCTCAAGGCAGTCCATGGATGAGTTTTCTAGAATGAGGCCCTCATGCCAAAGTGCACCCAATATAATACATCAATCAATATCTGTCCAATTTTTGGAACATTTTGTTAAAACTACAGAGTTGATTAAAAACAATTCTTACATGGTCTTATGTGGGCCTGGCTGTTGTCCCTTGTTATGGGAAGATTCAAGAGCAGTCAATTCATCCAACTTTGGACTCACGATTGTCACCCCAAGGTACACCAGTGAGACTGTGTCTGTGTGTAGCTGTGGCAGCCAAGCCAAGCCAAACTAATACTATGAACAATTTATTTCATAAAATTGTTAACACACTATTAACAGTGCTATTGGAGACACCAAGGGGCTGCTTTGTTTCATATTATTATATTGGCATCCATGATTTTTTGTTATAGTGCTCTTTTATAATAGGTTCCAACACTAACAGTCACTCTGAAGATGCTGCCCTGTCTCTCTGGTGCTCTTCACTGACTGCCTTGAGCGATAACACTACTTAATGTCTCTTAGTATTCCTCTTTTTAATTTTGTTTTATGTAAAAATGACACATATTTAATTTAATAGGAAATGCTATCAACACTTAGAATAATTTGTATTGTAACTCTCAAGTGTTTTTTTTTTAATACTTATTTTCCTCTTTATATCAGCGGGATATGTATTTGTTGGAGTTTCATTTTCCATGATTAGAACTGTGACTTTCAATTTATTTCTTTATATTGTTGTTAACTCTCTCTCCAATAAAGGGATTATTAACTGTTAATCATCCGGGCATCAATACTTCCATTTAACCTTTACTAGAACAAACAAAAAAATCACAGCCTTTGTCTGCATATAGGGCCTAATTCAGACCTGATCGTATATGTGCGAAAAAACGCACATCTACGATCAAAATCTCTGACATGCGAGGGGGCTCCCAGCACAGGGCTAGTCCACCCCGCATGCCGGATCCTGCCCGCCCCCTGCACCAGCTAGGCTACCCGCCATGTTTTGGGCCGTAGCGGCTGCGTGTGACGCCAAGCAGTCGCCGCGGCCCGCCCTACAAACAGTCTGGACGCGGCTGCATTGTCTGGATTGCGCCTCAAAAATGCCACCACAACACAGCCAACATGCCCCACGACCGCCTCTGCCTGTCAATCAGACAGAGGCGACCGCACAAGTGAGATGCCTTCACCGTATGCGCACGCACAGTGCGGCTGCTGCGTGTGCGCACACCTCACTGGGTTTCAGTATGCTACCGCTGTTGTAGCAGTGTCCAGGTCTGAATTAGGCCTATAGATATGACCCTTGCTTCCTTATGCGTGCAGAGGAAGAGGAAGCGGGAGAGGAAAGAGGCATGCAAATGCAAAAAAGTACCATAAAGACTAATAAATCAACCTGCCTATACATGTTCTGGTTGTTCCACATAATGAACAAATTAAATATTTATTCAGTTAATTAGGTTAGAAACATAGGAATAATAATTATTAATAAATAAATACAATAATAATAATTATCATCATCATCATAATACTACATTGTCACTATCTTAGTACTCATTAAAAGAAGAGATAAGCTTACAATTTTCTCTTTTTCCCTGAGCATGTTTAGAGTATTTCTTTAGATGTCAGTTTTCCTATAATAAACACCTTAGTGGCAAATGACAGATTACTCATAATGTAGTTATACTTAAACTAACAATTATCTAAAAATAAACACATAGATACCAGATGTGGCCTTTTTATTTGCACATATCATTGAAAGAAACAGTCAGCCAACAGAGCCAAGGCCTACTAGCAGATGACAACAAAATTCTTGCAGGGCCAAGCTCATAGGTCCTCAACTCCCTAACCAATACACTAAACACCCAGTTAGAAAACCAAGGCCACTGACCCTTGTAGAGAAAACCACCTACAGGTTGTAATGATGCGGAGCGACCAATCAACAAATGCAATGGCCTCTAGGCTGTCGTTCTTTCCTCAGGGCCGAAACTAGGATTTACGTCACCCGGGGCAAGGCATTAGCTTGGCACCCCCCACCCCCACCCGCGCATGTAACTATGTGTGCGTATTATATATATATATATATATATATATATCAGGAGAGAGAGAGAGAAATCCAATATCTCAGCAGAGACAAGGTGGCACTCAAAGTCTTATTCAAACAAAGCTTATTGTTCTCTACGTTTCAGGGGATGAACCCCTTTCATCTCCTGACGAAAGGGGTTCGTCCCCTGAAATGTGGAGCACAATAAACTTCGTTTGAATAAGACTTCGAGTGCCGCCTTGACTCTGCTGAGATATTGGATTTCTATATGCTTTGCAGGAAGGCAACGAAACATCTACACAGCTCTACATGAGAGTGCCGAATATACATGTACAATATATATATATATATATATATATATATTTATATACTCCATATGGACTAATGGCTGGCAGCTGCTGCAAAGCTTCTTATGAAGGGAATACCTAGACATTGATACATATATAAAATCACACACCTAAACACATACACACCGGCATACATACATACATACACTCACTCACTCACTCACTCACATATATACATATAGCCAGACACCTGTATACATACATACATATATAGAGTCACACATATATACACACACAGTGACACACAAGCACACATACAGATGTGTATGTGACCCGGCAAATTCCTAGGTCACATGTCTGAAAGCGGCATTACCCTCCCCACGTCCTGCAAGTAATACCGCACCGAACTTCAAATTGCTGCAATTCATTTATATGTGTGTGTATATACTGTATATACACACACATTACATAAAATACACACACATATATATATATATATATATATATATACACACAGGTATACCCATACACACATACACACACAAAATAGAAGTATACAATTATTATTAATAGAAAATTATACTTACCTGCCATGTTTCAGACTATGATGCGCTGTTCATGGTCTTGCTTCTGTTGGTCTGCGCCTCTTCCAATGGCAGCCGCCAGCCATGGAGGGGGAGAGTAGGCATAGGCACGCATGGGGAGGTAGCAGAGAAACAGATGGGGAATGGTATGGAGGTACACAGGGGGGGGGGCAGAGGTTCTCAATGGATAGTGAGCAGAGGCATGGGAGGAGTATCAGAGACACAGATAGAGGGGACAGAGACATGGATAGGGAACATGTCAAATATATATAGACTGTACTGTATATAGGAAAGTGAGCAGAGGCACTGATGGGAAAGGGACTGAGGCATAGAAGGGGAGGGGCAGAGAAAGATGTTCACATGAGGTGAGGAGCAGATGCACATGAGGATATAGGGAAAGAGGCGCACACATGGGGATATAGGAAAAGAGGCAGACATGGGGATATAGGGAAAGAGGCACATATGGGGATATAGGAAAAGAGGCACACATGGGGTGGGTAGGGGCAGAGGCAGACATGGGGATATAGGGAAAGAGGCACATATGGGTATATTGGAGAAAGAGGCATACCTGGGGATACAGGGGAGAGAGGCACAGCTGGATAACTTCTGATGGCCTCTCTAGCTCAGCCTCAGTTAGAGGAAGCAGGGGAAGAACGGAGGAGCAGCAGGAGACCTGGGGGCGGGGCAACATGCAGAGAGGACAGAGGAGTGAAGAGGGGAAGCTGAGCTTCTGGGAGATTTAAGTTATTCCTCTGGCCTGTGCTGTACTTCCTGTAGTCCCCCCCCCTTTTCTTCACTTATCCCCCTTCAGCTGTACCTGCCATCTGCCTCTTCAATGCCCAGCCCCTCTGCTGGCTGATTTAGTAATCAGCTGCTCTCCTCCTGCCCCACATAGCACTGCCGCTGTCTGTCTCTGAAGTGAGGGGAGAGAAGACCTGCTCATGGAGATCGCGCTGAAACTGCTCCGTCCTGCACTGCCTAAGCTTATCGCTGCCTGTCAGCTGTTTCACAGGCGCAGCAAGCAGCAGAGTTCCCCACTCTGCTGTTGCTGCGCTTGTCAAACAGCTGACAGGCAGCGATAAGCTTAGGCAGTGCAGGACGGAGCAGTTTCAGCGCGATCTCCATGACCAGGTCTTCTCTCCCCTCACTTCAGAGACAGACAGCGGCAGTGCTATGTGGGGCTGGAGCCTCACTCATCGCAGACAACGCTTAGCGGGTAGCGCCAGCTCTGGTTAGGGGGGACTCGGCGCCCCCTCCAAACCGGCGCCCAGGTCGCCTGCCCCCCTAGCCCCCCCCTAGTTGCGGCCCTGCTTTCCTAGTAAATGTTAGGTTGACTCAACAGACACAAGGAAAACACAGAGAGGGACAATAATTCACTGAAATGAGGCTTAATCCTGCCTGGCAAAAGTATAGAAAGGCCTAAACCGCACCCCTGAAACTGCCCATATACCAAACCATTGGCTAACAGCAAAACTAATTTAACCCTCAAATGACCTTGCATTAGAAGCTCAATCTATCTGTTCCCTGGGGGATTAAGGTCTGTCACTCACATGAGGTGCCCTCCGTCATCAGTCCCTAAGCATTTTCAGTAGTGCTCCATACTCTACAGGTATTTCTGATTGTTCCTGGTTACCTTCGTTTAAAAGGGGTCTTAGGCAACAGTTGCGCAAAGTCATTGGTGTTTGCACTGCAATTTCTTTGCCTGCTGCTGTATTTCCTTACAGATACTTCGGAAACTTAAGTTTTTTGCTTGACCCTGACCTTGTGCTACTGATTGTCTTTGTCTGGTTCCGGTCTCTGAAAGGGGGAGATTTATTAAAACTTGGTGAGAGATAAAGTGGAGACAGATAAAGTACCAACCAATAAGCCCCTGTCATTATTCAAGCACAGCCTGTAAAATGACAGTTAGAAGCTAATTGGTTAGTACTTTATCTCTCTCTACTTTTTCTCTCTTCAAGCTTTGATAAATCTTATTGCATACCAGAGATGTGCGCCAGACTATTTTTGCTGGTTTTGGTTTTAGTTCTAATTCATCATCCATTTTTTGTTTTGGATTTGGTTTTGGATTTCGTCTGTGGCTGGTTTTGGTTTTGGGATTTTGTTCCAAAAAATTGCTCCAAGAAGATAAATCACATAGTTTGGGCCTTTTTTTTATTTTATTCCTAGAGTATTATTAACCTCAATAACATTAATTTCTACTCATATCCAGTCGATTTTTAACCACCTCACAGCTCACAGTATTGTTTTCATTTTCTTTAGGCCAATGGCTGCAGCAAGCTGGCTGGTTACTAAGCAACAGCATCTGCAGAAACACGGTAGTTTATAGCACATCTATGAAACATTGCCACACACTAGTGGCAACAATTAAAAGTGGTACAAGATGGAATTGTCCTTCCAATCACTCTTATTTTTGGATATTAAAAAGGACATGCACAGTTTAACAAACCAAGCACTTCAGCGACAGGGAATGCCACTTTGTAATTGAAGTGCTTGATTTGTTTGTGCCCCACAAAACAAGCTTCCAATCAACTTAAGACAGCTATGCTAACAGCTCTACAGTGCCTAGATGTAATTAGCATCCTCATCCTCATCAGTGTGTACATCAACCTCACACAATATCAATTCATCCCTGCTGGAATCCACCATTACAGAAGTCTCTGTACTTTTACATAATTGCTGGTAAAGGTCTTCTTCATGGAATTTGTAGTTCATTTTGATGAACATCATCTTTTCTAAATTTTGAGGAAGTAGCCTCCTACGCCGATCTCTGATAAGATTCCCGGCTGTGCTAAAAACTCTTTCTGAGAATACACCGGGGGGTGGGCAGCTTAAGTAATGCAAATCCAGTTTGTGCAATGTGCTCAAAATTTCCTTTTTTTCTTTCCAGTAGTCAAAAGGACTCTGTGACATATTTATTTGTACGGTGTCATGAAAATAATCCTTCACCGTTCTTTGGATGGTGACCGTATCAGAAGGAGTTATAGTAGAGGTGTCACTAATTTTAGGCAATTCTTTTAGACCAGGCCACATGTATAAACATTGTGTTGACTCCTCTGCACCACCACTGAGTGGTGTCAGCTGCCGGAGAAACTGAAGGAGGAGATGTCGTTGTGTTATGTGCCACTTGCGCTGCCAACTTGCTCACCCAAAGTTCTTTGTATCTCTTAAGATCTGGGTCAGTTGGAAAGAAAGACATAATATGTGACTTAAACTTAGGATCAAGCATGGTTGTCAAAATGTAGTTATCCGGGTTCAAGATATTGGGAACCCTATGTATTCTGTCAAAGCAAATAAAGGACTTGATTTACAAATCTGACATACTTTGTGGAATTGTTTCGTTTCATCTCCTTCAATTTCTCCAACTGATTTTCCAAAGGCCTAATTAGGGGAATCACCTTACTCAAGCTAGCAGTGTCTGCTAAAAGCCAATTAGGGGTACTGGGGGTATGGATGGAGAGAGAGGACAGGCTCCAACTCCTAGGCCCAGTCTGGGTCTTGGAGGCCTGTAGCCTCAGGGAAGGCTATTCAGTGCTAACACCTGCATGGATGTCATAAAAGCCTGTCAGGCTGGACAGGAAGTCTCTCATTGCCTAGGGAGCAAGTTGCTGCCTTGCAGAGAGAGACACCATTACTGTCTCAAGTGAATGCTGTGTTAAACTGTTTTGGTGAGTTAGACAGTAGGTTTTCTCACACATAGGGAGGATATCAAATGTTATCGCCCCCCATCTCCGTCTAGAGTGACGGGAGATCACAGGGGGGCGATATACAAATGTCCCCAGTTTTCACGCTGATCGCACCCACAGCAATCGGGTTTAGCTGCATAAAGTGGCTAAACCCAACTAAACTATTGGGCATGAGGCGAATAGTCCCGGGTCACTTTTCGCACATTTCAGCTCGCCACCCCTGATGCTGATGTTGCAACCATCCGCGGCAACATTTGAATAGCTGCTGGCAGACACAATCGTGTATGGGAGGGGGAGGAATCATTTGAATTCCGTCCATACAGAGGGAAACCTTATGTATAATTAGTGCCCAGATGGGCTAGGATTAATGTTTATCTTTTGTTTTATGGTTGCTGCAAATAAAAATAGCTGAGGTTATTTGTTCCAAATACCCTGAACAGGTGTATCTCTATTTGGGGCTGCTAAAAAAAATGCACCTATCTTCCCCAGGAGATGGCAACCCAACTGTGATCTGCTCACAATACATAAAAGACTAAATAAAAATGTAACAAATAAGATAGATATACTTTATAGCAACTGTAGGTCAAAAATACTGAACTGTGTTAAAGTAACACAGGCAGAGATTATTATACAGCCACTAAAGTGTTAATAGTCACATATTTAGTATCTGATTTCTGGTTGCTAGGCAATACTGTACATCTTCAGTATGCACATGGCACTGTGTTCTATCCTCTCTATTCTTCTGTTATGCGCTTTGTTTCCCTCTGTGGATAAATTACAAGTTGCAGTATTATATCTATCTTGCAATCACTTAATATTTGTTCCTCAGGTGTGTGAAAATAAAATCCTGACTGACAGTTGGTATTGCTAAGCTGTCTAACAGCTTTTAACAGGAAAAACATTGCGTGAAGCCCAAATTCTTGAAATTGTCACCTGGCATCCACAAGAATGTATAACTAAACTTTATCATTGTGAGTTGGAACTGCTATTAGAGATAATAGTAGAAGGTTTAGGGGGAGCCTGTTTGCAAAGCCTGAAGGAATGATAAAACATCTGAACCATGGGATTGTCCATAGGGGCAGAGCCGGATTAAGGCCCCGGGAGGCCTGGGGTACTAAAGAGCAGGGGGGCCCCCATGGACTAAAAAACTAAAAAAAATAATTATATATATATATATATATATATATATATCTATCTATCGCTAAGAATCCCTCCTCCTTCAGTTCAGCGCGCGGCGCGCCAATGACTGAGCTACAGGCTTGCTGAGCCGGACAGCAATTGGACAGCTGAGCCGTCGCTCAGCTGCCCTGACTACACCTGTTAGAGCACTCTTCTTAGAGCTGTAGTCAGCACAGCTGAGCGACGGCTCAGTTGTCCAATTGCTGTCCGGCTCAGCAAGCATGCGGCTCCGTCATTGGTGCGCCGCACGCTGAACTGAAGGAGGAGGAGGGACAGGGCAGCGGGGAGCCGGGGCTCGTGAGCGCAGCACCGCAGATCGGATTGAAGAAAGATCCGATCTGTGGTGTGGCAGGGGGCCCTTTTGGAAAGGGGGGCCCGGGGTACGTATCCCCGGGACCCCCCCCTTAATCCGGCTCTGCATAGGGGGTCATTCCGAGTTGATCGTATTACGATCATGTCCATAGACATGCGGGTGGACACCCATCACAGGGCTATCCCTCCCCGCATGTCAGTGTCGGGTCCCCATCAGAACTGCAAAAGCATCACTCAGGGGCGATGCTTTTGCACTTTAGGAGTAGCTCCCGGCCAGCGCAGCTTTAGCGTGCTGGCCAGGAGCTACTCGTCACTCCCCGGACTGCAGCGGCTGCGTGTGATGTCACATAGCCGCTGCGGCACGCCCCCGCATGGTCTGGCCATGCCTGCGTTGGCCGGACCGCGCCCACGAAACGGTGGCCAAACGCCGCCGTTCTGCCCCCTCCACCCAGTGACCACCTCTGCTTGTCAATCAGGCAGAGGCGATCGTAGCGCAGCGATGGCCTTCAGCCGTTGGGCATGCGCCGGCGCACTGCGGCGCCGGCGCATGTGCACTTCTGACCCAATTGCGACACTGCGATAAACTGCAGCGTGCGATCGGGTCAGAATGACCCCCATAGTTCCTTACAGATGAAAGTAATTCATGTTAGAAAGATTTGTGCTACTGCACCGTCTACTTACTGTGAATTGCCGCCCGGAGTTCGACAGGATTAGGTTTCAGAGTACTTCTCATTTACCGGCCCCCTGGAGATGGAAAGATATTTCTACAAGAAATTGCAGACACTGTTGCTGGCCTGTTCCTGGAACATCAAAAATGGCTCATCCTCGGGGATTTCAATGCATGGGTGGATGATGAGCTCTCACGCCTTGGCCAAGACCTCCTGTGCACAATGAATGGTCTGGGCTTCACACAGGTCATTCCTTCTGCCACACATAAAAGTGGTCACACTCTCGATCTTGTCTTTCAGATTGGATTAGAAGTCACTGACCTAAAAATAAACCCAGTCATCTGGTCAGACCACTACTCCATTTGGTTCTCAGTTGCAACTCCTCAAATAAAATCTCTGCCCGTGGAGTTGACCAGGTATCGTCCAAGGAGGGGTATGACTCCCAGGCTCTTGCAGCAAATCTGGATCTCTCTGCTATACTGGGTGCCTGTGAAGATCCCTGTTCCCTAGTCCGTTATTATAATAGGGATGTTATGGCTGCAATTGATATTATCGCCCCTGTGCGTATAAGACCTCGTAAACCACAACGTCAAGCTCCATGGTTTAACAACAGTGTTAGTGAGCTCAAGAAAAGGGGGTGTAGACTGGAAAGATGATGGAGGAAGACTAACCTAGTGGATGACAAAATAAAACTAGTAAAGCATAACGAACAATATCAATCGACAATCACTCGTAAGAAATCACAGTTCCTGTCAAATGAGATCACAGCAGCAAACAATAGGCCAGCTCAACTTTTCCACACAGTGGAGATGCTTTGCAAGCCAGTATGCCTGCAGACTGATGAAACCCTCTCCCAGGCAAGATGCAACGAGTTTGCAAACTTCTTTGCAGATAAAATATCCACCATCCGGGCTGGAATCTCCACAGTGCCATCAAAGGAGTGCCAAACTACAAAGCATGCCAATATAAGCTACCTGCCTTCATGGACCAGCTTTGACCCAGTGGATGTAAAGGACACTGCTGAAATTGCTCGGATTTTGCGTCCCACCACCTGTGATCTGGACCCGGCCTCAACCAAGCTTCTAATAGGTTGTATGGATATAATTGATCCTGTCTTTGCAAAAATTGTTCAATGCTCTTTGCAGACAGGCATCTTTCCTGGACCCCTAAAGGAACCAATTGTTAGACCGCTTCTTAAAAAACCTAATTTAGATCCCGACTGCATGACCAACTACAGACCGGTATCAAACCTTCCTTTCCTAGGAAAGGTTATTGAGAAAGTGGTTGCAAATCAACTGGAAACCCGCCTGACAACCCATGATATTTATGATCCATTCCAATCAGGATTCAGGAGAAGACATAGCACTGAAACAGCCCTGGTGTGTGTGTTAAATGATCTGATGGCAAGAGACAGAGGTGACTGTTCAATATTAATACTTCTGGGTCTCTCGACAGCATTTGATACCGTGGACCATGGGCTTCTGATTGAGCGACTGATACATTTCTGTGGTCTGGATGGCACAGTCCTAAGCTGGTTCAAATAATTTCTCACAGGCAGGTCACAGAGAGTATCGTCTGGATTATACTCATCACCCCCAGTGCCATTGCCATGTGGTGTCCTACAAGGTTCTATACTATCCCCCATGCTCTTTGCAGTATACATGCTTCCATTAGGCAAAATAATCAGGTGGCATGGCCTGGTCTACCACTGCTATGCAGATGATACACAACTGTACTTGTCCTTTGCTCTGGGCACTGATAACCCAATAGCAACCCTAAATGGCTGTCTAGCTGAGCTACAGGAGTGGATGAGTGCCAGTTGGCTGCGACTGAACCCGGATAAAACAGAGGTCCTTATGATACGACCGCAACATCAAAGGACAAGACCGCAGCATAGCCAACCAACTGGACTTACACTCGGGGATTCAGAATTACAGACCAGTGATCATGTGCGGAATCTTGGTGTTGTCCTGGATGGTGGCTTGACACTTAAACATCAGATATCAGCCACAATCAAATCCTCATTCTTTCACCTGAGGAACATAGCCAGAATCACCACTTAATTCCCTCAGATGATTGCCAAAAGTCATACATGCATTTGTATGATCTTGATTAGACTATTGTAATGCCCTCCACCTTGGTCTCCCTGCAAAAGAATTGCACCGCTTACAGCTGGTGCAAAACACAGCTGCCAGGCTGTTAACCAACCAGCCCCGTTCTAGCCACATAACACCCATCCTCTACTCCCTTCACTGGCTGCCTGTAAGATGGCGAATCATCTTCAAGATTGGCTTACTGAGTTTCAAAGCATTACATGACCAGGGCCCAAGGTACCTGAAGCAGCTTCTGACCCCATACTGCCCCACTCGATTACTGCGATCTGTAGATGAAGGACTTTTAGCCGTACCTAGAATCTCCCGTAACTCATCCGGGGGTCGAGCTTTTAGTCATGCGGCTCCGACTCTATGGAATTCACTTCCCCGCACAGTGCGAGAGGCCCCAACTATAGAATCCTTCAAAAGTAGACTCAAGACTTTCCTGTTTACTCAAGCATTTCCATAATGTCCCTTTTAGTATCTTCATGCTTCTGTATTTTATGAAAATGTACTTCATTATTTTCTGTACTATATTATGCTATATATCTGTTAAGCGCCTTGAGTCCTATTGGAGAAAGCGCTATATAAATATAATTATTATTATTATTATAATATATGTACTGTAGTAGGACCCAGAGTGATCTGTTCCATAATTAGTTGTAGTACTGAAAATGTGCTGCAACTATCTTGTAGAGCCTTATGTATGGCCTGATCTGATTTAGAAGTAAAGAAGAAAAAAAAAAAAAAAACAAGCAGTTGTGCACCTTGGCCAAACCAGGTGGGGAAGATGTAACAAGTGCAAAGATATTCTGATTTGGGTGGAGTGTTTCCAAACTGAAATCTAAATTGCAGTGTAAAAATAAAGCTGTCTAACATTTGTGGGCTACCTGCAAAAGTAGACAGTATTCACCCTGCACACAAAAAAATATAAATCTATTTGCTGCCCTTACATTGCAACATAGGTGGTCATTCCGAGTTGATCGCTAGCTACATTTGTTCACAGCGCAGTGATCAGGCTAAAAAACGGCAGTTCTGTGCATGCGTATGCGGCGCAATGCGCACGCGTGATGTACAGGCACAACGAACAATGCAATTTTGCACAGGGTCTAGCGATGCATTTCAGTCACACTGGTTGACGCAGAATGTGATTGACATGAAGTGGGCGTTTCTGGGTGGCAACTGACCGTTTTCAGGGAGTGTTCGGAAAAACGCAGTCGTGCCAGGGAAAATGCAGGCGTGGCTGGGCGAACGATGGGCGGGTGTGTGACGTCAAATCCGGAACTGAATAGTCTGAAGTGATCGCAAGCGCTGAGTATGTTTTGAGCTACTCTGAAACTACACAAATTTTTTTTTGCAGGCACTCTGTGATAAAAACTTTGCACTTTTGCTAAGCTAAAATACACTCCCAGTGGGTGGCGGCATAGCGTTTGCACGGCTGCTAAAACTGCTAGCGAGCGATCAACTCGGAATGACCCCCATAGTTTGTTACAGATGCAAAGTTACTTACTTTTTTAGCTATACTTCCACATCAAAGTTACGCCCTTAGTACTATAGGGGTAATCAGAGTTGATTGCAGCAGCAACTTTGTCAGCAGTTGGGCAAAACCATGAGCACTGCAGGTGGGGCAGATATAACATTTGCAGAGAAAGTTAGATTTGGGTGGGTTATATGGTTTCTGTGCAGGGTAAATACTGGCTGCCTTATTTTTACAGTGCAATTTAGATTTCAGTTTGAACACACCCCACCCAAATCTAACTCTCTCTGCACATGTGACATCTGCACCCCCTGCAGTGCACATGGTTTTGCCCAACTGCTAACAAAGTTGCTGCTATGATCAGGTCTGAATTAACCCCTATGTGAGATTGTGGTAGTGTGACATGAGACACAAGTCTCCATGCTTAGCTCCAGAGAAACCTGAACATCACATTTAGTGACGCTCGGCCTTGGGACATCAAGAGCCAAATTCAAGGTCCGATGGGTGTGAATGGAAGTCCAAGATAGGAAAAAGATTTAAAAGTCACAAGTGTGAAAGATCCCAAGTATTGTGACATTGACAGCAATCCCAAGTTTGTAAGTCGAAAGACTGTTGCCATGATCCATGCAGTCATTGAGGGGACTCTTACTGATATGTCTACCAGGAAGACCAAGCCAGAGTCAGGTGATATGTTGATGTTTTATTATGTGTTTAACCCTCCCTCTTTTACAGGTCCCTATGAGAAAGATGAAATTAAATATTTGTGTAATCAGAATCAGCTTTATTGGCCAGGCATACTTGCGCATACTAGGAATTTGTCTTCGGTTTGCTATACAACAGCCAAGTAGGTAACAGGTAAGCAGGTGGGGGGGCAGGGGGGGGGGGCAAGTAAAGTCACACAGATAGGTATACCGTAGGGACACAAGTTAGTTACATGTACGTCTAGTCAGTCAATGTTCAGGAGTTCAGCAGGCGGACCGCTTGGGGAAAGAAACTTTTGAGGCTTCTGGTGGACCTGCCGGGGACGGCCCTGTAACGCCTGCCTGAAGGAAGCAAGTTAAACATGCTGTGGCCGGGGTGTAGCTGGTCTTTTACTATCTTCATTGCCCGCTTTTTAGCTCTGGACAGGTACAGATCCTGGACTGAGGGCAGGTCGGCCCCGATGAGCTTCTCTGCGGTTCTGACCACCTTTTGGAGCCTGCCTCTGTCCCTTGCACTGGCGGAGCTGTACCATACGAGTATCGAGGAGCACAGTACCGACTCCACAATCGCGGAGTAGAAGAGGAGCAGAAGCTTCTGTGGGATGTTGAACTTCCTTAGTTGCCTGAGGAAGAACAACCTCTGCTGCACTTTCCCAACAGTGGCGTCAACGTTGGTCCCCCATTTAAGGTCCCGGGAGATTGTGGTCCCTTGAAACTTGAAGGAGTCCACTAGCGATACTACACTGTCAGCAATCATTAGCGGAGGTGCACTAGATGACTTCTTCCTGAAGTCCACTATCATCTCGACAGTTTTGAGGGGGTTGAGCTCAAGGTTCTGGGCCAACCGGTCTACTTCCCGTCTATAGGCCGATTCATCCCCGTCCTTGATGAGGCCGATGACGGTGGTGTCATCAGCGAATTTGATGATCTTTACTGATTGCGCCTCTGAGGTACAGTCATTTGTGTACAGGGAGAAGGGCAGGGGTGAGAGGACACAGCCCTGAGCAGCCCCTGTACTAATGGACCGCGCTTGAGAGGTGAATTCCCCCGCTTTCACCACCTGTGTCCTATCTGTCAGGAAGTCTACTATCCAGGAACAGGTAGCTTCTGGGACCCCTAGGCACAGTAATTTGGGGTGGAGGATGCTGTGGACGATTGTATTGAAGGCCGAGCTGAAATTGACAAACAGGACCCTCGCGTAGGTACCGGGAATGTCTAGGTGCTATAGAATGTAGTGCAAGCCCAGGTTGACTGCATCCTCAACACACCGATTCGATCGATAGGCGAACTGCAGGGGGTCCAGTTGGGGGCCAGTCACAGTTTTCAGGTGATTCAAAACCAGACGCTCAAACATTTTTAGGACTACAGACGTCAGTGCTATCGGCCTGTAGTCGTTCAGGTTCGTGATAGAGGGTTTCTTGGGGACCGGGACAATAGTAGACCTTTTGAGGCAGGAAGGGACTTTCTGTAGCTCCAGCGATTTGTTGAAGATCTTGGTGAATATGGGGGCGAGCTGACCCGCACATGCTCTTAGGGCAGATAGTGACACTCCGTCAGGAGCCGGAGCTTTCCTGTGTTTGGCCCTTTTGAACAATGCCTCCACCTCTTCTTGGGTGACTTGCAGTGCCTGGGGTTGGCCGATGGTCAGTGGCGCACCAAGGGGGGTTTCCGAGCACCCAGAAACCCCCCCCACCAAAAAATAAATAAATATATATATATATTTTTTTTTTTAGTTGCATGAGTATTGTTAATGGTTGTCTAGCATCCTATGCTGCCTGCTGTCTTCCTGGTGGCACTTGTAAGTGCTTGATAAAAGTTTACTTTATTTTAATTATAGTACATATATATCCATGTGCATACATATATACACATGTATATACATATATATATATATATATATATATATATTGTAACACTGTAAGGGTACAAGGTGCCGTTTCCTGGGGTAACTGACAGCACGCAGCAGCTGAGGAACCACACAAGTCCAGTTTCTGGTACAACTGGCCCCAGCCAGTTTTATTATACAGAAAATAAAACAAACACCAAAAGAAAATACCTTGCCTGTCCGGCACTAACTAAACACAAGATGTTCCTAACTATCACTAAACAAAAAAACAGAGTTCTCCAGTAAACAGTGTATAGCTCACTTGTATCAGGAAGCGTGTTTCTCTCACAGAGATCCTGCAGTCTTCCCAGGCAGTCTGCACACATTAATCAGGCTAGAAGCCCTATAAGGCTCTTGCACAGCTGAAAGCCCTGATTAGCCCTCTGTGAGGCCAAAGATCCAAACTGGGCCCAATGTCTGGAACTCGCCTTATCTCTTTCACAGGGCCCTTATCCAGCTTTTCCAGCAAACTGAAAAGGTTCTAGCAAAACAAAAGCATTTTCCTAGAAGTTTTCATTTTCTAAAACATGTAAGACAAGAACCTGGGACAAACATACCTGCCCTCAAACACTATCCCAGTGTTCTTGTCACATATCCCCTTCCCCTGTTTCGACCTAGGGGCCGGAATACTTGTAGCCCCCAAACAGAAGATGCGGGACAATGCATCTGCTTTGGCCAATTGTGTACCCGGTCTATGTTCAACAGTAAACTTAAAATCCTGAAACGCTAGAAACCATCTAGTTACACAAGCATTCTTGCCTCTATTTACATACATCCATTTTAAAGGGGCATGATCTGTCACTAGTCTGAATTGTCTACCCAAGAGGTAATATCTCAAGGTATCTAGTGCCCACTTAATGGCCAAAGCCTCCTTTTCCACAATGGCATACCTTTTTTCATGCTCATTGAGTTTCCTACTCAAATAAATGATAGGGTGTTCGTCCCCATATCTGGTTTGGGACAGCACAGCGCCTATTCCTACCTCTGAGGCATCTGTCTGTACCACAAATTCTTTTGAAAAATCTGGTGTTATCAATACCGGTTGTGAACACAAAGCCACTTTTAACGCTTGGAATGCTTTTTCTGCATCAGGGTTCCATTTCACCATATTTGACTGCTTCCCTTTGGTAAGGTCTGACAACGGCACCGCTGTGGTCGCAAAATTGGGAATAAACCGTCTATAGTACCCAGTTATTCCCAAAAAAGCTCTTACCTGTTTTTTATTCACTGGACGAGGCCAGTTTTGAATAGCATCAATTTTATTCAATTGGGGCCTAATTAGACCTCTGCCTATGGTGAAGCCCAAGTATTTGACCTCCTCCATTGCGAGGCAGCACTTCTTTGGGTTAGCAGTTAACCCTGCCTCTCTGATTGAGTTCAGTACTGCTTGTACTTTAACCAAATGGGACCCCCAGTCTGTACTGTGAATTACCACATCATCCAAATAGGCAGCTGCATATTTTCTATGGGGCCTCAAAATTTTATCCATCGCCCGTTGAAAGGTTGCTGGAGCCCCATGCAACCCAAAGGGTAACATCTTATACTGGTACAGCCCCTCCGGAACCGAAAAGGCTGTTTTTTCTTTTGCGCTATCAGATAAAGGTATTTGCCAGTAACCTTTGGTCAGGTCCAACGTGGTGAGAAACCTGGCTGTTCCCAGCCTTTCTATAAGCTCATCCACACGGGGCATGGGGTACGCGTCAAACTTGGACACCTCATTTAACTTACGGAAGTCATTACAGAAGCGTATGCTACCGTCGGGCTTCGGGATGAGAACTATGGGACTGGACCACTCACTGTTAGATTCCTCTATGACTCCAAGTTCTAACATGGTTTTAACTTCTTTAGAAACAGCTTCTCGCTGAGCTTCAGGAATCCTATATGGCTTTAAATGAACCCTGACCCCTGGCTCTGTGACAATGTCATGTTTTATTATGGTCGTTCGGCCAGGCAGCTCTGAAAATATCTCCCTATTTTGGATGAGAAATTCTTTAACCTGATTGTTCTGATCAGCTGATTATGTCTCTGACACCTTTACTGCGGGAAGCAACCGAGGTGAAGACACCGAAGGGCAAGGCTCCGCTGACAGAGACAACCTATCTTTCCAGGGTTTGATTAAGTTAACATGGTAGATTTGTTCGGGTTTTCTCTTTCCCGGCTGGTATACTTTGTAATTAACCTCATTCACTTTTTCCCTAATCTCAAATGGACCCTGCCATTTAGCTAGGAATTTGCTTTCCACAGTGGGTACCAAAACAAGAACTCTATCTCCAGGAGCAAATTCCCGTATCTTGGCACTCCGGTTATATACCCTCTGTTGAGCACTTTGGGCCTGTTCCATGTGCTCTCTGACAATAGGTACCACGGCTGCAATCCTATCCTGCATTTGTGTTACATGTTCAATAACGCTTCTATAAGGAATGGGCTGTCCTTCCCACGTCTCTTTGGCAATGTCCAACAGCCCTCTGGGGTGTCTACCATACAACAAATCAAATGGAGAAAACCCCGTAGAGGACTGAGGAACTTCTCTGATGGCCATTAACAAGTAGGGCAACAAGCAATCCCAGTTTTTCCCATCTCTCTCAACAACCTTTTTTAACATACTTTTTAATGTTTTATTAAACCTTTCCACCAACCCGTCAGTTTGGGGATGGTAGATGGACGTCCTGAGGTGAGTGACCTTAAATAATTTGCACAATTCTTTCATGATCCTTGACATAAATGGAGTACCTTGGTCAGTCAAAATTTCTTTTGGTATTCCCACTCTACTAAAAACCTGCACCAGCTCCCTAGCTATCGCCTTGGTTGTGATAGTGCGTAAAGGGACAGCCTCAGGATATCGAGTGGCATAGTCCATAATTACCAGGATATACTGATGGCCCCGAGCAGACTTTAACAAGGGCCCCACGAGATCCATGGCTATTCTGTCAAATGGGACCTCTATAATAGGCATGGGAACTAGTGGGCTCCTGAAATGCGGTCTAGGGGCATGATACTGGCATTCAGGACAGGAAGAACAATATTCAGACACTTCTTTATAAACCCCTGGCCAAAAGAACCTTTGTAAAACTCTTTCAGTGGTTTTTTCTGCCCCTATATGCCCTGCGGTAACGTGACTATGAGCTAAATCTAGTACCGTTCTCCGATAAGGCTGGGGAACTACCAGCTGTTCCACCACATCCTCACCCCTTTTGACAATGTGGTACAAGAGTTCATTACAGATGGCCATGTGGGGATACGTAACCCTGTCACCTGGTACCACACGTTCCCCATTAACAACCTTAACATTCTCCCTAGCCTTTATTAAGGTTGGATCCTTTTACTGTTCAGACGCAACCAGATCCTTATTTACCTCCAGGTCTGGCACGCTTTCAGTTCTAACTACTATGTCTCTGTTCCCAGCAAGACTGTCCTCACTGGACTCCCCATCTGTCACTTCCCCAGCCAAACTAGCAAAAGGCAAAGGGTCAGAAAGTTCCGAAGACACACGTACATCCATAAAATCACCGGTATTATCAACTGGCTCTTTACTTCTCACATCTGTTGATAACCGTGATTCCCACAGTTTCCAAAAATGAGGAAAATCCCTCCCTATTATGGCCTCATGCACCAATGTGGGGACCAGTCCTACTTTAACAATTGCTGACCCACAACAACTTTCTATATTCACATCAGCAGTGACATAATGTTGGGTATCCCCATGTATGCAAGTTACCCCAATAGGTATTTGCTGGACCTTTAAGGGGTTCACTAACCCAGCTTTCACGAGGGTAACTAAACTTCCTGAATCTAGCAAGGCCTCTACCCGGTTACCCTCTAAGAACACATCACACATTTGTTTTTCCAGCTCAGGTGAAGGTACCACAGTACAGGCTAACCTAGCAAAGACATTCTGCGACATTCAAAGGCAGCATCACATTGCATGGGTTCTTGCGTGACTGGGCAATTCGCAATAACATGACCTGGCATACCACACCTAAAACATTTAACCACACGATTATCAACCCGTTTGGGCAGCATAGACCATTCTAGCCCCATTGGCCTGTCTCCAGGGCCAGTGTTTACAGTCTCTCCAGCCTTGCGTTCTCTTAACCGCCCAGCAACGTTTTCCCACGGAACAGTCTTACCAGTCTTTACTGAAGGGCACTGTCAAGGATCTATGGGTTGCTGGGTGGTCATCAGTAGTTCCTCTGCTGCCAAATACCTCTCTACCATGTCCACTAATTGGTCAGCAGTACCCGGGTTTCCATGGCTCACCCACTTGCGCAGGACCATGGGCAAAGATCTCAAGTAGCGGTCCATGACGACTCTTTCAACCATCTGGAAACCAGTTAATGTCTCTGGCTGTAACCATTTTTTTGTTAGCTGAATAAGGTCGTGCATCTGGGAGCGAGGAGGCTTCTCCATGGCATACACCCAACGGTGCACCCGTTGTGCTCGTACTGACAGCGTGACTCCCAGGCGGGTCAGGATCTCAGTCTTTTGTTTATCATAGTCCCGAGCCTCAGCGGGGCTTAAATCAAAGTACGCTTTTTGGGGCTCACCTGACAGAAAAGGTGCCAGCAGACTGGCCCACTGTGCTTTCGGCCAGTTCTCACGCTCGGCAGTCCTTTCAAACGTGGTCAGGTAGGCCTCCACATCATCAGCCTCTGTCATTTTCTGCAGGAAGTGACTGACCCGTATAGAACTAGAGCTGGTCGGAGCACTGACGGCCATATCTCCAATCCAGGCTGCAAGGCTCTGCACCACTTCTGTTAAGGCCTCTCGCTGTAGTCTCCAATTTTCCTCCATTGCCACCTGCTGCTGTCTGTTGGCCTCCTGCTTTGCCGCTGTAGCTTGCAGCAAGGCTTTGAGCAGTTCCTCCATGTCGACAGACTTTTCAGGCGGCTTTGTAGCTGCTTTCACCCAGGACATATATCAAATCCTCAGGGCGAGTCTCAGTAACTTCACACTGGGCTGTATCTGCATAAACCACCGTTTTCTGCAGGCCTCACAAAGCTGCTGCTTTCACTTATGTGCAGAACGGCATGCTCGCATTCTCCACTAAGTTGTAACACTGTAAGGGTACAAGGTGCCATTTCCTGGGGTAACTGGCAGCACGCAGCAGCTGAGGAACCACACATGTCCCATTTCTGGTACAACTGGCCCCAGCCAGTTTTATTATACAGAAAATAAAACAAACACCAAAAGAAAATACCTTGCCTGTCCAGCACTAACTAAACACTAAAAAGATGTTCCTAACTATCACTAAACAAAAAACACAGAGTTCTCCAGTAAACACTGTATAGCTCACTTGTATCAGGAAGCATGTTTCTCTCACAGAGATCCTGCAGTCTTCCCAGGCAGTCTGCACACATTAATCAGGCTAGAAGCCCTATAAGGCTCTTGCACAGCTGAAAGCCCTGATTTGCCCTCTGTGAGGCCAAAGATCCAAACTGGGCCCAATGTCTGGAACTCGCCTTATCTCTCTCTCAGGGCCCTTATCCAGCTTTTCCAGCAAACTGAAAAGGTTCTAACAAAACAAAAGCATTTTCCTAGAAGTTTTCATTTTCTAAAACATGTAAGACAAGAACCTGGGACAAACATACCTGCCCTCAAACACTATCCCAGTGTTCTTGTCACAATATATATATATATATATATATATATATATATAAACACACTTATGATATATATATATATATGTACATACATGCGTGTACTGTATGTATATATATATATATGTATGCCTGTTTAATATGCTATGTGTATATGTATGTATGTATGTATGTATGTATATATATATATATATATATATATATACATACATACGGTATATATATATATATATATATATATATATATATGTGTAGATATATATGTGTAGATATATATATATATGTATACACACACACACACACACACACACACACACACACACTAGTTTTGCGGACCCAGCACATACTGGGTCACCTCAGTCCCCACCCCCGTGCTTGGCTCCACCCAGTTCTGGAAACCTCCCCATGCAAATCCTGCGTTTGCCACTGGTCGGTGTTCGGGGCATGGTAGAGGGGACTTCTTTTGCGAACCTGCAATAAAAGTGGTTCAGTTCGTCTGCTAGGTCTTGGTGCATGGTGGTGGACTTCGATGTTTTCCTATAGTTGGTTATGGATTGCATTCCTTTCCATACAGATACGGGGTCATTGGTGGAGAGATCGTTTGTCAGCTTGTCCAAGAACCGCTTTTTTGCTAGCCTGATTCCTTTAGTCAGAGAGTTCCTAGTACGGTTGTATAGTGCTCTGTCACCGCTGCTATAGGCCTCCTCTTTGGCTCGACGAAGTTGCCTGAGCTGGTCATTGAACCAGGGGTTGTTGTTGTTGTAAATGCGGTAAGCCTTGGTAGGTACACACATGTCCTCACAGTAGCTGATGTAGGACGTGACAGTGTCTGTCTGGTTATTCAGGTCGGTTGCCGAGGCTTCGAAGACCCCATATTCCGTGCAGTCAAAGCAGGCCTGGAGCGTCATCTTGGCCTCATTGGTCCATTTCTTAACAGTATTGACGGCAGGCTTAACCGCTTTCAGCTTCTGTGTATAGGTAGGGAGTAGGTGGACGAGGCAGTGGTCAGATAGGCCGAGTGCAGCACGCGGGATAGACCAGAAGGCAGACTTGAGGGTAGTGTAGCAGTGATCAAGGGTGCGCCCTTCTCTAGTGGGACACGTGACTTGTTGTTTGTACTTAGGTAGCTCCTTGCTCAGGTTAGTTCTGTTGAAGTCGCCCAGTACTATAAGCAGAGAGTCTGGGTGTTTTTGTTCTATGTCGGATATGCATACGGCCAGGTGGTGCAGGGCTTCGTTCGCACAGGCGAGGGGGGGGGGGGATGTACACTCCCACAAGGACAATTGAGGTAAATTCCCGGGGGGAATAGAAGGGGTTGCAGTTGATACTCAGCATCTCCAGGTGAGGGCTACATGATTTGCCTAAGATCGTGACATTGGTGCACCATCCGTCGTTGATGTAGAAGCAGATGCCACCACCCTTCGTTTTTCCTGAGAGAACCTTGGAGCAATCGGCCCTGAAGAGACTGAAGCCCGGCAGTGACATCGGGTTGTCCGCAATATGGTCGTCCTGCCATGTCTCCGTAAAGCAGAGGACGGATGACCCTGTAATGCTTGACCCTGCGCTGCCCAGAAGGAGGGACAATTTGTTGAACTTGTTTGCCAGTAAGCGCTCATTCGAAAGCAGGATCGCGGGAAGTGCAGACCGGTGCCCTCGCCGCCGCCACCTCACTAGGGCGCCTGCGCGACAGCCTCTCCTCTGAGCCCAGGTCCTTCTACTAGGGCCGACATGAGGGCCTCCGTCATTCTCTTTCCAGGGCCGGCGATCCACCCGCCAGTCGCCACCTGGGCTGCGGGGGGACGCGGCCGCTCGGTCATCCACTTCGGTGTCCACGACGTCTGCATCCTTGCCACACAGGGCAGCAAGGGCAGCTAGGGCTGCAAGGGCTGCTGATCCACCCGCCGACGGGCCCGAACGTGTGGTAAGCACCTCGGGAGCACTCCAACTTAGGAGGGCTTCCCTGCTGTATTTGGTCACCGATGGGGTAGACAAGGGCAGGGGAAAACAAGGGGAAACAGGTATTTTGGCTGAGCTGCGTAGCTCCGAGGCAGCCACCCGCGGCGCAATCTTAGATTGTAATCGCTATAATCGTTGTTGCTGTAACCTATTGCTGCTCCTTAATACAACGGGTATATCTGAAACAAGTGACACTGTAAATAAAATAACTGGAGCATATAGCAAGGGTGGTACTAAATAGCAGAAAGTGGTGTCCTACTGCACTGTCTCCTTACTGTGCATACATGCTGGGCACTAAGACCCAGGGTGGGATGCATTATGTAATGCCGTATACATGAATATTTCAGCAAAGGACAGCTCTCCCAATGAGAGCTCTCCTTTGTGGTGTGGAGACTTACGGGTTTAGGACTCGAGAGTCCATCTGCGCATGTGTCCAGTGAGGCACGCGCCATGGGGGGTGCCGGGAGGGAGCAGATTAGATCCCTATCTTGGTGCCTCCAGTGAGGTCTGTTCTCCAATCCATTGTATTACTGCACATGTGTTGCAGCCATCTTGTACCTGTTATACTTCAATAAACCAACACTACCGGTTAAGTAACTGGGCTGTTAAATAGCTTCAGTCATCTGCTGGTGTGTGCATACATAACTGCAAACAAGAACGCCTGCATACACATCATTTCCAACAATTCAAGTCTGTTTAGATTTTTACCTACTGCACATCTAGGTGGCCATTGCAGTATCTATCTCTCAGGATTGTACTGAAAAGGATGGAAGTAGATTGACTCAATCACAGACAAGAGTAAAATAAACATTTAGTTGGCATAGTATGAACTGAGCAGCAAAACTTCCTGTAATACTTGGTTGCTGGGCTACTGACGACATACAGTTATACAAACAGATATGCCACTGGTATTTACCATAACTTACCTGCCCAACAAGGTCCAGCTGTGCCCCCCTCCTCTGCTGCATCTCCTTCTGAGTTTTGGCAGCATAAAGCTGCTGGCAACAGGCTGCTGACTAATGTGCATGCGCGATGGATGTCTGCATTTGTGCATTGTGTTTCAACTCAGCAAGGACTCAGCAAAGCCTGGAGGGCTTTTCTGAAGCTGGAAAGTTGCCCAGCATCTGACATCGAATGGGATCTAGCGACAGCCCTCACACTGCCTCTATTGTGCAAGTAATGCTGGGAGGTGTGACATCATCGTCCCTCCCAGCAGGCAGAAAGAACACTGGGGCAGATGTATTAACCTGGAGAAAGCATAAGGAAGTGATAAACCAGTGATATGTGCAAGGTGATAAAGGCACTAGCCAATCAGATCCTAACTATTAATTTACATATTGGAACTGATTGGCTGGTGCCTTTATCACCTTGCACATATCACTGGTTTATCACTTCCTTATGCCTTCTCCATGTTAATACATCTGCCCCACTGTGTGGTCGGCGCTGGATGTTGGTGGCCTGCTGGGAGATGTTACATGACCATCCATGCCAGTAGGCAGGGTCCAGGGAACACTCTTTACATTGTGAGGTGAATGCTTGGTGCAGGCAAGGTGAGCCCAGGGGCACGGCTTGGATGACAAACCCTGTGGCTGCTGCACCCCTTGCACCTATGGTAGCAATGCCTTTTACTTATTGTCTACAATGACTACCTTGCATCAGCTATCACAAGACACAGGAATGTATTCATTTCTTCAGACCATGACCAATTAAAATGGCAGATCATTCCCAAAAACCTGCCCAGTAAGTGCTACCTGGCAAAGAAAAGCACCAGAAGGTTAGGGGGCTCTGCCCTGCATATGAGATGGTTATGATTGCCATTTTTGGTGCTTATTGTAACCTAGAAATACAGTAAACACATCATGGAGGACCACAAAGTGTTGCAGCTATGTGTCATCGGTCTGTGTTTGTTGTTAAGTGCCAGAGTCATCCTATGCAAGCTAACAATGCAACCAAAGAAGCCGTGTGTGATGTTATATGGGTCCCTATTATTGGATTTCCTTCATATCGCAATCCAGGGGCAGATTCGGAACTAAAAGTGCCACTGTAAAATTTTGTAGAAGTTGACTGACATGGGCAGCACAAGAGGTAACATACCGTTACCGTATAGCCGAGTTGCTGTACTGCAGAGATGGAATAACAATCTGATATTATCCTCCATGGACATATAGCTCCAAGGTTACCCACTGCAACCAAATGCTCTGCTTCTGCACTAATCTGATTTAAAAAAAAAATGTTAAAAAACAACTTTTATTGATTAAGAACAGGTTGAATAGAAAATAAGTGGTAGAAGGGGTCAAATTGAAGGTTCTAAAATAGCAATAATAGAATAAAAAGTGGAAATCCATTTCCATGTTGCTTGATCTAGCTTATAAGAACCTACTGTAAAGTGAAGTGATATATTATCTGTTTGGCTCACTTAGAAAATATCTGCAGCGTTGAAATCTGTGCTGTTGTTTTTGCCAAACATTAATGAGGTAGGACCCTGTGAAGACTTGTAACCGGTAAGGGAAATGTTCCTTGAAGACAAATGAAAAGCAACAGAGAGAGACCTTTTGGTCCCCCAACTCGCCAGTTCCTGCTGATTCTAATTTTAGACTAGTAATAATGCAAAAGTCAAGGAAAAAACTGCTGGCTGTTCAATCAAGTTTGCTGGGAGCCTCATTAACGGCTTGTAAAAGTTCATTACCAACAGCCACATCCCATTAATGCTGCTCTGTGCAAAAAGACTGCTGAATAAATAGATCAAAGATTACTTAGATTCAGAGCTCTCCAGAGATTACGTCTTATGTAGAGAACAATATTCACAACAGCATTGTGAAGGATGGTGTGATTCCTTTTAATCCGTTTTATAGGTGTTACTAAATTAAAATGGAAACAGCTACAGTACCATTACTTTTTTTCTGCTAGAATGGATTGTATGCTGCACAGACTTATGTTGTATTGCCAGGTCAGCCATTTAAATAAGTAGTACACATGGCGAGTTTAACGATGCATACATGCGCTTTTTATTGCTAAGCATTAATTACTAATTATTCTGTTAACCTTTGAGTAGATCTACAAAGAAATCTGTATTGCTTTGTTTTTTGCATTTAGTAAATATAAACACTGAATACGGAAGTATGTGACTTATTTCAATTAAACTATATTACATAAAAGAAAAAACATATGTATAGAACAGTCTAAAATTATAAATAAAGGTGGTAATAACACCCCAAATGGTGTCAGGAAGTTGATAGCAGGTGCTGGAGAAAGAAGACCCTGACCCACACTCTACAGGATAGTATCAGGTAAATCAAGGTTTCCTTTCCGGCACAAATCCTCCACATCATCGCAGACAGTGTTCCCCTTGTTTCCAAATGATAAATGGGTGTGCCCCACTCATTCTTGGTGCAGAGATAGATCAAGCACATCAAGCATACCTCCCAACATCGGGGGTAATTCTGAGTTGATCACAGCAGCAAGTTTGTTAGCAGTTGGGCAAAACCTTGGGGGTAATTCCAAGTTGATCGCAGCAGGATTTTTGTTAGCAATTGGGCAAAACCATGTGCACTGCAGGGGAGGCAGATATAACATGTGCAGAGAGAGTTAAGGGCCCTACACACTGGCCGATTTTTTGAAAGATATGAACGATCTCGTTCATAAATGAACGAGAACTCGTTCATATCTTTTAGTGTGGAGACTCCTGCGATGAACGATGCGCGGCCCCGCGCTCGTTCATCGCTGGTCTCCCGTCGGCTGTGCATGCAGGCCAATATGGACGATCTCGTCCATATTTGCCTGCACTTCAATGCAGCCGCGTGACGGGGGGAGTGAAGAAACTTCACTCCCCCCGTCACTGCCCCCCCGCCGCCGGGTCGCTCGTCGGCCGTATCCGCCGTCGGGCAGCTTGGCGGCGGGTAGGCCGGTGAGTAGGGCCCTTTAGATTTGGGTGTGGTGTGTTCAATCTGCAATCTAATTTGCAGTGTAAAAATAAAGCAGCCAGTATTTACGCTGCACAGAAGTAAAATAACCACCCAAATCTAACTCTTTCTGCACATGTTATATCTACCTCCCCTGCAGTGCACATGGTTTTGCCCAATTTCTATCAAAAATCCTGCTGCGATCAACTTGGAATTACCCCCCATGTGCACTGCAGGGGGGCAGATATAACATTTGCAGAGAGAGCTAGATTTGGGTGGGTTATTTTGTTTCTGTGCAGGGTAAATACTGGTTGCTTTATTTTTACACTGCAATTTAGATTTCAGTTTGAATACACCCCACCCAAATCTAACTCTCTCTGCACATGTTATATCTGTCCCCCCTGCAGTGCACATGGTTTTGCCCAACTGCTAACAAATTTGCTGCTGCGACCAACTCAGAATTAGGCCCATGGCCTGCTCTGTTCCTGGACTTCCCTCTTAATTTATGACTGCCATCACCTGTGCTGAAACATCTTTCTTATCCATTAACCTGTTCAAAACTGGTGACGGCAATCATAAATGAAAAGTCCAGAAGCAGAGCACTTATAGCCCTCCTGTAGAGCGTCATGTTGGGAGGTATGCATAAAGGTATCTTTTGACATACAGGAATTTTCCAAAGATTTTATTGGCATACTTACCCTATGTCTGTAGTGATGTGGAGGATTTCTGCTGGAAAAGAAACCTTGATATACCTGATACTATCCTATAGAGTGTGGGTCAGGGTATGCTCTTCCTTGTCAAGCACCTGCTATAAACTTCCTGACACCATTTTGGTGTAACCGTCTCCTTTAGTTAGAATTTTAGATGGTTCTACACATAGGTTTTTTTCTTTCATTCTTTTCCACATGATATGATCTGCAGAGAAATACCTTAAGAAAAGTGTGGGAAGAAAGGACAATGAGTATGACGATCACCAATTACCCTAAAAAGGGACGTATTATATAAATTATGATATATATTTACATTGTGTTGCCAGCAGCGCCTCTGGGATTGAGTTCATCTACCTAGTTTATTTGTGTTTGTATTACTTTGGAGTGTGGTGACATTTCTTGATGCGACAGTTTCCTAGGCAGTGACTTTTGCGCCATTTGATAGGAATACCCTCACACCTTTTTAGTGTATTATATAAAAGTTAATTTTAGTGTAATTCCTGCTAGGGCAACGCTAGCATTCATAACTCTCTTGTGTAGGGGACATATTTAGTGTAGAGGGATTTCTCTTCCTTTGTCACACAGGACCAATTATCCCCTATACGCAATGTTTCCTGTATATTAGTCAGACATGCAGAATTGGGATAATACAAGCCTTACTCCTTTCCATCCTGCCATGTCCACCCAAAGCCACCTTATACCACCCCCAAACTTGCACTTTGGGTGAAGCTCCACCCCTTTAGAGGTAATGAAATCAGGACTGTCCCACCAAAAGTAGAAAGGTATGTTTAATTGCTGGAAAAAGCTAGCACCTATGGGAGACCGAAACTATAATAAGCAAATTTACAAACAGTAAACACATGTTTACTGTAAAAATATGGGGTCCAGAGCTGAGAGGGACCCACCTTCCCTTTCAACGTTACATGTGTTGTATACATTTTTCACCATTGGGTGGTACATAGGGGCCCTTACAAGCTTTTGCCTTGGGTAATACAACATATCTAGTTATGCCCCTGGACCTGCTCATTGTAATGTGGTATTAAATGTCCTAGAGGGCATTATAATGTTACATAATATGAACTGAGGCACTGTAATATGGTACAATATGAGGTGGAGATACTATAGTGTGGCATAACATGAACTGGAGCACTGTAATGTGGCATAGTATGACCTGGGGACACTGTAAATCATAATGTGAATTGAAGGTACTGGTTTGTATAATGTGTACTGGCAGCCCTACAATGTGACACAATATGAACAAGGGCATTACTATAGGGAATAACATTGCCTAAGGTGCTAGTATGGTTCAGAAAATCAACTAGGACACAATTATGGGAAATAAAATTAACAATTGCTAGAGGTGTCTAGAAGCATTGGGACAGGGGCCCTTCAAAATGTTGCTGTGGGGCCCACAAAGTTCTGGCTACACCACTGGCCACAGCTTAATTATTTTGACCAACCTACAGGCCAAGAGTGTTTAAATGAGTGTGCCTCATGTAGAATAATGCATACACAAGGCTACGCGCGCCACGCTATTTTATTCTCCCTCCATGGGGGTCGTGGACCCCCACGAGGGAGAATAAGTGTCGGTATGCCGGCTGTCGGGATCCCGGCGCCGGTATACTCTGCGCCGGGATCCCATCAGTCGGCATACTGAAGACCACCCCAAGGCATTTATCACATTGACGATTTTGACTATTATCTCTCTTCCGCATAATTCACTTAGGTTTCTTGAGGAAAATGCTTTTTTTTTTTCTTTTCTGTAGACAGTTTTTATGATTATTGTGCAGTATGGTATGGTACAGCGCAGCACAGGGTTTGTGAGCCTATACTTCTGTGTGTGTAATTAATAATCTCAAATATGTTTTTATGAATAAAATGATTTTTTTTTTAATAGGATGGATAAGTCACAGTGCTCTCCACTCTGCTCATGTGTGAGTCAGACAAATAGGTCAGAGCAGTGTCACTCCTATGGGGACCTTCCAGTTGAGGTTTGAGAAAATCATTTAAGGATCCCTATATCCATAGGCCCCTAATCCCGGGGCCTATGTTTCCCAGGGTGATTGCTGGAACCTTGCTGCGTTAAAGTTATGCAGTAAAGTCTTTGGGGTGGATGAGCCATACCATATTGCACCAAATAACAAAAATGTAGAACGTCTTTTTGGTATAGCAGCGCCTCTTGTTTATCTCCTGCCCATTGGCATTTCTATCATCGTGCAATGTGTGCGCTGTACACGGGCCCACACCGCACACACTGCACCCATGTTGTTTTACTACTTAGCTTTCCAGAGTCACATGACTGGCGCTGCAGCAGCAGCAGCCACTGCAAATATCACTCCGAAAGTGGCCGCCGCACATGCGCAGTAGGAAGTTTGTCTCCAGATCATGGCAGGCACCATGTTTCCGGAACCCACGGTGCCATGGGCAGGAAGGGGCCCACCCGGCGTCTTCCCACGGGCCCTCTTCTCTCTTAAAACGCCCCTGATCCAGTCCCATTTCAGCGGTTACCTTTCTAAATTACGTTTATTGGGGGTAATTCTGAGTTGATCGCAGCAGTATTTTTGTTAGCAGTTGGGCAAAACCATGTGCACTGCAGGGGAGGCAGATATAACATGTGCAGAGAGAGTTAGTTTTGGGTGGGTTATTTTGTTTCTGTGCAGGGTAAATACTGGCTGCTTTATTTTTACACTGCAATTTAGATTGCAGATTGAACACACCACACCCAAATCTAACTCTCTCTGCACATGTTATATCTGCCTCTCCTGCAGTGCACATGGTTTTGCCCAACTGCTAACAAAAATCCTGCTGCGATCAACACAGATTTACCCCCCTTGTGTCTAACTCAGTGGTGCAAGTAGAAAAAATTTCTTAATGGTACTGTGTGCGTGCACCAGAAAAATGGGCATGGCCACATGCCACAAGGGGCATGGCCAATGAAAATGGGGGCATGTCAACATGACACGCCCCCATTTCACGTCACTCTGAGAACATTCATTTACATTCCATATGCACCTTACCTTTATGGTGGTTTCTCATAATGGGGAACCTATAAAGAAATGTATCCTCCCTGGTCAGACAGCGTCTTTAGTCGGTATTCACTATTCATGTAGGAAGTCACATGGTCGGAAGATGCCTGTTTGTCTAGGAATAAAACCAAAGCCATCGTTATACAATAGAAGTTGTAAACATTGATTTACATACAGGACTAAAAGCAACACTTTAAAAAAGACATTCAATATACAATAACAATACAATACAATAGAGAAATGGCTACAGTCAATGGTACATACGTTTTAGTTTCGCCTGCGCTTCCCAGTCTGGTCCTCAGTCATCAAGGTAGATGACCTTCAGAGTCTGTGATAGTGACCTGGCCTGCAGCTGGCTTTTTATACAGTGGATCAAAACATAGTACAATAGACACTGTGTGCTCTTCTTCCATTGGTTCGGGTTGGGACATATCCTGTGCACCGGGGATCATTGGTCAGCTCAAGAGGTGGGCGATGGCTAAGACTTGAGATGTGATTTCTGTTGTTTGCATCTGAGTACCCGCCTCAGGACTAGTTAAACCCATCACATTAATCATACATAAATCTGGTATTATTAATAACTTAATGTTGTAATATATGATAATATTCTTATACCCACCAGATTAATGTTTACGTGATTCTGAACAATATGATCCCACACATGATATGATTATCTATTTCCATCCTCAAGATACACATATATCCATATATATCCATATACACACACACACATATATATATATATACACACATACACACACATTCCTGCTATTACAATTTATTAGAAATTATATATATATATATATATATATATATATACATACATATATATATATATATATATATATATATATATCTCCAAGAGTTTAGACTATGAATGTTATGACCTCAGATTTCTATATGTCTGGTTTTTAATTTTGTTAGCTATTGCTAATTGAGTTTCTTCTCAGTAAACCTAGGTTCCTGGATATTGTCTTTCTTGTTTGTCCTGTCTTCAGATAAGACAATGACAATCCAGTATTTATTGTCTTCGACAGATACTGGACTACTTCTAGAACAATAGGGGTAACCAAAGGTATTTGCCTTCTTCATAGGATTTCAAAGCTTTATGTAAATAAGGCCATCTGGTACATTGTATTTGAGTCTCTGCGAGGATAATTTATGTGCGACCCATCTTCATGCTTATTAGACAGTGGGTGATTTATGCAATATATGGATTTAAATATATTATATGTCTTTGTGGCTTTTCCATGCGAGTACAAATTCTACCGTAATTACTCATACCACGAGCTAATATGCAGGACCGCGGGAGCGACCATACGGAAATTGCGAATATGTGCACGCACGGCCGAATAAGTACACGCACTGAGGCCATCTATGTGGTGTTTGTACGTAATGTGTGTACTGTAATATTTTCCGACCTCGAAAGTCCACCCTTTGGCAGTCATCAATAACTGCCACTAACTAATCAATAAACAAAAAAATATTACCTATACAATATATACAAAAGCTTGGATGATCGGGGAGAGTTGTAGGTGGGAAATGTATGACCTAGTGGGATAGTAAAAAGCATGTATGTATGAATCAATGTCTGAGGAGCATGTATCATCATGCCGTATATGTTCTAAATAAGCTTTGTGGTATTGCGAAGTATACATTAAATCCTTCTCATCCCGTATTAAGGTTCTGTAAATGGGCCAACAAACACTACCAAGCTCTTTTCGGCTTCTTGTTACAACAAATGGGGTGCACATTTAGTTGATGATACATGAAGGGGGAACATATACGTGAGTGCTAGTATATGTGGATATCACCTGTTGACTATGTGTGCCATTAACTGGAGGTTGCAGAGATGAAGATAAGACACATATATAAAAATACATTCACATAAACATTTTGGGTAGGGCTGACGTCTTTTCCGGTTGGATGTATCTGGGCAGAGGGGGAGACAAAGAAAAAAGGGTGAAAGAAACAGGCCATGAAATACATTTGCAACCCTTATCATAACCCTGTCTCTATGGATGGAACATAAATTAAATCTGCTGCTGTAACAGTGCCCTCACTACTTAGACTCATCAAATTTGTGCTGCGCTTGCACCGCGTTAGAATTTGAACACACTTAAATATCAAACCAATAATTATGATGACTCCCAGGATATAAAGGAGAAACTTCCCCACACTCATAATGACATTTTGAGCCCACTCTCCTAAACCTGAGAACCATTTGCGTGGGTTCAACCATGAGACCCAGTCGGTCAGTTCATTACCCACAGTCGCTAAGGTAAGGTTGTGCTTCCTCCTGAACTCCCACTTCAACTGCAAGATCTTGTCCATCTTCTGTTCGATGATCTCCGTGGGGTCGTCAGTGCTGTTCGTAATATATGTACAGCATTTCACACCATATTGAGTTGCCAGAGTAACACAGTACCCACCTGTCATGGCTGTGATGTAATTAAGGACCATCCTGTGTTGTAATTAAGGACCGTCCTGTGTGATGTAATTAAGGACCATCAGTTCCTTCTTGTAGGCTTGTAACTCCCTTCCCGTATACCTGATGGTGTCATCATACATCTCAGTGATATTTTCTATCAAGTTCGCTAGCGCATGGATATACCTATAATTTATAGTTCCTCTGGCAGTACGGGTGATGTCTAATGCGAGAAGGAACTGAATCCCGGTGGATTCGTGGATCAAATCAGAGGCTGCGTGCTCTGCCCTATCTATGAGGTGTCTTTTGATGATGTGTTCATAGTGAGTATGAGTATAAGGAGTCTGAGCACTGCGGTGGATGTCTTTCATTTTATTGTGGGTTATGGTCATGACCTCCGGTAGTACTCTCCTATTATAACACAATCCCTCAGAGCTCGGGGCAAGCCACTTGTACGCTTTCCTCCCACATATGAAATAGGCATCATCTGGGAGAACATAGGGGACAAAATGTAACATCACCATATTGCAAACTTTCCAAATAAAGAAACCAATCCCTAGTTCTCCCATTTGCTCAGTACAAGTATCGGGCTGGATGATATGGGCACAATACCCTGACGATACTTTTCCAACCCACATGGTCTTGCTTCCACGGGTATACCTATACCGAAAATACCTCCCACTGTTGGCTATTTGGTGTACAAGTTCAGAGTCTATGGGTATCTTATCAGCTCTGTGTGAAAAGGTAATTGTCTGGTTATTCCACATCACTTCCCAATTTCCTGATTTTCGGTAATTGGAAATATTAAAACACAATAAGGACCTGTATACATGATACTGGTGGAGCTTCAAGCTAGGGGGCCTGGAGATATTGAATTTCTTTTCCACCGGTCTCCCACCCCATAATTCGAGTACCTCATCTATTGCTAAAGGGTATGGTACTAATCCTGACTTACTCTGACCTTGGAGGTACCTGTGAGCACACCCAGCATTCTGTCTGGTTTAAGACCTTACCCACTAATGAGTGGTAATCACTCAACGGATGGCGGTCCATGTCGATATTAAGGTTGGACTGACATCTCTGGATGCACCCATCCTCGACTATATTCTCACAATTCCTACAAATACAATATTCATCAGACAATAACCCTTCACAGTGCCTCCGAGCTCCATGACTGCCAGAGCGCTTACTGATACCAGCCTTTACTCGAGTGATGTGCTGCTCCTGAGATCCTACAAATTCGTACTCGCCATCAGAACCCATTCCACATCCCCGCTCGACCTCTCTGGGACCCTCACCAAAACAAATTGTCCTGATCAAAAACAGAATTACCAGTATAACCCGAAACGCAGTTTCTTGTGATAGATCCATTTCGTTAGGGGAAAGAAGGAAAATAAGGAGGAGAAAAGGAAGGAAAATGCAGACGGGGGGGGGTGAAAAAAGAAAATGGTGCGACAACCGTCCTTGACCTTGTGGCTCTCCGTGCTCAGGTGCCTTTCAACAGTCCTGCCTCTCAACTTTCCCGGAACAAACACTCTAGTGATACGAGGTTCTCTTTGCCTTGCCCTTTGAACACACAGTTCACTTGGAACACACAGTTACCAAAGTACTTTGTCACGAGTTCTCTTCCGGGTCAGCGACCTTCTTGCAGTGGGACGAGTGGACCCAAGTCTCTCTTTCGGCAACCTTTAGTGCTGTCATGCTGGTTAACAAGACTTGGTATGGTCCTTCCCACCTGTCTATGAGGCAACCTGAGCGTAAGAAATTTCGAATCATCACATAATTCCCAGGCTAAATGTCTTGACAATTACTGTTCGGTAGGTCAGGACTCACCAGCTTTAGATTTCTTTGTTGATTTCTCAGCTGCTGGCTCATCCCAACCAAATATTTCACAGTCACTTCATTATTGCATTTCAAATCATCCTGGGGGTCTATCATTACATGAGGTTGTCGACCAAAAAGAATTTCAAAGGGTGATAAGTTAAGCGGAGACCTGGGAGTGGTTCTAATGATGTACAGCACTAGTGGCAAAGCTTCTTGCCACAGCAATCCAGTTTCAGCCATAACTTTGCTCAGCTTGTTCTTAATAGTGCTGTTCACTCTCTCTACCTTCGCACTCGCCTGTGGTCGGTACGGAGGATGCAGCTTGCTATTAATTCCCATCAGTTTGCACATGACCTGAAAGACTTCACCTGTAAAATGGGTACCCCAATCACTTTCAATCATTCTAGGGATACCATATCTACACACAAATTCCTGCACAATTTTCTTTGCAGTGAACGTAGCAGTATTTGTGGTAGCAGGAAACGCTTCTACCCAGTTGGAAAATACATCAATACATTCTAACACATATTTCAAATTCCTACAGGGTGGTAACTGTATGAAGTCGATTTGTATTACCTGAAAAGGTCCGTCTGTAGGAGGAAGAATGGGATGGCTCTGTTGGTATTGTCTTACCAACATTCTTCCTCAAGCAAGTAAAACATGTCATTGCTCTCTTACCTGCATGAGAAGAGAATCCTGGCGCACACCAGTAGGTTCTTACCAGCTTGCACATACCTTCTTTGTCCAGATGACTCAGACCGTGTGCCGCCTCAGCTAGACTTGGAAGACATGCTCTGGGGGGGCCACCGGCTTACCGTGTCCACCTGTCCAAAGTCCTGAGGACTCCTGGCCATACCCCTTTGACCTCCAGACTGCCTTTTTCTGTAGGGAACACAAATTTTGCATTTTTATTTACTATCGTGTGTTATCAGTTGTGTGAAGTAAACCATCTCTGGATGAGAGAAGAGAGGGGAAAAATAGCAAATAAAAAAGAAAATGTCAGGTTTGGCATTCACCAACAGGCTGTCACACCATCATGCATATCGGTGTCTGTACACAGTCTCCCTTCACCAGTATTCTCATTCTCCACCCTTTGTGCATGACCAGGCACACTGCATTAATACTGGTGTCCTTATGCTGGTGAGATATATTGGATTTGGGCAGAACTCTGAAGGACCGAGTAGGCATGTGGCATTTGAACTGTAATCGGGTCCATGTATTGTACCCTCCTGTCGGTGAACGTAAGAGATGAGGAGGAAACTTTGAAGAAAAATCACATAGAGGTTAGTAACAGATAAGTTTGTAGGGGCAAAGAGGATTTTATAAAATTTGACAACTGGATTGGGCACTATGAGAAAGTGATTCTCTACTAGGTCTATACCCTTAAAAAAAATTCTATGTGTGTCGTATCTCTACTGGGACTATCCCAGCCATCAATCCAGTGTCCTGTCCATCCTAAGTTCATAGGGAACCCGGTATCTGTGAGATAATTTCATCTACCTGTGATGGACATGAATCTAGAACAGTAAAATGTAACATTAGTCTTCATGGATATCCAACATACTTTGTACTTCTTGGTCGGGAGCACGCTATATGTATACCATATCTAACAAAATTCCTGTTAAATTAATCATGGGCCATTTCTGCTAGAGAAAGAAGCAAAAGTTTAGAGGCCTCATCTTAACCCCAGCAAATTTTGTCAAAAAGGGTAACGTTGCATTTATTCCGTTCTTCCCATTAACCGATTCTGTGTTTTCTATATAGCTCGTGATTCCTTACTATATATCCATTTATCCTGTCTATGTGTTTAGTAATGTGGCTTGTTTTCTCTGTCTAGGGGTCTATATTGACTATGTGTTCTACTACTCTTACAATCTTTGGCAAAATGTCCTTTATTTCTACAAATGTAACATATTCTTGTTCGTGATATACCACCAGGGGTCTGGGGTTTTGGCTGATGGGGCTTTGCTGTAAGAGCCTGTATACTTACTGTCATCAGCTTATCCCCCTGTGACTCCCTGTGCTTACTGATGTTCCTATCGTGCTCGATAGCGGACTCTCTCAATGCAGCCACCGAGATACCTCTCCAGTTAGGTAGAGAGGTCTGCACTCTTGTTCTCAGTGCCTCCTTTAACCCGTCCATTAATACTGAAACAGCTACCTCTCTATGGTGAGCATTATCTTTAATATCCTCGATCCCAGTGTATCTAGCTATTTCCTGCAGTGCCCGGTGGAAATATTCGGATGCCGTTTCACCTTCCTTTTTTCTTATGGAGAAGATTTTATTTCATTTGACAACAGTAGGGAAATATACTCCTAATTGCAGATTGATTTGCCGTACATTCTGCTGATTGTATTTATCAGTGAGAGGTACCTCTGCGTCTAATTTACAATCTGTTATGAATTTTGTGGTGTTAATATTTGAGGGTAAACACATCCGTAGCACTGTTCGCCAATCTTTATTTGTGGGCTCACGGGCGTTACCTAACTCTTTAATGAACTTCTGGCATCTGACTAGATCTTTTCTGTGATCGGGAAATTCTGACATAATTGACCTTAACTCTGCTCAGGACCAAGGACAATGCATGGCAATGTTCCTGATGGGAGTTACTCCCTGAGCATCAGTCTTCCCATTGGGGACTGCAATCACCCTGACAGGATTTAATTCAATTACCTCATTCTGGTTTGACTATAATGTGAGGAGCTATTGTTTCTGCATAATGTATGGTACCATACTTACCTGTGGACACGACCTCACTTATCCCTCCGCTAGGGGGCCTTGCTACAACCCTTGGTGGTTGGGCCGTGCCCACCTGAGTATCCTGTATGGTGGCTGCTAGAGAGAGTGCCGATATCGTGCTGGGTTCATCTCCCTGCTCACAGTCCTGGGGAAAATTTAAAATGGGATACAGCTGGCAAGGATTAACGTTAGTACATTTATCAATCACTTTCCTATCCTGTACCAATGCACCATTGCTTGTAGCTACTTTCCCCATCAATATATGGTGGTGGTGCGGTCGCCATTGTTTTCCCGCTAGGTTTGGAACATACTGTGCGAGCTAATTCCCTTTGCACATCCCCCTCTTGTTGCCACAGATTTAAACAATCTGTATGTCTAATCCTTTGTTTTCTGGATTTTATCAGACATATCCTTATCCTTAAGTTCTGTAATACCTCTGGCTCAAAGCTACCCACCCTAGGGAATGATACCCTGTCTTTGTCAGTCATACGTATCCACTCATTGCAAAAAAACTTCCGTGTGTGAACCATATTTTTCACACATGATAAACCTTGCTGACCCTTTTGGTCTTTCTTCTTCAGCCTGAACCCTGCAAAAATGTCTCTCACTTGAGCAACTGGCTCCCATATTTGTGGGTCTTTTTAATAACTAAAGAAAATTCCCACAAACACCAAAATACTCAATGCAAGTAGATGGTGAAAGTTCTTAGAGCGCTTTCACTCACTCTCACCCACGCTGGCCAGTACTACGATACACTGTTGATAGTGGATCGCGATGTACCCAACTTAGGGCTCCTATCAGACCTTATAGCACCGTGATTTCTCTCGGTGGAGGTTCTGTTGGAATATTTTACTGAGAGAGGCAGCGAAAAATTCCTTTTCGGTATCTTTCTACTGGAATTTTTGTAGGGTGAAAAGCAGAGAAATTAGATAACTATTCTTCACCCTTTCCAGTGGAAGCCCACCAGGGAGATTTCTAGACGTTATCAAAGAAAAACCCCTTTGTCTATACAATCACGTCTGTGTATGCCTTTCCACAGCGCATATGACACAATGGTATCACGTTGTGCTGTGTAGAACACACGGACGTGTGATTCAATCGCACAGCCTATAGATACTAGTTATCTATATGCCCTACGATTGCTGTAGACCACCTGAACACCTAGTTCACTTTGAACACCTAGTTCACTTTGAACACCTAGTTCACTTGGGACTGTGAACACATAGTTCACTTTGAACACTTAGTTCAATTTGAACACCTAGCTCTTATCACGTAAGGTAGCGAACCCTACGCCACTGAGCCTCTACTAACCCAGTGTATCACGACGGGATCCCAAATTCCCGAGTTCAGCTCCACACACTCCGCTTTCACTCACTCAAGTACACCTTGTGTTTTTGTACAGAAAATTTCCACTTGTTCTGATTGGCAGCTTTTCCCCCAGAGGCAATACAGTTTAAACAAAAGTCTTATACTAATCTGCTTTTGAAACCGGATAGTTATGTGCTATTGTAGCATGGCTACTATCCCACGTTAATTGAACAACTATTGTGTGGTTTTATTATGCGCACACAACCCTATGCAAGCTTGCGTAATTATGCAACCGTGCATACCCCTATGCCACGTGTGCGGCCTTGCGCCACGTGCACGTTTTTGTACGCTGTCCTCACGTTCTGTACCACGTGTACCAATGTGTGTACGCAATAAAACAAATCACACAACTCTATAAATGTGAGCAATACTAACTACTATTGCCCACTAGACACAACTTGTTCTGTGTAACCCTTTATGACTGGGCCAGACCTGCGTTTGTGTCTTTACACTTACTTCCTTAAATACTTTTATTTCAAATTTATCTGTATAGCAAACAAATGTATCCGATTTCACACAGATATAAATGAATCTAGTAATCTAAACCTTGTGGCAGAACAATATGAGAGGGTATGCAAAGTATCGGTGCCCTTTGTGTACGCTTTTGGCGCCTCAAAAAATTTTACACAGAGATTTTTTAAATAGCTTTTTTCCTGTTTACCTACGGGTTCTATCAGCACCTCTGCAGACCAGACAGAGCAGACGCAATCTAACAGCACACAAATAGGGTTTTTAGAACATCCACCAACCAGGAAGAGGTTACGTAAGATAACTTTCCACCCTTTGCTGATAGATTAAGTCTGCTATGGCCTTCTAGGCTGTGAGCAAGTGAAAACCGGATCGAGCCCTCAATTGTAAACGTTGATTTACATACAGGACTATAAGCAACACTTTAAAAAAGACATTCCAAACACTTAAATGGAGCCGCTGCGGCCACTGTAATCAATCCTTAGCCTACGTACTTTTTACACCATTAGCGTACAAAGCCCTGTACCATGTACGTAGTTTGCGTACTAACGCTGCGCTGGCCGTACAAAGTATATGCAGTGCGTACACACCCAGAGACACGCTGTGTACACTTTGCAGCTACACGTGTGACTGAAATACACTTATAACCTTAGCAGGGAAAGGAGACACGACACCAGATTGTATTTAAAATGCCGGGTTCCGACACACCAACATATAATTACTGAAAGGGGGTTACAATAACAATACAATACAATTGAGAAATGGCTACAGTCAATGGTACATACGTTTTAGTTTCGCCTGCGCTTCCCAGTCTGGTCCTCAGTCATCAAGGTAGATGACCTTCAGAGTCTGTGATAGTGACCTGGCCTGCAGCTGGCTTTTTATACAGTGGATCAAAACATAGTACAATAGACACTGTGTGCTCTTCTTCCATTGGTTCGGGGGTGGGACATATCCTGTGCACCGGGGATCATTGGTCAGCTCAAGAGATGGGCGATGGCTAAGACTTGAGATGTGATTTCTGTTGTTTGCATCTGAGTTCCCGCCCCATGACCAGTTAAACCCATCACATTAATCATACATAAATCTGGTATTATTAATAACTTAATGTTGTAATATATGATAATATTCTTATACCCACCAGATTAATGTTTACGTGATTCTGAACAATATGATCCCACACATGATATGATTATCTATTTCCATCCTCAAGATATACATATATCCATATATATCCATATACACACATATATATATATATACACACACACACACACACACACACACACGCACACACACACACACACACACACACTCCTGCTATTACAATTTGTTAGGAATCATATATATATATATATATATATCTATCTATCTCCAAGAGTTTAGACTATGAATGTTATGACCTCAGAGTTCTAAATGTCTGGTTTTTAATTTTGTTAGCTATTGCTAATTGAGTTTCTCTTCAGTCAACCTAGGTTCCTGGATATTGTCTATCTTGTTTGTCCTGTCTTCAGATAAGACAATGACAATCCAGTATTTATTGCCTTCGACAGATACTGGACTACTTCTAGAACAATAGGGGTAACCAAAGGTATTTGCCTTCTTCATAGGATTTCAAAGCTTTATGTAAATAAGGCCATCTGGTACATTGTATTTGAGTCTCTGGGAGGATAATATATGTGCGACCCATCTTCATGCTTATTAGAAGAGTGAGCAGAAAGTGGGTGATTTATGCAATATATGGATTTAAATATATGATATGTCTTTGTGGCTTTTCCATGCGAGTACAAATTCTACCGTAATTACTCATACCATGCGCTAATATGCAGGTCCGACCATATGCAAATTGCAAATATGTGCACGCACGGCTGAATAAGTACGCGCACGGAGGCCATCTATGTGGTGTTTGTACGTGATGTGTGTACTGTAATATTTTCTGACTTCGACAAGGTTCATCCAGTTTCTTGCAGGATGTGTCACCTTCTACCTCCTGCGTCTCTCAGCTACACCATTATCTTCTCCCCTGCATCTCTCAGCCACACCACCATCTCCCCCTGCATATCTCAGCCACACTGTCTTCTCTCCCTTGCTACTCTCAGCCACACTGTAATCTTCCCCCAGTGTCTCTCAGCCTGCCCCTTTAATTGTGTGTCTCTCAGCCTGTCCCCCCATTCACTCAGCATCTCTCAGCTTGATCCCCCCTTAACTGTGTCTCAGACTGCCCCCTTTAATTCTGTGTCTCTCAGACTGCGGCTCCCTCCTCCTTCATTCTGTGTCTCTCAGCCTGCGTCCCCCCCTCCTTCATTCTGTGTCTCTCAGCATGGGTCCCCTCCTCCTTCACTCTGTGTTTCTCAGCCTGCGTTCCCCCTCCTTCATTCTGTGTCTCTCAGTCTGCGTTTCCCCCTCCCTCACTCTTTGTCTCTCAGCCTGCATTCCCCCCTCCTTCACTCTTTGTCTCTCAGCCTGTGCCCCCCTCCTTCATTCTGTGTCTCTCATCCTGCATTCTCCCCTCCTTCATTCTGTGTCTCTCAGCCTGCGTTCCCCCTCATTCATTCTGTGTCTCTCAGCCTGCGTTCCCCCTCCTTCATTCTGTGTCTTTTAGCCTGCGTCCCCCCCTCCTTCATTCTATGTCTCTCAGCCTGCGTCCCCCCTCCTTCATTCTGTGTCTCTCAGCCTGCTTTCCCCCTCCTTCATTCTGTGTCTCTCAGCCTGTGTCCCCCCCTCCTTTATTCTGTGTCTCTCAGTCTGCATCCTTCCTCCTTTATTCTGTGTCTCTAAGCCTGCGTTCTCCCCTCCTTCATTCTGTGTCTCTCATCCTGCGTTCTCCCCTCCTTCATTCTGTGTCTCTCAGCCTGCGTTTCCCCCTCTCCTTCATTCTGTGTCTCTCAGCCTGCGTCCCCCCTCCTTCATTCTGTGTCTCTCAGCCTGCGTTCCCCCTCCTTCATTCTGTGTCTCTCAGCCTGCGTCCCCCCTCCTTCATTCTGTGTCTCTCAGTCTGCATCCTTCCTCCTTTATTCTGTGTCTCTCATCCTGCGTTCTCCCCTCCTTCATTCTGTGTCTCTCATCCTGCGTTCTCCCCTCCTTCATTCTGTGTCTCTCAGCCTGCGTCCCCCCCCTCCTTCATTCTGTGTCTCTCAGCCTGCGTTCCCCCTCCTTCATTCTGTGTCTCTCAGCCTGCGTTCCCCCTCCTTCATTCTGTGTCTCTCAGCCTGCGTCCCACCCTCCTTCATTCTATGTCTCTCAGCCTGCGTCCCCCCCTCCTTCATTCTATGTCTCTCAGTCTGCGTCCCCCCCTCCTTCATTCTGTGTTTCTCAGTCTGCATCCTTCCTCCTTTATTCTGTGTCTCTAAGTCTGCGTTCCCCCTCCTTCATTCTGTGTCTCTCAGCCTGCATTCCCCCTCCTTCATTCTGTGTCTCTCAGCCTGCGTTTCCGCCTCTCCTTCATTCTGTGTCTCTCAGCCTGCATTTCCCCCTCTCCTTCATTCTGTGTCTCTCAGCCTGCGTTTCCCCCTCCTTCATTCTGTGTCTCTCTCACTCTTCTATGAGATGGAGAGCAGCAAGCCAGGCAGGCGTGTTGCAGGAGGAAGCAGCAGGCTCCCAGCAGCGAGCAAGTCCCGAGAGCTTGGCGGTGGTGTTTAATAGCTGCTAACGGCGGCTATAGTGTGAGTGGGGGGTACGATGTACCTGTGGCCAGATTCTTAACGATATGCCGTACCCAAGCGTACCGCCACACTTGCAGAGCTGATTTAACTCTATATCAGCCTCTTGTATTCTTATTGGAGAGCTATATGAACTGGTGCTTGACTAAAGGCACTCAGCAGGTCAAAGTGAACATGCTGACTGTGGGATGACAGAAAATCTCCTTTCCCACCCAATTCACTATAGTTGGGATATATGAAACTGATCCATGTTAGAAGATTCTTTTTCCACGTCAAGTCCATGTTCCTGAGGTTTTTTTTAAACAGCTCCAGGTGCTGATAATTGATTTCATTTAAATGAACAAATTTGCAAGGCTTCATATAATCCATATGGTGACTCCCAGATCAGTATGGGAATTACACATGAGATTTCTTTAATGTTTATCATTACTGTGGCACCACAAAGAAAAATGTGTGTACCCCTTGAATAGTATAAAACAGTGTTTGCTAACTTGGGAACGTGATTACTGGCACAGCAAAAGTTAACCGGAGTCCGGTCACGTGTCCTATAGTGTGAGGTGGCGAGATCTGATTGGATGAAGCAGGAGAAGCAAGTGAAGCCTTGTGGGAAGAAGGAGAGTGTGACGTTGGTTGGAGCTTTAGCCATTGCAGTGAAGAGATGCAAGCTGCAGAACTAAGGGGTCTGTTTACTAAACCCAGCCTGTAACATGGCAGTTAGGAGCTGATTGCCTGGTACTTTATCTCCGTTCACTTTGGGCTAGATGCATCATCGCTTGGAAAGTGATAAAATGGAGAGTGAAAAAGTACCAGCCAATCAGCTCCTAACTGCTATTTTTCAAACACAGCCTGTGAAATGGGAGGTAGGACCTGATTGGCTGGTACTTTTTCACTCTCCATTTTATCACTTTCAAAGCGATGATGCATGTAGCCCTGTATCTCCATCTAAGGCTAAGTAAATAGACCCCCAAGGCAGCGGAGTGCTTGCTGGAGAGTACAGTGAGCCAAGAGAGTGGACATGGGACTCCACAGCTGGGGACCAGACACCACCAGGCCTGAGCAGAGGTGCAAGTGATAGACGACGCGTGGAGACAACGTTCGCACGGAGGAAACATTGAAAGTCTGAGTGAGTTAAAGAGACTCTGCTAAATGCTGAACTACAAGAGGGTGAAGGTTAAACCTTATTTTTCCTCACACATATACACCGCCCAGCTATCACATTGGGAAGTGTACCTGGAGGAGTAATACAGATAACTGCCACAGACTGACCCCTATTTTAAAGGCAGCACTGTCAGTATAGAGACTCTTGTTATTTTGGAGAATTGTTACAGAGACCTTTCAATAAGCTGGAACCTAAAAAGACATATTTTCCACACAAGTCCTATGTATATTTGGAATACAGTGACACTGTAGACAGTGACACTGTCTAACCTGACTCAAAGAGTCAGGTATCTAATTCCTGGACTTATATTTCATTAAGGAGGTACTTAACCCTTTGTGCAACAAGTTCATGCTAAACCTCAGGACCCCAATGCAACACTGTGATACTGTAGGATCAATTAATTCCAACGTTATTCTAATTGCTGGTGAAGATTGGGACTGTGTGTAGGGATATTGAGGGAGAATAGAGAGTGTATTTTCTGAACCTCTGTTTTTGTACATTATTCTTTTTTCTTGACCACATTCTTCTTCATTCTTCAGTGCATAACTGTGATTAGATTGATTATAAATTAGAGTCTTTATAAGCCATTGTTTGAGTTAGGCCTAAACCACACTAAGTCATCCAGTGTATTGTGAGCTGTTGATTGAATTAGTTTTTACTGAATGCCACAAAGTAATTTTACCTTTTGAATGTCATTGTCTTGATTATTTGTATTGTGTGAATCAATGAATCTTTTTGCATCCAGTATTCATTGCGGTAAAATAAAGAGTATTCTCCATGGAAATTGCTGTTAAATGACCTTACTGTTCACATATCAATCTGTCCTACCTCTCTGAATCACTCATAATGAACAAAGTATGAGGAAGACGTCTTAAGGAAAGCCACTGAACACCTGTGATACCTATCTCTAACCACATAGACACCCACCAACCCCGGGGTGTTACATTACCAACAATGTGAATCCATAAACAGTGGCTATCGGCTGCACAATACTTCCCCCCCCCCCCCCCCCATTAACTTTCTTATTGGTCAATTCCTTTGAACTGTCTGCTGGCCAAACATCAACTTTTCTCCAACCACCCAAATGACCAACCATCCAATTTGTCTGTGCAACTAAAATTCTGCCCCTCACATCTAACCGACTTCTTCCTCAGACCAGCCAACCAGTCAACTTTCCATCAGACCAGCCAATTTCTATCCAACTTGTTCATCTGCAAGGCTTGATTTGCAAGGGCAAGCTGACACTTGTACAGGTAGCATATATATATATATATATATATATAGCATATATATATATATATATCAGATATAAAAGGCGGCACTCAGAGACTTGACTTGTGCAAAACAAACTTTTAGTGCAAAAACTGCAGGTTACAACATCAACGTTTCGGGGCACGTAGCCCCTTCATCAGGATAACCCCCAAAGTGAACAGTTACCAACATATATAGGTACACTCACCCCTGTAGTCTCCCCCATGCTGGTCACCGCTGCTCACACATCCCGGGCCCGGCTCCGTCCCCCTGGGCTGTCTACTTCCCCCGGAAGTGACGTCACGGGTCCCGGCTGTGTTGCCACGGTAACCCTGTGCAACAGACAAAACCTGTCATGGAACTCGACTGCCTGGTATCACATCAGTGTGCTTGAATGAGAGCCAATAAAGTTTTACTCATTTCAATATTTTGATTACTCACAAAAGTGCCTAGTACATATATACACATTACTTGGTGGATAAATAAAATAAAATAAAGTATAAATGTGCTTATACTGTATCTCTCCACACCACAGTGTTGTTATAAAACAGTCAATTAAAATATAAAAAAATCTCAAAATGCTATGTTGCTGTAAAAATGGTCTGTGACCCTAAAAACACTGCACACATAAAAAATATATGTTAAAAAATACACCACACCTCGTGTGTTAATACTGCACACACCTGTAGAATTAATCTCTACATTCGTGACATTATCCCAACCAATATCCCGTTTATCCATATATAAACAACCACCTCCATAGTGTTATTACTACTATAAGTGCTCATCTCCAAAAGCTACACCTGTTGTCCCTGTTGCAGCCCGCTCCTAAGCAGGAAAACCTCCCACATATCACATATCTAACATCCCCCGTGCTAACATATGATTTACCCCCTAATCAAAAACAAATAGTTGCACAGTATACAATAACATAAAACAATAACATTTAAAAACAATAATCCATATAGAGCACATGAAAACTCTACACAGATGGAAAACAGCAAAAATTCAAACAGTAAAAGATTCAAAATTACATCAGTAAAAGATTCAAAATTAAACCGGCCAGATGTACAAGGTCCCTGTTATTCACTCTTTTTAACTGTGCATATAAATCACTAGGCTATGTGGACCCAGAAATTATCCACAGGGATCTTTGGTCCACATGTTTCCCTCCACTGTATTATAAGAAATTGCTTAAGCCCAATGTCTCATTGAGACCTCTGGGTCGAATGGTATTTAATCTGATATATAGTAACATAACATAGTAACATAGTATCTAAGGTTGAAAAAAGACAATTGTCCATCGGGTTCAACCTATTTGTGGTCTCCTATGCACGATTATTTTGTATAAAATTTTGACTGAAGTTGCTGACTGCCGTTCCGATTAACCCCTCTTTTTTTATAATAACCATAGTGCGTGACTATGCCCCGTAACCCTGGATATCCTTATCCATTAAGAATTTATCTAACCCATTCTTAAAGGTGTTGACTGAGTCGGCCATTACAACTCCCTCAGGCAGGGAATTCCAAACACGTATCGTCCTTACCGTAAAAAAGCCTTTACGCCGTATTGTGTGGAATCTTCTCTCCTCTAACCTGAGCGAGTGTCCCCTTATATATTTGTAAATGTTGATCATGTCCCCTCTTAATCTCCTCTTTTCCAGTGTAAATATGCCTAGTCTTGCAAGCCTTTCCTCGTATTCCAGCGTCTCCATACCCTTAATTAGTTTGGTCGCCCGCCTTTGAAACTTTGCTAGCTCCAGGATATCCTTTTTGTAGTAGAGTGCCCAGAATTGTACACAGTATTCAAGGTGTGGCCTCACAAGTGATTTATATAACGGGAGTATAATACTCTCGTCCCTAGCATCAATTCCCCGTTTTATGCATGCTAATATCTTATTAGCCTTCTTTGCTGCAGTCCTACTTTGGGTACTACTGCTTAGTTTGCTATCTATGAGGACACCTAAGTCCTTTTCCAACACAGAATCCTCTAATTTAACCCATTTAGTAGGTAGGTGTTATTTTTGTTCTTGTTACCACAGTGCATTACCTTACACTTGTCTGTATTGAAACGCATTCTCCTATTCTCTTACGTCCTAGAGGATGCTGGGGACTCCGCAAGGACCACGGGGCACAGACAGGCTCCGCAGGAGATAGGGCACCCAAAAAGAATATATAATATATATACAAGTCTGTTAGGACCGGCACTCCCCCATATAGCTCACAGTGCTCTGGTGCCCTCTTGGATAAGGATGGATAAGTAGAACATATGAAGCGGCACTCCGAGTCTGTCAAATTCTAATGTATTTCACTCAAAGTGATCCAACGTTTCGGGGTCTATGCGCCCCTTTGTCAAGGTGAACCTTGACAAAGGGGCGCATAGACCCCGAAACGTTGGATCACTTTGAGTGAAATACATTTGAATTTGACAGACTCGGAGTGCCGCTTCATATGTTCTACTTATATATATATATATGACGAAGTCTTACGATGAAACGCGTTGGGGCGGAGCCTGGTGACGTGACTTTAGCATCCTGAAATCGTCCTCCTCCCCGTGCAGACAGCAGCGGTGTCCCGGCGTGCTGAGGATCGTTAACGTGAGGCGGGCAGCACGAGTACCAGGGATCTGACGCTGGATCGGCGGTTGGTGGAGGCGATACCAGGGGATATTTTACAAAAAACCAAGTGGTATTTAAGCCCACTCAGAAGAACCATGAGGTATTAAGCCAAATATCATTGTGACAATTGCTGGTTTTAATATATATTGTATGAATAAACGATAATGCACTATGAAGCGCTCCTCTAATTTCTTTCTCTAGACAAATCATCCCGTGGGATTCCGGGATTTTCTAAGAGGTAGCTGCAGTCTGAAACAAAGACTTGGTGCTGATAAAACGTTTGGAGTACACTCCTGGAAATCACTATCTGCAAAAACCGTGGAGCGCACCTGTACGCTGTTCCACAAAATATATATATATATTCCCTAAAAGTACTTCCCTTGGAAAGATTTACACTTATACCAGCACCTAGTCTACCCTTCAAAATAATTTTGAAATTGGTTTTGTTGGAGGGCCTTCAGAGCTGCTGTCGTATTACACCTGATGTCATTAATGTTGTAAAAAAGCCTTTATTTCAATATTTCCTTTATCTTCAAGAGTAGAAACCAGTGTCCACCTACTGTACTTATTGTTCAGTTGGGGGGAAAGTTCGCTTCACACTAGAGCGAGTGGTTGGGAGAAATGAAACAGGTTTGATTTTCCCAACTATTTCCTAAAGTTTTTTTAGCATGTGAGAGCAAACAAATGATTATCGTTTGCTTCCACACACTGCCATATTATCATTACAACCAGCCAACTACTGTGATTGGCTGGTTGAAATGAAATCATTCTGATATATGACCAGCTTTACATTAATAAATACCCACATACAATACACCACATAGTTTCTGCTACTCCTTGTCAGATAGCCATTGACTGGAAATAAGTAGCGTTATCTTCAATTATATTTCAAATTTGGTAATTACAGTTTATGGAATACATGACCAGTATTCATAAGAAGTCTTCCAAGGTACACTTCTTATCTCTGAAATACAAAACTTTGGGTTCGCCTAAGGACCTATCTAGATTGTTATCTGCTAAAGGCGAGTTGAACTTGTTGCTGATGACCAAGGCTGAGACTGCCCTGAAATGACTCAATCAGTCTTTCTATGAAATAGGAGATAAAGCCAATAGACTGGTGGCCTCTGGGTTGTGTTCTACACTGGCGCAAAACAACATCCTCTCTGTCCGCTCTTCTACAGGTCAATTGACACATGACCCTACTCGCATCACTGAGGCCTTCTTTAAGTTTTATGATAAGCTATATAACTCATCTGGGTATTCTATTGATTCTCCCCATCCCACAGCGGCTGTTCAGAATTTTCTCACTGAATGCCACCATCTCGGCTTGTCTCCGAATGTGGCCTCAACACTTATGCTACAATCACAGGGGAGGAGGTTGCTGCTGCAATTAAAAATCTTAAGGATAACATGGCACCAGGACCGGATGGTTTTACAACACCTTCTTATCCCCCAGCTATCAATTTTATTTAACAGTATCTTGCAGTGGGCCAAATTCTTTCAACAAGCTCTTGAGGCCAGGATCATAGTTATACCTAAAGAGGGTAAGAAGAACACCACTAATTGTGCCAGCTACAGACCAATCTCTTTGCTCAATACTGACATTAAGTTGTACGCTAAAATCCTAACAATGTGTTTAATTTCTGTATTACGTCAACTCATTCATAATAATCAAGTGGGCTTTGTACCAGGCAGACAGTCCCATGACAATACTAGATGCATCATCAGCCTCATACATTCTATAAATACCTCCAGTACTCCTGCTCTCGTTTTCTCTGGATGCAGAGAAAGCATTTGACAGGATCAGCTGGCCTTTTTTGTTTGAGACCCTTAAACACTTAAAAACTTTTTGGGTTTCATGGCGATTTTCTTGCTGGGATTCAGGCCCTGTACTCTGTTCCCTCGGCTAGGGTCTCTGTGAATGGACTTGCCTCCTCTTCTCTTTGTATTACCAATGGCACTAGGCGTGGCTGCCCTCTGTTGCCCCTGATTTTTGCCCTGACTATTGAACCCCTTGCAGCTTGTATACGCCTGTCCCCTGACATTAAGGGTATAACTGTTGGCATGTCTGATTATAAAATATTCCTATTTGCAGACAATGTTCTTCTTTATCTCCCATTCTCCCACACTTCTCTGCCTAATTTGTTTCACCTACTTATGGACTATGGAACTTAGGTTATAAAATGATTACACTAAAACTGAGGCCTTGCCACTTCATGTCCACCCTGCATACCTCTCACTCCTACAGGATAACTATAGATTTGCATGAAGGTCCACTAAGATACAATATATGTGTGTCTTTCTTACTAACCATTATAACACTGTTTACAAAGAAAGCAGACCTGTTCACGTGGCAATCCCTTATTATCTCCTGGCTGGGTTATGTCGTGTAAGTATATTCATTTTTATATTAACATCTTTTATATTTGTTACAGACACTACCAATTAAGGTCCCAGATTTAATATTGGCCCTGATAATTGGTTTACTTGCTTTGTGTGGAGGAATAAGGTGCCTAGAACTGTTTTTTTTTAACTTTACAGAAACCTAGGACCAATGGGGGTAGAGATTTCCCAGATATTTGCTTATATTACTATGCTACCCACTTGAGTCAAGCTGTGGCCTGGTTTGCTCCCACCTCTACGCTTCAGTGGTTTGCACTGGAAGCGGCCCTATGCCACAATGCCTCACTTGCCTCTCTTCTATTAATTTCTCTCAAAAGTAGCCCTCCCTTACTTAACTCGCACCCAGTACTTGGCTTCACCTGTCGGATCTGGGATTACTATACCTGCAATTAGTGTCCAACCTTCTTTCATTTTCTTCTGCTCTTACTCCTTTGTGGGATAATCTTCACTTCCCCCCTGGCCCATCCTGTACCCATTCTTTACATTGACTGTGTAGGGACGTACACTTTGTATTACATGTTTTGGATGATGGCACGGGGGTGTGGTTCATAGGGTAGACCACACTTAGGACCTAATGCATGTCGACCTAAATGTGGTCGACTTAGAGACAGGCACGTGTATGTCATTGCCCATTATTCAATCAAAATATGACTTCCTGGAGGTGAACCCATTTGTGTATCTCCAGCTTAGACATATGGTAACCTCACTGGGCTGCTATGCATCCCCATGCACTCTATCCTCCCTTGCTACCACAAACCCCTGACTAAGGGAATTATATCTATTGTCTACTCCCTACTCCTAACTTCTAGGTGACGCCCTGATCCACAGTTTGAACTGAAGTGGGAGGCGGACCTGCCCTCCCCTCCCCTTCCCCCTCTGATGAGGAGTTCTAGTCTGTCATCCGAGAACTGGTTTAAAAAACATCTATTTCTCTAGCATCCATAATGGATATTGGGGACAGAATTAGTACGATGGGGCATAGACGGGTACAAAGGAGCCAGTGCACTTTAAATTTCTTCAACTAGGTGTGCTGGATCCTCCCCTCTATGCCTCCTCCTACAGGTCAGTTTAGAAAAAAGTGCCCTTAGGAGAGGATGCACACTCTGCAAGCTCCAGAGTTTTTATTCAATTTCTTTTCAAGTTTTATTTCTTTCGGTACGCTGTTTGGGCAACAGCGTACCTGCACCGTGAAAGTTAGGGGGGGGGGCAGTCACCGGCCACTTGAGGTGCAGAGCCGCTTCCCCGCTGCAAGACCACCGTCCTGAGGGGCTGTTTGTTCAGTGGGGCATGGCGCCTTGGCTGTCACAACCCATGCATGCCGCACACCCCTAACGCTGCCTGAAGGTGATCATCGGTGGTGAGTACACACCGGGGACCCCGCTAAGGGGTCCTCCGGTTCACTGTGCGGCAAAAGTGCAGGTGAGGCCTACGGGTCCTTCCTGGGGGGACCTGCTTTGACCCCTGCGTGAGACTGGCTTATTACATGGTACCAAGCATTTATGTGAGGTTACTAACATTTAGGAGACCTGGCTAGTATAAAAAATACACAGTAGCTCCGGCGCTATAGCGGGGGCAGAGCTACATCAGAGCGGGCTCAGCAGCATTTTGGCACCTTTCTCTGCATAAGCAGCAGCGCCTAACACAGCACCTCCATAACTGTCACACGCTGGATCACTGGTACATGGTGTAGACGGGGAGAGCCGCTATTTGGTGCACAAATATCATCCCTCTGAGGGATTTTTCATTAGACAGACTCACTATTTATATGTTTGTATAAAACGCTGACAGCCTCACTGGGGTTGTGCAGCACTGAGTGCGCTGGTGTCCTCTCTCCTGTGTCTCCTCTCACATGCAATAGGGCAGGCTTGTATTGTGTTTCAGGCTGTGTTGTATGTGTATTGCACTGTTTTTCTTTTCACAATGGTAAAATAGAAGTTATGCAGTGTGTGTAATGCTAGATTTCTCCCTAGCTTATCTGACTCAATATCATGTGAGCAATGTAGTCAGTCATCACAAAATGCTGATAATAATGTGGGGGAGAGTACAGAGCCCTCCTGGCTGGGGGGCTATGAAAACTATGATGTCTGAAAGGTCATCTCAACTCACTGTTAATGCCAATGAAACTCAGGAACTGCAACAAGCAGTGGCAGATCTAGCTGCAAAACATCCCCCCCTGTCCACTACAGGTGCACAAAAACGTGCTTTACCTGCTCTTCTGTCAGATACTGATGATGATGATGATGGGGATCATGTGGACCCCATAAGTGGGGACTCCATCCCTACACAGGGTATTAAACCCCTTATATTGGCTATACGGGATATGTTAAAGCTCCCCCTGGAGGATGCTACTAATCAGCAATAATTTTTCCTCCCACAAGACAAACTGTCTGTCACCCTCCCTGATTCTAAAGGATTGGATGATTTATTTAAATTAGCCTGGAAAAATCCAAATAAAAAATATCAGGTGTCCAAAAAGTTTTTAAATACCTTCCCATTTAGCCCTGAAGGCAGGAAATCCTGGGAAGAATCTCCAACAGTAGACGTCTCAGTCTCTCGCCTTTCTAAAAAGGCATTGCTCCCTGCTCCGGGCTCTTTTACGGTAAAGGACCCGGGGGATAGAAAAATAGAGACCACTCTAAAATATATCTACACTACTGCAGGTGTAGCTCAAAGGCCAGTCATTGCTGGTTGCTGGATGACGCATGCCATTCATACATGGGCTATCAGATTCAGGAGGGCCTTTCAGAGGATATGACCTTGGGTACTACTGTAACTTTCCTAAAACACATTCAGGACATGGCAAGAGTCCTCTGTGACTCCCATATAGAGATTAGCAATATTAATGCTAGGACCACTGCTATGGCTGTGTCTGCACGCAGAGCCATATGGTTGCATCAGTGGATTGCAGACACTGACTCCAAATGTAATGTGGAATCTTTTCCCTTCACAGGTGAATGGCTCTTCGGAGGTGAATTGGATGCATAGATCTCCAAAGCTACTGCTGGAATATCCACGTTTCTCCCTTCAGGGGCTCCGCCTGCTAGACGTACCTACTCGGGACCGTCTACTCAGTCCTTTTGGTCCCCCAGATTTTGATCCAGGGCCCGGGGTGCCTCCGATGAAGCTAGAGGCTCCAGAGGTAAGCCTAAGAAACCAACCGTTGCCGGATCTCAGGACCAGAGCACCAGTTCAGCTTCTGCTAAGACTTCAGCATTACGGTGCCCACCCACCCCGAGGGGATTTCATGGTGGGAGCTCAATTACATCACTACAGCCACATCTGAGACGGTTCCTGCCAAAATGCCTGGGTAAGGGACCTTATCTCTCAGGGTTACAAGCTGGAGTTTGATGGTGCGCCTCCCTAATGATTTTTCAAATCAGGCTTGCCAGCTTTGGAAAATATGCATGTTACGCTACTACTGGCCATCAACAAGTTGGTTCAGTCCCAGGTCATTGTTCCAGTACCCCTGCTACAACAAGGACAAGGTTACTACTCCAGTCTGTTTGTAGTGCCAAAACCAGACTGGTCTGTGAGACCCATTTTGAATCTGAAGTCCTTGAATCCTTACCTGAAGGTTTTCAAATTCAAGATGGAATCTTTGAGAGCGGTGATCGTGGGCCTGGAACAACAGGATTGTGTTCCTGGATATCAAAGACGCCTACCTGTATATCCCAATTTGGCCTCCTCATCAGGCCTATCTACGATCCGCCCTACTGAACGATCACTACCAGTTTCAGCCATTGCCCTTCGGCCTGTCTACAGCTCCGAGGGTGTTCACGAAGGTGATGGCAGAAATGATGTTCCAGCTCAGAGTCCAGGGGGACAACATTGTCCCTTACCTGGATGATCTCCTCATAAAAGCAAGTTCCAGGGAGCTTCTATTGCCTCAAATAGATCGCACTATTCAACTTCTGTCTCACCACGGGTGGATCCTCAATCTACATGCCAGACCTTTCCAATTGGACATCCTGAACAAGTGGTCCGGTTCACATATCCAGATGCACCGAACGATTCAGCTGTTACTCCAAGCCAGGATTTCGCTCCTGTGGTGGTTGCAGTCTTCCAACCTGCTGGAAGGTCGACGTTTCGAGATTCAGGATTGGATCCTCCTTATGACGGATGCCAGTCTACGAGGATGGGGAGCTGTCAGGGGGCGCAGTTCCAGGGCAGGTGGTCTGCCCAAGAGGCCCTACTCCCGATCAACATTCTGGAACTACGAGTGATATACAATGCTCTACTTCAGGCCTCCTCTCTGCTCAGGGATCGGGCAATCCAGGTTCAGTCGGACAACGCCACAGCAGTGGCGTACATCAATCGACAAGGAGGGACAAAAAGCAAGGCCTGCATGCGAGAAGTGTCAAAAATACTTCTCTGGGTGGAAAGAAATGCAAGAGCACTGTCCACAATTTTCATTCCAGGAGTGGGCAACTGGGAAGCGGACTTCCTGAGTCGCCACACCCTCCACCTGGGGGAGTGGGGATAACATCCTCAGGTGTTTCAACAGATTGTCGACAGATGGGGATACCCACAGATCGACATGATGGCATCTCGCCTCAACAAGCTTTGTTGCTACTGCTCGTGAACCAGGGACCCTCAGGCGAGTGCAGTGGATGCACTGACGTTACCTTGGCCTTACCGGTTGGTCTACCTATTCCCTTCGATCCCGTTGTTCCCAAGGGTGCTCCAACAGATCAGACATCACAGAATCCAAGCAATCCTGATTGCGCTGGATTGGCCCAGAAGGGCGTGGTACGCAACTCTTCTGGATATGTCCATAGAAGACCCTTGGCCTCTGCCGCTAAGAAAGGATCTTCTTCAGCAAGGACCGTACATCTACCCAGACTTACGGAGGCTTCGTTTGACGGCATGGAAGTTGAGCAGAATATCCTAACTTTCAAAGGGTTTTCCAAAAAGGTAATTACCACTATGGTGCTAGACAGAAAACCTGTCACGTCAAAACATTATCATCATACCTGGAGGAGATATGTCGCTTTGTAAGAGGAACACATGTATCCGCTTGCAGAGTTTCACTTGGGATGTTTCCTACATTTCCTGCAGGCTGGTATGGATAAAGGCTTACGTCTGGGTTCTGTTAAGGTCCAGATTTCAGCTCTTTCAATTTTCTTTCAGAAGAAATTGGCTATGTTGCCGGAAGTTCAGACCTTCTTATAAGGGGTGCTCCACATACAACCTCGCTTTGTGCCGCCTACGGCACCCTGGGCTTTGAATGTAGTGTTGCAATTTCTATAGTCCTCATGGTTTGAGCCTCTGATGACAGTACCTCACATGGAAGACAGTGATGTTGTTGGCCCTGGCTTCTGCTAGACGCATTTCAGAATTGGGGTCCTTATCGTGTAAAAGTCCCTACGTCTTTTACGAGGACAGAGCGGAGCTAAAGACTCGACAGCAGTTCCTGCCAAAGGTTGTCTCTGCATTCCATCTGAATCAACCTATTGTGGTTCCGTCTTGCTCTGATGCCTCACCTCTTCCGGAGTCTTTAGATGTGGTGCACGCTTTGAAGATCTATGTCAAATGCACAGCTCAGGTCAGGAAGACGTATTCCTTGTTCGTGCTCTATGATGCACAGAAAAAGGGTTGTCCTGCTTCAAAGCAGTCCATTGCTCATGGATTTAGGTTTACTATACAATAGGCCTATGTGTCGGCAGCCTTACCTGTTCCTAAGTCTCTGAAGGCCTACTGTACAAGATCAGTGGGTTCTTCCTTAACGGCTGCCCATGGAATCTTGGCCTTACAACTATGCCGAGCTGCTACCTGGTCTGGGAAGAACACTTTTGTGAAATTCTACAAATTTGACACCATGGCCAAGGAGGATACCCAGTTTGGGAAGGCGGTGCTGCTGCAGTTTCCGCACGTTCCCGCCCATTCTGGAAGCTTTGGGACATCCCCATCATACTAATTCTGTCCCCAATATCCCTTATGGATGCTAGAGAAAATAGGATTTTAAATCCCTACCGGTAAATCCTTTTCTCGTAGTCCAAAAGGGATATTGGGCGCCCGCCTCTGTGCGGTTAATTTCTGCAGGTTCTGTTTTGTGTTACCTGTTCAGCTGTTGCTGTTACTGTTGCCAGACGTTGCTGGCCTGGTTATGTTTTGGTGTGCTGGTGTATAATTCTCACCACCTTTATTGTTGTTATGTTCCATCTCTCAAGTATGCCATTCTCCTTCGAGCACTGTTTTACCCATAACTGACCTGTAGGAGGAGGCAGAGAGGGGAGGAGCCAGCACACCCAGTTGAAGAAATTTAAAGTACACTGGCTCCTTTGGACCCGTCTATACCCCACCGTAATAATTCTGTCCCCAATATCCCTTATGGACTACGAGAAAAGGATTTACCGGTAGGTATTTAAAATACTATTTTCAACACTGGTGAAGGAAAATGTTTATAAAAATATATTATGGATGGTATCTGGTCTCTACTAGAATAAAATGTTTAAGTCTGTTTTTCCTCGGTGTTGGAGAGGCTGTGGCAAATGTGGTTCCTTTTTTCATGTGCGGTGGACCTGCCCCAAGATAGCGCTTTACTGGGAACGGATTGCGGATCTGATTAGCAAGGTAGTGAGTGTCCCTGTTATTAAAGATCCCTGGTCTTTTCTTTTGGGACTACCAATCTCAAATTTGGATACTGTTTCTGACAAATTAGTGATTCAAATATTAAAAGCTCCTAGATGCTTAAGGGCCCCATACACTACAACGATATGTCTGAGGCTGAAGTCGGAGGCGATTTCCCTTGAACTCTCCTGGGAGCTTCCCGGGAGTGGTTCCATATGATTCCATACAATTTGGTACATTTTGCATGTGATATATCGTATGCGATCCCAACCATGCCTGCGGTAACCGACATATCACAAGTGCAGCACTAACGATCTAGGGGAGCTGATCCGACCCTCACAGGAACACGCATCGGATCGGATCGGAAACACATCCAAAATGCCCGATTTCACCCGATATATCGGCCCGAATGCCCGAAATTGGATTAAATCAGTGTATGAGGCCCTTTAGTTGCATCACATTGGAAATGCCCTGAAGCTCGTTCCCTCCGCTTAATGATTAATAGAATTTGGCATCTAGTGAGTATGGAGAGAATAACTGCCTATCTTAATTACAGATCTCCTAAATTCCTACAGGTTTGGATCACTGGTAACTCTTTCCAAATCCCCCCTCCGGATCTTCTATAGCCCTTGGACTAGCAGACCTTCTGTTCTAATCACTTATCTCTATTAGTAAGTTTCTACTACTGTGCCCGACTTGTTTTATTTTTTATCACTCTGCCTCCCTTATTTATTAATTTCTCGATAAGTGGTGCAGAGATGGGGGGGTTACTATTTACCCTGGCCCAGGCCTGATGGAGGGACCCAGAGGGAGCCCATGTCCCATCTCCCTTTACCTGCCAGCAGTGCCTGGACCACGTCCTGTTTCTTCAATAAAGTTTTACAGTATAATAACACCTTCATGACAAATAAGCACCATCCTTGAGAAAGAATCTATTGATTTGAAATGTGTTGGATGCAGAAGAAGGTCCACAAGACACAGCCAGCAGAGGAAATAAGCTGACCCAGCCCAGCTAGGGTAAATTAGGGACAGCGCCTACAAAACACTGGACCATACTGGTAACTGGCTCCACGACCAAGGTATTGAAGCGACCAAGTATTTTTTAGAATGGTCTGATTTGTCCAAAGATTTACAGGACTTTCTAGTAGAAGGTATTCGTTTTATCTTGACTAATAATACTTTTCTATTTAAAGACGACTTCTATATCCAGAAAACAGGGACTGCAATGGGCACCAGGTTCGCTCCTAGTTATGCCAACTTATTTATGGGGTTATGGGAGCTTGAAACCATCTGGACCAATAACCCCTTTGGAGCGAACCTGGTGTCCTATATGCGCTATATAGACGACATTTTCCTCATTTGGAAGGGTGGAAACGACCTCCTTGATGAATTTTTAACATCTCTGAATACCAACAATAAAAACATTAAATTATCTTTTACCACCAGTACCAGCAGTATTAATTTCCTGGACATCACTGTTTATGTCAAAGGAGGAAAATTACATACTATGAATTACACCAAGCCAACTGATTCTGGCTCCTATATTCCCATGACCAGCTGTCATCATGACAGCTGGCTTAATTCCATACCAAGGAGTCAGATAAACCGAATGAGACGGAACTGTACGGAGCATGAGGTCTTTGTCAAACAAGCAGATGAAATGAAATCTAAATTCAAGGCCTGCGGTTATGATGAAAGTAACATCAATCTGGAAATTACTAAATTTAGTGAACTAAACAGGGAGGGGTTATTAAAAACTAAACGTAAAAAGGACACAAATCAGGATCATTATCAATGGGCATTTATAACAGAATATACCAGCCAACATAGACGAATGGAGAAAATTATAAAAAAACACTGGAATATACTTAAAAATGATCCAGTGATTGGTACCATTATCTCAGATAAACCAACATACATCTATAGAAAAGCGCCAAAATTAAAAACTAAATTGGTATCTAGCATGTTTTCCTCAAAACCTACAGGCCCTATAATCAAATCCCAAGGTTTCCACCGATGTGGCTGTTGCCAAGGATGCAAGAATATTAAACATACAGGTAACAGCAAATTTGAAAAGATAGAGATCAATGGAAATGAGGTCCAGATAAAGGACTTCATAACCTGTAACTCAAAAAACGTTGTATATGTAATACAGTGTTCTTGTGATTAGTTCTATATCGGCCGCACTTCTAGGCAATTGAAAATCCGCCTATCTGAACACCTCAGAAATATCAAAAAAGGTCTTGAGACACATGCACTATCTTGCCACTTCAAAGAAGCCCACGAAAGTTCTGTTGAATATATTAAAGCCTTTTATGGTATTAGGGCTGTTAAGGGCAATATTAGAGGTGGAAGTACTGCATAGCCAAAGCCCTAGCAAAACTGGAAATGAATTGCATTTACTCTTATAAAACACTAGTACCACAAGGCCTGAATAAGGACTTCGAACTAAAATGGTTTCTCTGAAAAAATAATATTTATGTTTTGATTGTGTCTATCTGGTTATTGACTTGTGTCTTTTTTTTAGATGTCCCATCATTCATCTTAAAAAAATGTTTTTGTGGAACTGATTGAACTTTCTGGACTTGACTCCACTTATGAAAAAATAACGTGGACATCTTTACAAAAGAAAAAATACACCAATATGACCATCTTTATGTATACTCCTTCATATGTTCATGTTGCTTATTGGATGTTTTTGGTGTATTTTAGTAATTATGTTTATAATAAGAATTTACTTACCGATAATTCTATTTCTCATAGTCCGTAGTGGATGCTGGGGACTCCGTCAGGACCATGGGGAATAGCGGCTCCGCAGGAGACTGGGCACAAAGTAAAAGCTTTAGGACTAGCTGGTGTGCACTGGCCCCTCCCCCTATGACCCTCCTCCAAGCCTCAGTTAGGATACTGTGCCCGGACGAGCGTACACAATAAGGAAGGATTTTGAATCCCGGGTAAGACTCATTACCAGCCACACCAATCACACCGTACAACTTGTGATCTGAACCCAGTTAACAGCATGATAACAGAAGGAGCCTCTGAAAAGATGGCTCACAACAACAATAACCCGATTTTTGTAACAATAACTATGTACAAGTAATGCAGACAATCCGCACTTGGGATGGGCGCCCAGCATCCACTACGGACTATGAGAAATAGAATTATCGGTAAGTAAATTCTTATTTTCGCTAACGTCCTAGTGGATGCTGGGGACTCCGTCAGGACCATGGGGATTATACCAAAGCTCCCAAACGGGCGGGAGAGTGCGGATGACTCTGCAGCACCGAATGAGAGAACTCCAGGTCCTCCTCAGCCAGGGTATCAAATTTGTAGAATTTAGCAAACGTGTTTGCCCCTGACCAAGTAGCTGCTCGGCAAAGTTGTAAAGCCGAGACCCCTCGGGCAGCCGCCCAAGATGAGCCCACTTTCCGTGTGGAATGGGCTTTTACAGATTTTGGCTGTGGCAGGCCTGCCACAGAATGTGCAAGCTGAATTGTACTACAAATCCAACGAGCAATCGTCTGCTTAGAAGCAGGAGCACCCAGCTTGTTGGGTGCATACAGGATAAACAGCGAGTCAGATTTTCTGACTCCAGCCGTCCTGGAAACATATATTTTCAGGGCCCTGACTACGTCCAGCAACTTGGAATCCTCCAAGTCCCTAGTAGCCGCAGGCACCACAATAGGTTGGTTTAAGTGAAATGCTGAAAACACCTTAGGGAGAAATTGAGGACGAGTCCTCAATTCCGCCCTGTCCGAATGGAAAATCAGATAAGGGCTTTTACAGGATAAAGCCGCCAATTCTGACACGTGATTGGCCCAGGCCAGGGCCAACAGCATGACCACTTTCCATGTGAGATATTTTAACTCCACAGATTTAAGTGGTTCAAACCAATGTGACTTTTGGAATCCAAAAAAACTACATTGAGATCCCAAGTGCCACTGGAGGCACAAAAGGAGGCTGTATATGCAGTACCCCTTTTACAAACGTCTGAACTTCAGGGACTGAAGCTAGTTCTTTTTGGAAGAAAATTGACAGGGCCGAAATTTGAACCTTAATGGACCCCAATTTCAGGCCCATAGACACTCCTGTTTGCAGGAAATGTAGGAATCGACCCAGTCGAATTTCCACCGTCGGGCCTTACTGGCCTCGCACCACGCAACATATTTTCGCCAATTGCGGTGATAATGTTTTTGCGGTTACATCCTTCCTGGCTTTGATCAGGATAGGGATGACTTCATCCGGAATGCCCTTTTTCCTTCAGGATCCGGCGTTCAACCGCCATGCCGTCAAACGCAGCCGCGGTAAGTCTTGGAACAGACAGGGTCCTTGCTGGAGCAGGTCCCTTCTTAGAGGTAGAGGCCACGGATCCTCCGTGAGCATCTCTTGAAGTTCCGGTTACCAAGTCCTTCTTGGCCAATCCGGAGCCACGAATATAGTGCTTACTCCTCACCATCTTATCAATCTCAGTACCTTGGGTATGAGAGGCAGAGGAGGGAACACATACCCTGACTGGTACACCCACGGTGTTACCAGAGCGTCTACAGCTATTGCCTGAGGGTCCCTGGACCTGGCGCAATACCTGTCGAGTTTTTCCCAACGGTTTATAATCATGTGGAAGACTTCTGGGTGAAGTCCCCACTCTCCCCGGGTGGAGGTCGTGCTGAGGAAGTCTGCTTCCCAGTTGTCCACTCCCGGAATGAATACTGCTGACAGTGCTATCCCATGAATTTCCGCCCAGCGAAGAATCCTTGCAGCTTCTGTCATTGCCCTTCTGCTTCTTGTGCCACCCTGTCTGTTTACGTGGGTGACTGCCGTGATGTTGTCCGACTGGATCAACACCGGCTGTCCTTGAAGCAGAGGTCTTGCTAAGCTTAGAGCATTGTAAATGTCCCTTAGCTTCAGGATACTTATGTGAAGTGATGTCTCCAGGCTTGACCATAAGTCCTGGATATTCCTTCCCTGTGTGACTGCTCCCCAGCCTCGCAGGCTGGCATCCGTGGTTACCAGGACCCAGTCCTGAATGCCGAATCTGCGGCCCTCTAGAAGATGAGCACTCTGCAACCACCACAGGAGGGACACCCTTGTCCTTGGTAACAGGGTTATCCGCTGATGCATCTGAAGATGCGACCCGGACCATCTGTCCAGCAGGTCCCACTGGAAAGTTCTTGCGTGGAATCTGCCGAATGGGATTGCTTCGTAGGAAGCCCCCATTTTACCCTGAACCCTTGTGCATTGATGCACTGAGACTTGGCTCGGTTTGAGGAGGTTCCTGACTAGCTCGGATAACTCCCTGGCTTTCTCCTCCGGGAGAAACACCTTTTTCTGGACTGTGTCCAGGATCATCCCTAGGAACAGAAGACACGTCGACGGAACCAGCTGCGATTTTGGAATATTGAGAATCCAATCGTGCTGCCGCAACACTATCTGAGATAGTGCTACACCGACCTCCAACTGTTCCCTGGATCTTACCCTTATCAGGGAATCGTCCAAGTAAGGGATAACTAAAATTCCCTTCCTTCGAAGGAATATCATCATTTCGGCCATTACCTTGGTAAAGACCCGGGGTGCCGTGGACCATCCCTACGGCAGCGTCTGAACTGATAGTGACAGTTCTGTACCATAAACCTGAGGTACCCTTGGTGAGAAGGGTAAATTTTGACATGAAGGTAAGCATCCTTGATGTCCCGAGACATCATGTAGTCCCCTTCTTCCAGGTTCGCAATCACTGCTCTGAGTGACTCAATCTTGAATTTGAACCTCTGTATGTAAGTGTTCAAAGATTTTAGATTTTAGAATCGGTCTCACCGAGCCGTCTGGCTTCGGTACCACAATAGTGTGGAATAATACCCCGTTCCCTGTTGCAGGAGGGGTACCTTGATTATCACCTGCTGGGAATACAGCTTGTGAATGGCTTCCAAAACTGCCTCCCTGTCAGAGGGAGACGTCGTTTGGAAACGGCGAGGGGGAGACGTCTCGAATTCCAATATGTACCCCTGAGATATTACCTGAAGGATCCAGGGGTCTACTTGCGAGTGAGCCCACTGCGCACTGAAATTCATTGAGAACGGGCCCCCACCGTGCCTGAGCTTGTAAAGCCCTAGCGTCATACTGAGGGCTTGGCAGAGGCTGGAAAGGGTTTCTGTTCCTGGGAACTGGCTGATCTCTGCAGCCTTTTTCCTCTCCCTCTGTCACGAGCAGAAAAGAGGAACCTTTTGTCCGCTTGCCAACAAAGGACTGCGCCTGATAATACGGCGTCTTATTTTGAGAGGCGACCTGGGGTACAAACGTGGATTTCCCAGCTGTTGCCGTGGCCACCAGGTCTAAAAGACCGACCCCAAATGTCCCCTTTTAAAGGCAATACTTCCAAATGACGTTTGGAATCCGCATCACCTGACCATTTTACTGGTAGAATTGGACAACGCACTTATACTTGATGCCAGTCGGCAATTATTCCGCTGTGCATCATGCATATATAGAAATGCATCTTTTAAATGCTCTATAGGCAATAATATACTATCCTTATCTAGGATATCAATATTTCCAGTCAGGGAATCCGACCATGCCAACCCAGCACTGCACCTCCAGGCTGAGGCGATAGCTGGTCGCAGTATAACACCAGTATGTGTGTAAATACCTTTTTTTTTGGATACCCTCCTGCTTTCTATCAGCAGGATCCTTAAGGGCGGCCATCTCATGAGAGGGTAGAGCCCTTGTTCTTACAAGCGTGTGAGCGCCTTATCCCCCCTAGGGGGTGTTTCCCAATGCATCCTAACCTCTGGCGGGAAAGGGTATGCAGCCAATACTTTTTAAGAAATTATTAATTGTTATCGGGGGGAAACCCACGCATCATCACACATTTTATTTCTCAGATTCAGGAAAACTACAGGTAGTTTTTCCCTCACCGAACATAATACCCCTTTTTTGGTGGTACTCGTATTATCAGAAATGTATAAAACATTTTCCATTGTCTCAATCATGTAACGTGTGGCCCTACTGGAAATCACGGTTGTCTCTTCACCGTCGACACAGGAGTCAGTATCCGTGTCGGCGTCTGTATCTGCCATCTGCCTGACGGCCTATGAGACGTCTGGACAGGCACAAGCTGAGTAGCCGGCTGTCTCATGTCAACCACTGTTTTTTTATATAGAGCTGACACTGTCACGTAATTTTCAACAGTACATCCACTCAGGTGTCGACCCCCTAGGGGGTGACATCACTGTTACAGACACTCTGCTCCGCCTCCACATCATTTTCCTCCTCATACATGTCGACACACACGTACCGACACCCAGCACACACACAGGGAATGCTCTGATAGAGGACAGGACCCACTTAGCCCCTTGGGGAGACAGAGGGAGAGTTTGCCAGCACACACCAGAGCGCTATATATGTATAGGGACAACCTTACAATAAGTGTCTATCCCTTATAGCTGCTTATATCTGTTATTTTGCCAAATAAGTGCCCCCCTCTCTTTTTTACCCTGTTTCTGTAGTTGCAGGATGCAGGGGAGATTCTGGGAGCCTTCCTACCAGCGGAGCTGTGTGGGAAAAATGGCGCTGTGTGCTGAGGAGATAGGCCCCGCCCCCTTCACGGCGGGCTCTTCTCCCGCTTTTTTCTGGAAAACTGGCAGGGGTTAAATACATCCATATAGCCCAGGAGCTATATGTGATGTATTTTTTGCCAACTAAGGTAAATTCATTGCTTCCCAGGACGCCCCCCCCCAGCGTCCTGCACCCTCAGTGACCGGAGTGTGAAGTGTGCTGAGAGCAATGGCGCACAGCTGCAGTGCTGTGCGCTACCTTATGAAGACAGGAAAGTCTTCTGCCGCCGATTTATGGACCTCTTCTTGCTTCAGCATCTGTAAGGGGGCCGGCGGCGCGGCTCCGGGACCCATCCATGGCTGGGCCTGTGATCGTCCCTCTGGAGCTAATGTCCAGTAGCCTAAGAAACCCAATCCACTCTGCACGCAGGTGAGTTCGTTTCTCTCCCCTTAGTCCCTCGATGCAGTGAGCCTGTTGCCAGCAGGTCTCACTGAAAATAAAAAACCTATTTAAACTTTTACTCTAAGCAGCTCAGGAGAGCCACCTAGATTGCACCCTTCTCGTTCGGGCACAAAATCTTAACTGAGGCTTGGAGGAGGGTCATAGGGGGAGGAGCCAGTGCACACCAGCTAGTCCTAAAGCTTTTACTTTGTGCCCAGTCTCCTGCGGAGCCGCTATTCCCCATGGTCCTGACGGAGTCCCCAGCATCCACTAGGACGTTAGAGAAAAAACATTATGGTAAATTTGGAGTCCATTAGAAGGCTTTACAATTATCCCCCTTTCATGCTATTGGGAATGGGTACCGCTGGATATAGCGGTTTGCCTCTTCCCTAACACGGAAGCTACATGTGGAGCGCATAGACCTAGTAGTGGAATGCAAACCGCGTCACCACAAAGCTTCAATTCCCGGAAATAAGCCATGGAACGCACATCCGCTCCGTGGAACGCAAACATGCGCCACGACGGAACAGAGGCGGACGCAGCGTGCTGACACCTCCAAACATGTGGGAGTGTCAACACAGCGGAACCTCCTCTACAGGTACAAGTGAAGGGGGGAATACTTATATCAGCGCACTTCTCATGGGCCCGCTTCCTGTCATATGATGTAATACTTAGTTAAATATGTATCAAATTCTAGTTATCATATAACATGCTGATCCTTTTGAAACAATCTTTTATTTTATAATGCAAGAATTTATAATTCTCTTAATATTTTTACTAATTGACCACCTAGTTGTGAGGTCATTTCCTGTATACCTTATTGGCCAGTGCCCAAATAAATAGCATGGGGTTGCACAGTGCCCACATGTCTTGAGGAAGGCTCCTGCTGAGCCGAAACGCGTCGACAACTTTGGGCACTGTGCAACTTCTTTCAACTCCAAAAAAGAATTTTTTTTTTTTTAAATGGATTGATTGGCACCATTTTTTCATTTTTATTTATTTATTTATAACTGTCCAACTACGCATTGGTATCCTGAAGTCTGAAACAGCTGTGGATTCAAAAGATACCTTGATAGGAACATCTTTACATTTTGTCTTGTGAGTGTGGTACGCACCTTTATTGATACAGAAATATATGAGAAAGATACCTTTATATACTTGACTCATTCCCACTCTAAAGTGAGTTTAGGTATGCTCTTCCATGCATACTTCATGGTGAAGGACACATAAAGAGGGTGAAGAAGTTTAAAGAAACCTTTATGTGCACATATTCGTTCTTCCCAGTGTGAGTTGGGGTACGCACCTCATACAGATCCCCTATTCATGCTACCGTTTTCTTTCACTCTGATGGGATAAAGGACTTTTCTATATATAAAGAAAACATTGTATAAAACAACACTACACATTGTATGTTTGCTCTTTTTTGTTTCCATATAATAATGACTGGACATTAATCACATCAATTGAGAACATCCGTTGAGCAATTGAGGATCAACATACTGAACATCTTCAAGGGACGTATATGTTATATCTATTTGATGTTTATATTGGGCGCTTATACTGAGAAAAATTGTCTTTCTTCTGTTAAATTTCTGTTTTTGTGGGGTGTGGTGGCATCCTGCTAGACAATTTACATTAGTTAAAGCTACCTTGCGCACATTTCAAGTACTCTAAACTTTCCTGGTCTCCTGGCTCCACAACTTATCCTAAAAAGGCTACAAATCATTGTGGTCACATGACACACTGTTATTAATTCTTTGACTTTTCACATCTCTACCCATATATCTTGCTCTCCACTTCTCTACCCTTATCCAGGGCCGAATTCAGCCTTGGGGGGGTCTGGGGCACTTAGGACAGGTGGGCCCTGGTGCAGGGTGATGGTGTATATTAGATTGTGCATACCTCTCAATATGACCCATTCTTGGAGGGACAAAATGCTCTCTACCTGGACTTCCATTTTAATATATGATTGGCATCAAGTGTTGAACTATTTCATTGATAAAAAAAAAGGTATTTCAACAAAAATTATTACAATCATAAATTAAGAGGGAAGTCCAGGTAGAGAGCATTTTGTCCCTCCTGGAATGGGTCATGGTGGGAGGTATGGATTGTGTATACAGGTTGAGTATCCCATATCGAAATATTCCGAAATACGGAATATTCCGAAATACGGAATATTCCGAAATACGGAATTTTTTGAGTGAGAGTGAAATCTTTGTTTTCTGATGGCTCAATGTACACAAACTTTGTTTATATACACAAAGTTATTAAAAATATTGTATTAAATGACCTTCAGGCTGTGTGTATAAGGTGTATATGAAACATAAATGAATTGTGTGAATGTACACTAGTGATGAGCGGGTTCGGTTCCTCGGAATCCGAACCCGCCCGAACTTCAGGTTTTTTTACACGGGGCCGAGCGACTCGGATCTTCCCGTCTTGCTCGGTTAACCCGAGCGCGCCCGCACGTCATCATCCCGCTGTCGGATTCTCGCGAGGCTCGGATTCTATCGCGAGACTCGGATTCTATATAAGGAGCCGCGCGTCGCCGCCATTTTCACACGTGCATTGAGATTGATAGGGAGAGGACGTGGCTGGCGTCCTCTCCGTTTAGACTAGAGTACTAGAGAGAGACACAAATTTTGGGGAGCATATTATTAGGAGGAGTACTACTTGCTGCTGATAGTGTGACCAGTGACCACCAGTTTAATTAATCCGTTCTCTGCCTGAAAAAAAACGATACACAGTGTGACACAGTCACATACCATATCTGTGCTCAGCCCAGTGTGCTGCATCATATGTAATACTGTATATCATTATCTGACTGTGCTGAGTGCTCACTGCTCACACAGCTTAATTGTGGGGGAGACTGGGGAGCAGTTATAGCAGGAGTACATATTTTAAGTACAGTGCACACTTTTGCTGCCAGAGTGCCACTGCCAGTGTGACTGACCAGTGACCACTGACCACCAGTATTGTGATTGTCTGCTGACCACCAGTATATTGTGATTGTCTGCCTGAAAAAGTTAAACACTCGTCGTGTGGTGTTTTTATAAACGCATTCTGCAGACAGTGTCCAGCAGGTCCGTCATTACATAATATATACCTGTCCGGCTGCAGTACTAGTGTGATATATATATATTTTAATTTTATCTCATTATCATCCAGTCTATATTAGCAGCAGACACAGTACGGTAGTCCACGGCTGTAGCTACCTCTGTGTCGGCAGTCGCTCGTCCATCCATAATTGTATACCACCTACCTGTGGTTTTTTTTTTTCTATCTTCTTGATACTAGTAGCTTACTTTAGGAGTCTGCAGTGCTGAGTCTGACAGACAGTGTCCAGCAGGTCCGTCATTACATAATATATACCTGTCCGGCTGCAGTACTAGTGTGATATATATATATTTTAATTTTATCTCATTATCATCCAGTCTATATTAGCAGCAGACACAGTACGGTAGTCCACGGCTGTAGCTACCTCTGTGTCGGCAGTCGCTCGTCCATCCATAATTGTATACCACCTACCCGTGGTTTTTTTTTCTTTTCTATCTTCTTGATACTAGTAGCTTACTTTAGGAGTCTGCAGTGCTGACAGACAGTGTCCAGCAGGTCCGTCATTACATAATATATACCTGTCCGGCTGCAGTACTAGTGTGATATATATATATATTTTAATTTTATCTCATTATCATCCAGTCTATATTAGCAGCAGACACAGTACGGTAGTCCACGGCTGTAGCTACCTCTGTGTCGGCAGTCGCTCGTCCATCCATAATTGTATACCACCTACCCGTGGTTTTTTTTCTTTCTATCTTCTTGATACTAGCAGCTTACTTTAGGAGTCTGCAGTGCTGAGTCTGACAGACAGTGTCCAGCAGGTCCGTCATTACATAATATATACCTGTCCGGCTGCAGTACTAGTGTGATATATATATATATTTTAATTTTATCTCATTATCATCCAGTCTATATTAGCAGCAGACACAGTATGATAGTCCACGGCTGTAGCTACCTCTGTGTCGGCAGTCGCTCGTCCATCCATAATTGTATACCACCTACCTGTGTTTTTTTTTCTTTCTATCTTCTTGATACTAGTAGCTTACTTTAGGAGTCTGCAGTGCTGAGTCTGACAGACAGTGTCCAGCAGGTCCGTCATTACATAATATATACCTGTCCGGCTGCAGTACTAGTGTGATATATATATATATATTTTAATTTTATCTCATTATCATCCAGTCTATATTAGCAGCAGACACAGTACGGTAGTCCACGGCTGTAGCTACCTCTGTGTCGGCAGTCGCTCGTCCATCCATAATTGTATACCACCTACCCGTGGTTTTTTTTTTTCTATCTTCTTGATACTAGTAGCTTACTTTAGGAGTCTGCAGTGCTGAGTCTGACAGACAGTGTCCAGCAGGTCCGTCATTGCATAATATATACCTGTCCGGCTGCAGTACTAGTGTGATATATATATATATTTTAATTTTATCTCATTATCATCCAGTCTATATTAGCAGCAGACACAGTACGGTAGTCCACGGCTGTAGCTACCTCTGTGTCGGCAGTCGCTCGTCATCCATAAGTATACTAGTATCCATCTCCATTGTTTACCTGAGGTGCCTTTTAGTTGTGCCTATTAAAACATGGAGAAAAAAAATGTTGAGGTTCCAAAAATAGGGAAAGATCAAGATCGACTTCCACCTCGTGCTGAAGCTGCTGCCACTAGTCATGGCCGAGACGATGAAATGCCATCAACGTCGTCTGCCAAGGCCGATGCCCAATGTCATAGTACAGAGCATGTAAAATCCAAAACACCAAATATCAGTAAAAAAAGGACTCAAAAATCTAAAATAAAATTGTCGGAGGAGAAGCGTAAACTTGCCAATATGCAATTTACCACACGGAGTGGCAAGGAACGGCTGAGGCCCTGGCCTATGTTCATGGCTAGTGGTTCAGCTTCACATGAGGATGGAAGCACTCAGCCTCTCGCTAGAAAAATGAAAAGACTCAAGCTGGCAAAAGCACAGCAAAGAACTGTGCGTTCTTCGAAATCCCAAATCCACAAGGAGAGTCCAATTGTGTCGGTTGCGATGCCTGACCTTCCCAACACTTGACGTGAAGAGCATGCGCCTTCCACCATTTGCACGCCCCCTGCAAGTGCTGGAAGGAGCACCCGCAGTCCAGTTCCTGATAGTCAGATTGAAGATGTCAGTGTTGAAGTACACCAGGATGAGGAGGATATGGGTGTTGCTGGCGCTGGGGAGGAAATTGACAAGGAGGATTCTGATGGTGAGGTGGTTTGTTTAAGTCAGGCACCCGGGGAGACACCTGTTGTCCGTGGGAGGAATATGGCCATTGACATGCCTGGTGAAAATACCAAAAAAATCAGCTCTTCGGTGTGGAAGTATTTCAACAGAAATGTGGACAACATTTGTCAAGCCGTGTGTTGCCTTTGTCAAGCTGTAATAAGTAGGGGTAAGGACGTTAACCACCTCGGAACATCCTCCCTTATACGTCACCTGCAGCGCATTCATAATAAGTCAGTGACAAGTTCAAAAACTTTGGGCGACAGCGGAAGCAGTCCACTGACCAGTAAATCCCTTCCTCTTGTAACCAAGCTCACGCAAACCACCCCACCAACTCCCTCAGTGTCAATTTCCTCCTTCCCCAGGAATGCCAATAGTCCTGCAGGCCATGTCACTGGCAATTCTGATGAGTCCTCTCCTGCCTGGGATTCCTCCGATGCATCCTTGCGTGTAACGCCTACTGCTGCTGGCGCTGCTGTTGTTGCTGCTGGAAGTCGATGGTCATCCCAGAGGGGAAGTCGTAAGACCACTTTTACTACTTCCACCAAGCAATTGACTGTCCAACAGTCCTTTGCGAGGAAGATGAAATATCACAGCAGTCATCCTGCTGCAAAGCGGATAACTGAGGCCTTGGCATCCTGGGTGGTGAGAAACGTGGTTCCGGTATCCATCATTACTGCAGAGCCAACTAGAGACTTGTTGGAGGTACTGTGTCCCCGGTACCAAATACCATCTAGGTTCCATTTCTCTAGGCAGGCGATACCGAAAAATGTACACAGACCTCAGAAAAAGAGTCACCAGTGTCCTAAAAAATGCAGCTGTACCCAATGTCCACTTAACCACGGACATGTGGACAAGTGGAGCAGGGCAGGGTCAGGACTATATGACTGTGACAGCCCACTGGGTAGATGTATGGACTCCCGCCGCAAGAACAGCAGCGGCGGCACCAGTAGCAGCATCTCGCAAACGCCAACTCTTTCCTAGGCAGGCTACGCTTTGTATCACCGGTTTCCAGAATACGCACACAGCTGAATACCTCTTACGGCAACTGAGGAAGATCATCGCGGAATGGCTTACCCCAATTGGACTCTCCTGTGGATTTGTGGCATCGGACAACGCCAGCAATATTGTGTGTGCATTAAATATGGGCAAATTCCAGCACGTCCCATGTTTTGCACATACCTTGAATTTGGTGGTGCAGAATTATTTAAAAAACAAGAGGGGCGTGCAAGAGATGCTGTCGGTGGCCAGAAGAATTGCGGGACACTTTCGGCGTACAGGCACCACGTACAGAAGACTGGAGCACCACCAAAAACGCCTGAACCTGCCCTGCCATCATCTGAAGCAAGAAGTGGTAACGAGGTGGAATTCAACCCTGTATATGCTTCAGAGGTTGGAGGAGCAGCAAAAGGCCATTCAAGCCTATACAATTGAGCACGATATAGGAGGTGGAATGCACCTGTCTCAAGCGCAGTGGAGAATGATTTCAACGTTGTGCAAGGTTCTGCTGCCCTTTGAACTTGCCACACGTGAAGTCAGTTCAGACACTGCCAGCCTGAGTCAGGTCATTCCCCTCATCAGGCTTTTGCAGAAGAAGCTGGAGACATTGAAGGAGGAGCTAACACAGAGCGATTCCGCTAGGCATGTGGGACTTGTGGATGGAGCCCTTAATTCGCTTAACAAGGATTCACGGGTGGTCAATCTGTTGAAATCAGAGCACTACATTTTGGCCACCGTGCTCGATCCTAGATTTAAAACCTACCTTGGATCTCTCTTTCCGGCACACACAAGTCTGCTGGGGTTCAAAGACCTGCTGGTGAGAAAATTGTCAAGTCAAGCGGAACGCGACCTGTCAACATCTCCTCCTTCACATTCTCCCGCAACTGGGGGTGCGAGGAAAAGGCTCAGAATTCCGAGCCCACCCGCTGGCGGTGATGCAGGGCAGTCTGGAGCGACTGCTGATGCTGACATCTGGTCCGGACTGAAGGACCTGCCAACGATTACGGCCATGTCGTCTACTGGCACTGCATATGATTCTCTCCCCATTGAAAGAATGGTGGAGGATTATATGAGTGACCGCATCCAAGTAGGCACGTCAGACAGTCCGTACTTATACTGGCAGGAAAAAGAGGCAATTTGGAGGCCCTTGCACAAACTGGCTTTATTCTACCTAAGTTGCCCTCCCACAAGTGTGTACTCCGAAAGAGTGTTTAGTGCCGCCGCTCACCTTGTCAGCAATCGGCGTACGAGGTTACTTCCAGAAAATGTGGAGAAGATGATGTTCATTAAAATTAATTAGAATCAATTCCTCCGTGGAGACATTGACCAGCAGCAATTGCCTCCACAAAGTACACAGGGAGCTGAGATGGTGGATTCCAGTGGGGACGAATTGATAATCTGTGAGGAGCGGGATGTACAATGTGATATATCGGAGGATGATGATGAGGTGGACATCTTGCCTCTGTAGAGCCAGTTTGTGCAAGGAGAGATTAATTGCTTCTTTTTCGGTGGGGGTCCAAACCAACCCGTCATTTCAGTCACAGTCGTGTGGCAGACCCTGTCACTGAAATGATGGGTTGGTTAAAGTGTGCATGTCCTGTTTATACAACATAAGGGTGGGTGGGAGGGCCCAAGGACAATTCCATCTTGCACCTCTTTTTTCTTTCATTTTTCTTTGCGTCATGTGCTGTTTGGGGAGTGTTTTTTGGAAGGGCCATCCTGCGTGACACTGCAGTGCCACTCCTAGATGGGCCAGGTGTTTGTGTCGGCCACTAGGGTCGCTTAGCTTACTCACACAGCTACCTCATTGCGCCTCTTTTTTTCTTTGCGTCATGTGCTGTTTGGGGAGTGTTTTTTGAAAGGGCCATCCTGCGTGACACTGCAGTGCCACTCCTAGATGGGCCAGGTGTTTGTGTCGGCCACTAGGGTCGCTTAGCTTACTCACACAGCTACCTCATTGCGCCTCTTTTTTTCTTTGCGTCATGTGCTGTTTGGGGAGTGTTTTTTGGAAGGGCCATCCTGCGTGACACTGCAGTGCCACTCCTAGATGGGCCAGGTGTTTGTGTCGGCCACTAGGGTCGCTTAGCTTAGTCATCCAGCGACCTCGGTGCAAATTTTAGGACTAAAAATAATATTGTGAGGTGAGAGGTGTTCAGAATAGACTGAAAATGAGTGGAAATTATGGTTTTTGAGGTTAATAATACTTTGGGATCAAAATGACCCCCAAATTCTATGATTTAAGCTGTTTTTTAGGGTTTTTTGAAAAAAACACCCGAATCCAAAACACACCCGAATCCGACAAAAAAAATTCGGTGAGGTTTTGCCAAAACGCGGTCGAACCCAAAACACGGCCGCGGAACCGAACCCAAAACCAAAACACAAAACCCGAAAAATTTCAAGTGCACATCTCTATTGTACACACACTTTGTTTAATGCATGAAGTTATTAAAAATATTGGCTAGAATTTGCTTCAGGCTGTGTGTATGAGGTGTACTGTATATGAAACATAAATGCATTCTGTGCTTAGACTTGGGTCCCATCGCCATGATATCTCATTATGGTATGCAATTATTCCAAAATACGGAAAAATCCAATATTTAAAATACTTCTGGTCCCAAGCATTTTGGATAAGGGATACTCAACCTGTATTACATTAGATTTAAACTAACACTTTAATAAGGCCTGGGTACTGTTTGTAGCTCCACCTAATAGAGAGAAAAATATTTTATAATGTTTTTCTGTAGTGGAACAAAGACAACTTAAACAACTTTAAAATACACATGGAAACGTAAAATATATAATTTATCTTGGAAAAATGTAATAGCAGCAGCCTCTGTACTACTAACACACTGGGACAGGACTCAGGAGGATGCTCTGTGCGTGTCTCTCTAGACATGAACGCTCTCATTAGATAGCAGGTTACATAGGACCCTGACACCCAGGCGGGAGGAGGAGAAGCCTGGATCCCTGTCACTTACAGCTCTCTATCTCTCCTCTGGTCAGGAAGCTCCTTCGGTATCTCATGAAACCTGATACTCCTATGTTTCTGCCTGCAATGCATACTGTCCTGCTCACATCCTGGCAGCCTAGTTCTGCTGTTGCTTCACATAAACACTACTTTTGGGGACTAACCCCATAGGAAATTCCTTTTTGGAGCACTCTTTTAATGAAATAATTGTAAAGTTAATGAATAAAGATATGATTTTTGAAGTTAAAACGTAACTTTTATTTCTTACCAAGATAATATAAATGGGGAAAAGGAAATAATGAATATCTTTTCTACGTGATAATATCTCCTATCATGAAGAGAATCATACACAGATAAATTCCGTTCCTAACATGGAGCGATTAAAATCACAGCTATCCACCAGAGTTAAATTACTGGATGCGTACCCCGATGTGACCTCAATGGCGTAGGTTCTAATTCACATTAGCTAGACTATTACAAAGTCTTAGAACTTACTACATAGTGGTGCGTAATGACATTACTGCAATATTAAAAACTTACATTCTTTGTGGACTCTCAGTCACATAAAATGAACAGTTACAGAATGTTAGAACTTACTACACAGCATATTTTTTCTTGTCTGGTGCAGGATTAAAACTCTAGGTTTAGTCGTTAGTTCTGCTGTTGCACAAGAGGGAGAGCTAGTGATGTCAGTGTGCTCTGGCTGGGGCCACTTGACAGAGGGGGGTCCGGGGTACTCTATGCCCTGTATCCCCCCTTATCCCCACCCTTCCCCATCCTTCTAATTCTTACCTCTGCTGCATTCTATTTGTTTAACTTTTTTGCAAAAAAAAATATATTTTTAAACTTTATGTTTAGTGTTCTGTCCACAGTCGCAAGGCTCTAGTGCTTCTCAATTTGTTACTGACATCGTCTTTGCTATCTCTCCACATGTGTGGCTCAAATACCCAGTTGTGCATGTGCTGCTTTTCTGTTTACTTTTGTATTTTGTTTTGCTTATATTGATGCCACTTTTACTGCATTTAAAAATTGCAAATAAACCATTTAAAAAAAAAAAGTCCATTTAGATTAAACATTTCCTTTGTGATATTTGGAGCAAACTAGCGGTGGTTTATGTAAAGTCCTGAGAGTGCGCTCGCTCCTCTGCGTTAACGTCCGCCGTCTTTGCCATATTGCTAACATCCTGTGTCTTCGATGTACAGTGCAGTATTTGTACCAGTGACGTGCAGTGAGGTGAGGCAGCGCCATTCCTGCTATACTAATGTATATGCTAGAGTTTTGACTACTTAAAGTATTTGAAAAATACTAAATGATATTAGAAATATCTTCTTTGTATTATTCTTATCATTTTTATAGTCAAAACTCTAGAGTCAAAAGTCTGTGGCAAGTGAGGCGCCTATCTTTTCTCCACCTCTCTGACCAAACTCCCCAAATTTCCAGCAGTATATACTGCTGCACCTGTGTATAATACCCACATGGACCCTTTGGCTCATATATTGAGTAAATCTGGCTCTGGTACTAGCCAGTGCCTCCTGAGCCATTTATCTCACTGCACGTCCCTGCTCTTAAGTAACTTAATGGGTCTCGCCGGAATATTGCCAAGACTAATGAGTCTGCTGTTCCAGAGCAGCAACAGGGACCAAAGCCAGGTTCCCTTCAGTAGTCATGACCTGCTGGCTGACTCCTATAGGGTGCTTGACTAGGCAGCAATTATTGGTGGCCATAACCTAATCATGAAGGACAAAGACAATAGGGTAAAGTCTTGGTATATATTCCACAATTGTTAAAAGTCTATTACAAAGAACAGTGTCAGTGTTGGGATTGCTGTTGATATAACATTTTCATGGTTTGCATATTTCATAAAATAAAAAAGAAAGTTAATTATATAGGAGCATGTATGCTACAAATCCCACACAATGAATCATCTTGCAAGTGTAAGACCTGAAATGCAAAGAAAGAGACACTCAATTACAACTTCTAACAGGGAAGTAAATCTACAATTTGACATTAATTTACATCATTTGTATTACCGAGCTGAATAATATTAACTTTAAATTAACTATGTCCATGTTTGGATAGAGGTTGTCACAACTGAGGGCCTGAGCTGACGGGAGACAGCCTCAGTTGTAGGGGTTGAGATGTAACGGAACCTGGGAGGTTGTATCAGACCCCTAGACATGTAAGTAACATGTAGAAGAACTGCCCGAAGGCGTGACCACGACAACCAGGGTAAAAGTCAATGATGTTTATTTATGACAAACTCCGTAACACAGGAGCAGTAAAAAGAAAACATAAAAATCAGCAGAGGATAAATACAGTTCCTGGGTACTACAGGGTGGCAAGGGCCACAGGGCTCTGGTAGTGTGAGATAGTTCTTATAATCTTCTAGTTGGAAAGTCCTTACCAGGCCCGACTGTAGCAATGGAGATAGCCCAGGATCGTACCAGCTGGTGTTTCAGGAAAAGCTGGGCTGCTGTAGATAAAACGGCTGCTGTGGGTACTGGCTGGAACCAGACTGATGTTGGCACGGAGTGGATACTGGCTGGAACCAGTTAAATAATAAATGTAGCTTGAGAGTGATTAAATATGAAGTGATATTTGTAGCTTGAGAGCGGTGAAATAATAATGCCGGTGATAAATGATAATCTGCAGAAAAGGGTACCGGCACTTTAAGAACAGCTGACCTCTGCTGGAAGCTGGATGCTGAAAGCAGGTGGATCTGTAGCTGGAAGCAGATGAATCCAAATGGATAGGAGAGTCAGGCTACACCGCAGGTGGAATGCTGGTGCGGGTCTCTTTAGTGGAAGTGTGGAGATAGGAGCTGGAACCTGGAAAACAACCACAGGAGAGAGACAAACTGGAACTAGGTTTGACAACCAAAGCACTGACGCCTTCCTTGCTCAGGCACAGATTACTTATACCTGCAGCAAGGAAGGGATTGGCTAGGCAATTATGCAGATTAACAATGCAGACAGCAGATTGGTGGAAATGAACAGATGACAGAATCCAAGATGGCTGCGCCCATGCAGACACTTGGAAGGAAGTTTGGTTTGTAATCCATGTGAGAATCAAAACAGTAATGGCGGCGCCGGCCACAGGAGACAGGAGACGCCAGACTGACATTTAACCACACGGGCACAGTGGAGGCCGCGGCTGACGTAATCACCACTCTGACATTCTGCATGTAGAAACCCAGGAACAGCGGCGGAGGCCGCGGGAGACGCCATTCCGGATGCAACAGGCGTCGCGGTGACCGCGTCTCAGAGTGAAAGGAGAGGAGGCAGGAACGTGGACATCAGTACAACAGATGGGATCCGGTCCTGGAACGCCGAGCCAGCCCTAGGAGGCATCTGAAGGGTAAGTAATGGCTTCCAGATACCCGGATCGTGACAGCACCCCCCCCTTAAGGAGTGGCCCCAGGACACTTCTTTGGCTTTTGAGGAAACTTGGAATGGAATTTCCGGACCAAGGCAGGAGCATGGAAATCAGAAGCATTGGTCCATGAGCGTTCCTCAGGGCCGTAACCCTTCCAGTCAATAAGATACTGTAGTTGACCGTAACGGTGACGTGAGTCCAGGATCTTGGCCACTTCATACTCAACGCCTCGTTGAGTTTGGACTTTCGGAGTTGGAGGAAGTGAGGAATGAAACCGATTCAGGATCAGCGGTTTCAACAGGGAAACATGGAATGTCCTGGGTATTTTTAAGAAGGGAGGTAACTGAAGTCTGTAAGCAACAGGATTGATGACTTGCTCAATTTTGAAAGGACCAATGTAGCGAGGTGCAAACTTCATACTGGGAACTCTTAACCTCAAATTCTTCGTGGATAACCATACCCGATCACCCACCTTGAGAGCAGGAACCGCTCTAGCTTCTTGTCCGCAAACTTCTTATACCTGAACGATGCCTTGAGCAGAGCTGCTCGTACACTCTTCCAGTTGTTTGCAAACTGATGCAAGGTGATATCCACCGCTGGAACAGAAGTTGCTGGGAGCGGTTGGAATTCAGGGACTTTAGGGTGGAATCCAAAGTTGGTGAAGAATGGTGTTGAAGAAGATGAGGAATGATACTGATTGTTATGACAGAACTCGGCCCAGGGAAGTAATTGAACCCAGTCATCTTGAGAGGAAGACACATAGATGCGGAGGAAGGCCTCCAAGTCCTGATTCACCCTCTCAGTTTGACCATTGGTCTGAGGATGGTAAGCCGTGGAAAACTTTAGTTTGACTTGGAGGACTTGACATAAACTTCGCCAGAATTTGGCTGTGAATTGGACTCCTCGATCTGAGATAATTTCTTCAGGAAGACTGTGAAGTCGGAAGATCTCTTGTATGAACACTTGAGCCAACTTGGAAGCTGATGGAAGACCGGTGAGAGGAATGAAGTGTGCCATCTTGGTGAACCGGTCAACTACCACCCAGATGGTATTGAACTTGTTGCACATGGGTAAGTCTGTAATGAAATCTATCGACAAATGGGTCCATGGTCGACGGGGAACGGATAGTGGAACCAGTTGCCCCGCAGGCGACTGGCGGGATACTTTATGTTGGGCACACTTTGGGCAAGATGCAATAAACTCCATGACGTCCTTTTTCAGAGTTGGCCACCAATAGGACCTAGAGATAAACTCCAGGGTTTTTTGGATACCTGTATGTCCGGCAAAACGGGAAGCATGGGCCCAATGCATGAGCTTCTTCCTTAGCACCGGCTTCACAAAACTTTTCCCTGGTGGGGGCGTAGAGTCCATCCCTACCGTGGATAATGCCAACGGATTGATAATAGGATGCTTGTCTGAAGACTCTGACTCATTTTCTTGCTCCCATGAGCGGGAAAGGGCATCGGCTTTGCGATTCTGAGAGCCCGGACAGAACTGGAGTTTAAAGTCGAACCTGGAAAAGAAAAGTGCCCATCTGGCCTGACGAGGGTTGAGACATTGTGCGCCTTTCAGATATAAAAGGTTCTTGTGGTCTGTAAGTATGGTGATTGAATGAGAAGCTCCCTCCAACAGATATCTCCACTCCTCTAGAGCGAGCTTGATGGCTAGCAACTCCTGGTCGCCAATGGCATAGTTGCGCTCCGCTGGGGAGAACTTCCGGGAGAAGAAACTGCAAGGATGTAAATGGCCATCTTTAGCCCTCTGAGATAACACCGCTCCTACTCCAACGGAGGAGGCATCCACCTCTAAGATGAAAGGAGAGTCGATGTCGGGCTGTTTCAGAACTGGTGCAGAGATGAACCGTTGTTTTAAGAGATGAAAAGCTTGCGTAGCTTCTTCAGACCATTTGGACGGGTTAGCACCCTTCTTAGTTAAAGCAGTAATAGGCGCCACAATGGTGGAAAAGTCTCGTATAAACTTTCTGTAATAATTGTCGAACCCTAAGAACCTCTGGACCCCCTTGAGGGTTAAGGGTATCGGCCAATTCTGGATTGCTTGTAGTTTCTCAGGATCCATCTCTAGTCCGGAACCGGACACAATGTAACCTAGAAACGGAATGGACTTGACTTCAAAGACGCATTTCTCTAATTTGCAATAGAGATGATTGACACGGAGACGTTATTCCTCTAAATTGTTGGCAAAAATGAGGATATCATCTAGATAGACCACGACATGATGGTATAAAATGTCTCTGAAGATCTCATTGACAAAATGCTGGAAGACAGCTGGAGCATTGCTCAATCCGAAGGGCATGACGAGGTACTCATAATGTCCGTCACGAGTGTTAAAGGCGGTCTTCCACTCGTCACCCTCACGGATCCGGATGAGATTGTATGCACCTCTCAAGTCCAGCTTTGTGAAGATGGTAGCTCCGCTAACTCTATCAAAGAGCTCAGTAATCAGGGGTAGTGGATAGCGGTTCTTGATGGTAATGTCGTTCAGACCTCTGTAGTCGATGCACGGACGCAGACCACCATCTTTTTTCTTTACGAAAAAGAAGCCTGCGCCGGCTGGAGAAGAGGAAGGTCGAATGAACCCCTTTGCTAGGTTCTCTTTAATGTATTCCTCCATAGAATGTGTCTCAGGCAGAGACAACGGGTAAGTTCGGCCTCGAGGTGGAACCTTCCCTGGAACGAGATCAATCGGGCAGTCCCATTCTCTATGAGGAGGAAGGATATCAGCAGAAGCTTTACTGAACACATCCGTGAAATCTTGATATGGAGGAGGTGGAACATCAGACGACCTGGGGGAGAAAGAACAGACAGGCAATACTTTAAACAAACATGTCTCAGCACAGGAGGAACCCCATGCCAGAATCTGCGTAGTCGTCCAATCAATAGATGGATTGTGAAGACGGAGCCATGGAAGGCCCAGGACCACAGGATGTGTGGCTCTTGGAATCACTAAAAAAGAAATAAATTCGGAATGAAGAACTCCCACTCTCAGACGAACTGGTAGAGTCCTTAGAGAAATAACTGCATCAAAAATCTTGCTGCCATCCACGGCAGTTAAGGAGATGGACGAAGGAAGTCTCTCGGTGGGTAGGGACCACCGTTTAACATAGGCTTCGGTAATAAAGTTCCCAGCTGCTCCGAAATCAAGGAGGGCAATGACGTTCCGATAACGTTGAGCAACTTGAAGCGAGACTGGAAAATTACAATCATGAGGAGATGGAGAGGAGATCATTACTCCTAGCCGGCCCTCTCCTTGGCGAGCTAGGATTTGGAGTTTTCCCAGACGGTTGGGACAGGCATTGATGATGTGAGACGGAGCTGCACAATAAAGACAAAGAGACTCAGAGAGACGTCTTCGGCGCTCAGCAGGAGTTAGACGAGAATGGCCAAGTTGCATGGGCTCATCTTTAGATGGTGACAGTTGGCGAGGAGGAGGAGCAGAAGATTTTGGAGCAGATGATCTACCACGCTCAGTTGCTCTTTCTCTGAAACGTAAATCAACTTTCGTGCAGAGTGAGATTAGCTCATCTAACTTGGAAGGTAAGTCTCTGGTAGCTAACTCATCTTTAATACGGGTATTTGAAAAACAAAAGGATTGGAAACCGCACTGGTGTAGTAAGTGTATGTGTGAAATGATAAACTATCTGTAATTAGCTGATAATAGAATTCAAGGTATAAATCCTCATTCAGGGAAGCAGACACTTAAGGTAATACACTCCTTATTTTTATGTGTCAAAAAGACTGCCCATCAGCGGTGCTCCCACGAGTCAAAAATATATTGTAAACACAGAAACAAGAGAAGAAAGGAGACTCTTTTTGGGAAGCACTCTTATACAGATAATAATGTATGGCTGATTGCCACAATAACTAACTAAAATTCAATACTTTAATGATTTTCGTTAAAAAAATTAATTACTGAGGAGTTCAATAAGCGCCAATATCTGTTTAAATAGTGACATTGCGAAAATATGAAGAAAATATTTGTAATTAATAAGGTACAAATACCTAATGTAAGCCGAGATGGGTAGCTTTGTGATTTTGTGAAATAAAAAACACCAGCTATGGGACAACCTGTGGTCAAAAATATGTTTATTCAATATATATATATATGACCATCATTTGAAGACTGCTGTATATCCCAACTGGGAATTGAATCCTAGCAGGTAGTTAAATCATAGGTCATGACCGATAAGTGAATCAATGCTCTATTCCAGTGACAGAAAGGGTAGCAAATACTTGCAGTACCAGGGTGTTCCTTGGTGGTCTCCCAGCCAAGTACTTGAACCGGCCCTCCACTGCTTGGCTTCCAAGATCAGATGAGATTGGGCATCTCCAGTGGGGTATGACCGCAGACCTTATGCTTACCCTTGTCACACTGTGTCCTTAATTGGGCACAGGTAAGAGCCAATTTGTGATATTGTGTAGACCACAGGTGTCTAAGTAGCTGATGAAAAAGAATAAGGAGTTATTTCTCAAGGATATAAACAAAGACACAAAAATCAGATACCCATCTAGATATTTACGGTAGAGGTGGTCGCAAATACAAGTAGAAAAACACACCTATTCTGCACAGATAATTAAGAATGTCTATAACGTCTACTTCTAGATTAAGCAGTAAAGGAGGCCTCCAAATTTGGACTCCAAGACCTCAAAATAGATGTATCCCACATATACTCAGGATTATGCAGTAAGGTATATCAAATTAGTGATATTCCAGCTCCAATGCCCCACCATAATTAACCTTCAAGCAGCGGGGAAACAGCACAACAGAATTTATGCCACATATATCATCAATTGAGTGTTTTTTAGAAGAGCACGGAATTCTGCATAACACACATTAAGAATATATTCATGTGTTTGATAGAATCCTAAATTGGATGCATCACACAAACACTAATGGATTATGCAGTGGGATATATCTTGAACAGTAATATCTCTGACTCTAATGCCCCACCATGAATCACCTTCAGGTAGCGGGGGAACAACACGAACAGTAAGTGTACCATATATATAATCAATTGGGTGTTTTAAAAAAAAAGAGAGCATGGATTTGTGCATTACATGTAGAAAAAACATTCATGTATTTAATAAGCTCCAAGAATGGTCGATGCCTCTGCATCTATGATTTTGGTAGCTAATGAGCATTTATTGACTTACTGTTGTTTTTTTATCTGTTGCTCATGCAAATAATGAGGTATTCTCTGTGCCTTCTGGGTATGAATTTATCATGCACAGAGAAAAGAAGAAAAAGTGCTTGAGTCAGAATATTACCTAATCCGGTTATGCAATAGTTTTGTGGTGTCCTACTTGTATAAAGAAGAAATTAAGGGAGAACCTTGTGGAAGGTGCTGGCCGCGTCTGCCCGCGTGTTGCCTGCTGCTGTACTCCGGCCGCACTGTTCTTCCTGTTAGGCAGATGATCTTCCACGCTCAGTTGCTCTCTCTCTGAAATGTAAATCAACTTTCGTGCAGAGTGAGATTAGCTCATCTAACTTAGAAGGTAAGTCTCTGGTAGCTAACTCATCTTTAATACGCTCAGATAAGCCATGCCAGAATGCAGCATACAGGGCCTCGTCGTTCCATGCCAGTTCGGATGCCAGGATCTGGAACTGTATAAGATATTGTCCTACAGTACGTGATCCCTGGCGTAAACGGAGAATCTCAGATGAGGCTGAAGTTACCCGGCCGGGCTCGTCGAAGATACGCCTGAATGTTGACACAAATGCATTGTAGGAGGATAGCAGGGTGTCGGACCTCTCCCATAACAGTGATGCCCAATCAAGGGCTGAGCCACTGAGAAGAGAGATAATGTAGGCAATTTTTGTATGGTCACTGGGAAAATTGCCAGGTTGTAGCTCAAACTGAATCTCACACTGGTTGAGAAATCCCCTGCAGAATCTTGGAGATCCGTCAAATTTTGCTGGCGTTGGAAGATGAAGACGTGGAGCAGAAATGGGTAAGGTGGGTGGGGTTATAGCTGGAGTCACTGTGGTTGACGCACCGGACGCGTCTGATCCACGGAGGGTTGTCTGAATCCCATCCAGCCGAGTAGAGAGATCCTGGAGACAGCGGATGATGTGGCCCTGTGCAGCCTCCTGATGTTCAAGTCGGGCTGCCAGTTCTTGCATCGGCCTGGCCGCTTGATCCTGGTCTCCGGCTGGATTCATATGGTCAGTGCTTACTGTCACAACTGAGGGCCTGAGCTGACAGGAGACAGCCTCAGTTGTAGGGGTTGAGATGTAACGGAACCTGGGAGGTTGTATCAGACCCCTAGACATGTAAGTAACATGTAGAAGAACTGCCCGAAGGCGTGACCACGACAACCAGGGTAAAAGTCAATGATGTTTATTTATGACAAACTCCATAACACAGGAGCAGTAAAAAGAAAACATAAAAATCAGCAGAGGATAAATACAGTTCCTGGGTACTACAGGGTGGCAAGGGCAACAGGGCTCTGGTAGTGTGAGATAGTTCTTACAATCTTCTAGTTGGAAAGTCCTTACCAGGCCCGACTGTAGCAATGGAGATAGCCCAGGATCGTACCAGCTGGTGTTTTCAAAAGCTGGGCTGCTGTAGATAAAACGGCTGCTGTGGGTACTGGCTGGAACCAGACTGATGTTGGCACGGAGTGGATACTGGCTGGAACCAGTTAAATAATAAATGTAGCTTGAGAGTGATGAAATATGAAGTGATGTTTGGAGCTTGAGAGCGGTGAAATAATAATGCCGGTGATAAATGATAATCTGCAGAAAAGGGTACCGGCACTTTAAGAACAGCTGACCTCTGCTGGAAGCTGGATGCTGAAAGCAGGTGGATCTGTAGCTGGAAGCAGATGAATCCAAATGGATAGGAGAGTCAGGCTACACCGCAGGTGGAATGCTGGTGCGGGTCTCTTTAGTGGAAGTGTGGAGATAGGAGCTGGAACCTGGAAAACAACCACAGGAGAGAGACAAACTGGAACTAGGTTTGACAACCAAAGCACTGACGCCTTCCTTGCTCAGGCACAGATTACTTATACCTGCAGCAAGGAAGGGATTGGCTAGGCAATTATGCAGATTAACAATGTAGATAGCAGATTGGTGGAAATGAACAGATGACAGAATCCAAGATGGCTGCGCCCATGCAGACACTTGGAGGGAAGTTTGGTTTGTAATCCATGTGAGAATCAAAACAGTAATGGCGGCGCCGGCCACAGGAGACGCCAGACTGACAAGCGCACATTTAACCACGCGGGCACAGCGGAGGCCGCGGCTGACGTAATCAACACTCTGACATTCTGCATGTAGAAAGTAGAAACCCAGGAACAGCGGCGGAGGCCGCGGGAGACGCCATTCCGGATGCAACAGGCGTCGCGGTGACCGCGTCTCAGAGTGAAAGGAGAGGAGGCAGGAACGTGGACATCAGTACAACAGATGGGATCCGGTCCTGGAACGCCGAGCCAGCCCTAGGAGGCATCTGAAGGGTAAGTAATGGCGTCCAGATACCCGGATCGTGACAGAGGTACAGTAATTCTCTAATTAACAAGGAGTCCGTGACTGACAGTTTGTCAGACTTTTCATAAATGCAGGGTGTGATTCATATTAGGGCAGGGCATACGTACCTACTTGTAAAATGTCCCTTCTTTCTGTATATATTGTACAAAACCTTAATAAACATATTATGCAGTAGTAGTATGAGCACCCCAAAATACATGAGTTGAGTTGTCAAGTATGTGCCAGTGATGTCAGTGCAACTCAGCCTTAGTTTTTGGCCTGCATCAGATCCCATCCAAAGTAGATACTGTCTTAAATATACTGGAGGAGCTTCAACTGTATGTAATTGAGTGGAGTGGTGCAGTGATACTTTACTGTTTTAAAGAAGTGCAATGATACAGTATGTCAAATTAACTCCATACAATAGGCGGTATCCTATTACTTGCGGTACATTAACGCAGGTAATGATATAGTTACATAGTTACATAGTTTATGAGGTTGAAACAACCATTGAGTTCTATCTATTTGTGTTCTACTTATTTTCAGGACTAGTTTTATCTGTTTGATAAAGTCGACCATTGTCTTGTATTATAACTATAGTATGTGATCTATCCTCCATAACCCTGTATATCCTTATCCATTAGGAATTTATCTAGCCCATTCTTAAAAGTATTGACCGAATCTGCCATTTCTACTCTCTCAGGCAGGGAAGTCCAAACTCGTATTGTCCTTACTGTGAAAAACCTTTTCGCCTGTGTGAGGAATCTCCTCTCCTCTAACCTAAGTGGGTGTCCATGTGTCTTCTGTGCTGATCTTACCAAAAACAGATCCCCCGCAAGCTCAGTGTATTGTCCCCTTAAATATTTATAAATGTTGATTATGTCCCCTCTTAAACTCCTCTTTTCCAGTGTGAACATGTCAAGCCTTGCAAGTCTTTTCTGGTATTCCAAAGTCTCCATCCCCTTAAATAGTTTGGGCGCCCACCTCTGAACCTTTTCTAGTTCCAGGATATCCTTTTTGTAGTAAGGCGCCCAAAAATGTGCGCAGTATTCCAGATGGGGCCTCACTAGGGCTTCGTATTGTGGGATTATAACACTCTCATCCTTTGCATCAATACCCCTCTTCAGTGCCAGATTAAGGTCCACATGGGCCTGGAGCTGAAATTTCTGAAGGGCCTATTGTGTGCCGCCAAAGGGAAGATTCCTTTCTATTTTGCATTGAATCTTGCTGGCTGCTTATTTCTTATTATCTGAAATCAATATTGTATGAGCCTGGAACTCCGCTCATTGGAATATTAAGTGTGTGCGACTTGCCACTATAGTGCCCCTTAGGGGGGCATGAGGGAGTGAGAGACAAAGATGGCATCAAGGGGAGAAAGAGAGAGAGGAGGAAGAAGGAGAGGGTTTCATGAAAAATGAGGGAATGAGAGTAGAGAGAGGAGTGATAGCAGTGGCGGAACTAGCGAGCGGTGGGCCCAGGTGCGACAAAATGCTTGGATGCCCTTGTTATACATAGCGGCAGACAGCGTACACTTTTTACACATAACGGCAGACAGCGTGCCCTTGTTAAACATAGCGGCAGACAGCGTACACTTTTTACACATAACGGCAGACAGCGTGCCCTTTTTACACATAACGGCAGACAGCGTCCCCTTTTTACACATTACGGCAGACAGCGTGCCCTTGTTACACATTACGGCAGACAGATTCCCCCTTTTTAAACATCACGTCAGGCAGATTCCCCCTTTTTACACATCACGTCAGGCAGATTCCCACTCTTTACACATTGTGGCAAAGATTCCCCCTTTTTACACATCACGTCAGGCAGATGCCCCCTTTTTACACATTACGGCAGGCAGATTCCCCCTTTTTACACATTACGGCAGGCAGATTCCCCCTTTTTACACATTACGGAAGGCAGATTCCCCCTTTTTACACATTGCGGCAGGCAGATTCACCCTTTTTACACTTTGCGGCAGGCAGATTACCCCTTTTTACACATTGCAGCATGCAGTCCCCCTTTTTGCACATGGAAAGAAAGAAAGACAGAAAAAGAAAGAAAGAAAGAAAGAAAGAAAGAAAGAAAGAAAGAAAGAAAGAATGAATTATACTTACCCTCTCCGCTGGCTCAGGCTCCTCGGTGCAGCTTCTGGCAGATCACGATTCCCGGGCTGTCTTCCGAGAACAGCCTATAGTGAAGCAGAGGGACAGCAGCAGCAGCGCCTCCACCAATAACACAGCGCTGCTGCGGCTCCATCCTCCACCTCCCTCCTCCTCCTTCTCCCCCGTACCGCTGCGCTCCTCTCCTCTCTGTCCGAGCGGCTGTGTGCTGCGGCAGCGGTTTCCCACAGCACACAGCGGCATGTAATGAGTCAGTTTGACTCATTACATGCTTTGGGCCCCTGGACAGTGGCGGGCCCCAGTGCAACACACTGTTTGCACTGGCGGTAGTTCCGCCTCTGAGTGATAGAGAGGGTGTCAGGTAGAAAGAGAGAAAGGGATGAGAGGGGGAGACAAAGAGATGGTGTCAGAGAGAGAAAGGGGGGAGGAGCAAGAGAGAGAGAGATGGAGGGTGTGAGTGGGATTGAGTGAGATAGAGAGTGTCAGGGGGGGATGAAAGAGAGTTAGTTTCAGAGAGAGAAATAGGGAGAGAAAGGGTGTCAGGGAGAGAGCAAGACAGTGCCAGGAAGAGAGAGAGACATTGTCAGGGAGAGAGAGAATGGGAGAGAGAAGGTGACAGTGTCAGAGAGAGAGTGTCAGGGAAAGAGAAAGACAGTGTCAGGTGGAAAGAGAGATAGATAAAGTGGCAGTTAGAGAGAGGGGGGGGGAGAGAAAGAGACAGTGTCAGGAAGGGAGAAAGAGTGTCAAGGAGGGGGAGAGTGAGTGACAGTGCCAGGGAGAGAGAGAGACAGTATCAGAGAAAGACAGTGCCAGGGGAAGAGAGAAATAGACAGTGTCAGAGAGAGAGAGACTGTCAAGGAGAGAGAGAGAAAGAGATGAGCAAGAGAATGTTAGGGAAAATAAGAATTTACTTACCGATAATTCTATTTCTCGGAGTCCGTAGTGGATGCTGGGGTTCCTGAAAGGACCATGGGGAATAGCGGCTCCGCAGGAGACAGGGCACAAAAAAGTAAAGCTTTACTAGGTCAGGTGGTGTGCACTGGCTCCTCCCCCCATGACCCTCCTCCAGACTCCAGTTAGGTACTGTGCCCGGACGAGCATACACAATAAGGGAGGCATTTTGAATCCCGGGTAAGACTCATACCAGCCACACCAATCACACCGTACAACTTGTGATCTAAACCCAGTTAACAGTATGACAACAGAAAGGGCCTCTTAAAGATGGCTCCTTAACAATAACCCGAATTAGTTAACAATAACTATGTACAAGTATTGCAGATAATCCGCACTTGGGATGGGCGCCCAGCATCCACTACGGACTCCGAGAAATAGAATTATCGGTAAGTAAATTCTTATTTTCTCTATCGTCCTAAGTGGATGCTGGGGTTCCTGAAAGGACCATGGGGATTATACCAAAGCTCCCAAACGGGCGGGAGAGTGCGGATGACTCTGCAGCACCGAATGAGAGAACTCCAGGTCCTCCTTTGCCAGGGTATCAAATTTGTAAATTTTACAAACGTGTTCTCCCCCGACCACGTAGCTGCTCGGCAGAGTTGTAATGCCGAGACCCCTCGGGCAGCCGCCCAAGATGAGCCCACCTTCCTTGTGGAGTGGGCTTTTACAGTTTTAGGCTGTGGCAGGCCTGCCACAGAATGTGCAAGTTGAATTGTGTTACAAATCCAACGAGCAATCGACTGCTTAGAAGCAGGTGCGCCCAACTTGTTGGGTGCATACAATATAAACAGCGAGTCAGATTTTCTGACTCCAGCCGTCCTTGCAATGTATATTTTTAAGGCTCTGACAACGTCCAACAACTTGGAGTCCTCCAAGTCGCTAGTGGCCGCAGGCACCACAATAGGTTGGTTCAGATGAAATGCTGATACCACTTTAGGGAGAAAATGCGGACGAGTCCGCAGTTCTGCCCTATCCGAATGGAAGATTAGATAAGGACTTTTATAAGATAAAGCCGCCAATTCAGATACTCTCCTGGCAGAGGCCAGGGCTAGTAACATAGTCACTTTCAATGTGAGATATTTCAAATCCACCTTTTTCAATGGTTCAAACCAATGGGATTTGAGGAAATCTAAAACTACATTTAGATCCCACGGTGCCACCGGAGGCACCACAGGAGGCTGTATATGCAGTACTCCCTTGACAAAAGTCTGGACCTCAGGGACAGAGGCCAATTCTTTTTGGAAGAATATTGACAGGGCCGAAATTTGAACCTTAATGGATCCCAATTTGAGACCCATAAATAATCCTGATTGCAGGAAATGTAGGAAACGACCCAGTTGGAATTCCTCCGTCGGAACCCTCCGATCCTCGCACCACGCTACATATTTTCGCCAAATGCGGTGATAATGTTTCACGGTGACTTCCTTCCGTGCCTTAATCAAGGTAGGAATGACTTCTTCTGGAATGCCTTTCCCTTTTAGGATCTGGCGTTCAACCGCCATGCCGTCAAACGCAGCCGCGGTAAGTCTTGAAAAAGACAGGGACCCTGCTGTAGCAGGTCCCTTCTCAGAGGTAGAGGCCACGGTTCGTCCGTGAGCATCTCTTGAAGTTCCGGATACCAAGTCCTTCTCGGCCAATCCGGAACCACTAGTATTGTTCTTACTCTTCTTTGCCGTATGATCTTCAATACCTTTGGTATGAGCGGCAGAGGAGGAAACACATACACTGACTGGTACACCCAAGGAGTTACCAGTGCGTCCACAGCTATTGCCTGTGGATCTCTTGACCTGGCGCAATATTTGTCCAGTTTCTTGTTGAGGCGAGACGCCATCATGTCTACAATTGGTCTTTCCCAACGGTCTATTAACATGTTGAAGACTTCTGGATGTAGACCCCACTCTCCCGGATGAAGATCGTGTCTGCTGAGGAAGTCTGCTTCCCAGTTGTCCACGCCCGGGATGAACACTGCTGACAGTGCTATCACGTGATTCTCCGCCCAGCGAAGAATCTTGGCAGCTTCTGCCATTGCACTCCTGCTTCTTGTGCCGCCCTGCCTGTTTACATGGGCGACCGCCGTGATGTTGTCCGACTGAATCAACACCGGCTTTCCTTGCAGGAGAAGTTCCGCCTGGCTTAGAGCATTGTAGATTGCTCTTAGTTCCAGAATGTTTATGTGAAGAGACTTTTCCAGACTCGTCCATACTCCCTGGAAGTTTCTTCCTTGTGTGACTGCTCCCCAGCCTCTCAGGCTGGCGTCCGTGGTCACCAGGATCCAATCCTGAATGCCGAATCTGCGGCCTTCTAATAGGTGAGCCTTCTGCAACCACCACAGAAGTGACACCCTTGTCTTTGGTGACAGGGTTATTCGCAGGTGCATCTGCAGATGCGACCCTGACCATTTGTCCAACAGATCCCTTTGGAATATTCTTGCATGGAATCTGCCGAATGGAATTGCTTCGTAAGAAGCCACCATTTTTCCCAGGACTCTTGTGCATTGATGTACTGACACTTTTCCTGGTTTTAGGAGGTTCCTGACCAGATCGGATAACTCCTTGGCTTTTTCCTCTGGAAGGAAAACCTTTTTCTGAACCGTGTCCAGAATCATTCCTAGGAACAGCAGACGAGTTGTCGGGATTAAATGGGATTTTGGAATATTCAGAATCCACCCGTGTTGTCTTAGCACCTCTTGAGATAGTGCTAAAGCTGTCTCCAGCTGTTCTCTGGACCTTGCCCTTATTAGGAGATCGTCCAAGTATGGGATAACTAATACGCCTTTTCTTCGAAGAAGAATCATCATCTCGGCCATTACCTTGGTAAAGACCCGAGGCGCCGTGGACAATCCGAACGGCAGCGTCTGAAACTGATAGTGACAGTTTTGAACAATGAACCTGAGGTACCCCTGGTGTGCGGGGTAAATCGGAACGTGTAGATACGCATCCTTGATGTCCAAGGATACCATAAAGTCCCCTTCTTCCAGGTTCGCTATCACTGCTCTGAGTGACTCCATCTTGAACTTGAACTTTTTTATGTAGAGGTTCAAGGACTTCAGATTTAGAATAGGCCTTACCGAGCCATCCGGCTTCGGTACCACAAATAGAGTGGAATAATACCCCTTTCCTTGTTGTAATAGGGGTACTTTGACTATCACCTGCTGAGCGTACAGCTTGTGAATGGCTTCCAACACCCTCTCCCTTTCGGAAGAGACGGTTGGTAAGGCAGACTTCAGGAAACGATGAGGAGGATCCGTCTCTAATTCCAACCTGTACTCCTGAGATATTATCTGCAGGATCCAGGGGTCTACCTGCGAGTGAGCCCACTGCGCGCTGTAATTTTTGAGACGGCCCCCCACTGTCCCCGAGTCCGCTTGAGAGGCCCCAGCGTCATGCTGAGGTTTTTGCAGGAGCCGGGGAGGGCTTCTGTTCCTGGGAAGGAGCTGCCTGTTGGTGTCTCTTCCCTCTTCCTCTGCCTCGTGGCAGGTACGACAAGCCCTTTGCTCTCTTATTTTTGTAGGAGCGAAAAGGCTGCGGTTGAAAGGTCGGTGCCTTTCTCTGTTGGGGAGTGACTTGAGGTAAAAAAGTGGATTTCCCGGCAGTAGCCGTGGCCACCAAGTCTGATAGACCAACTCCAAATAACTCCTCCCCTTTATACGGCAAAACCTCCATGTGACGTTTTGAATCCGCATCGCCTGTCCACTGTCGTGTCCATAAGGCTCTTCTGGCTGAAATGGACATAGCACTCACCCGAGATGCCAGTGTGCAAATATCCCTCTGTGCATCACGCATATAGATAAATGCATCCTTTATTTGTTCTAACGACAGTAAAACATTGTCCCTATCTAGGGTATCAATATTTTCAATCAGGGATTCTGACCAAACTACTCCAGCACTGCACATCCAGGCAGTTGCTATAGCTGGTCGTAGTATAACACCTGCATGTGTGTATATATTCTTTTGAATAACTTCCATCTTTCTATCTGATGGATCCTTAAGTGCGGCCGTCTCAGGAGAGGGTAACGCCACTTGTTTGGATAAGCGTGTGAGCGCCTTGTCCACCTTAGGGGGTGTTTCCCAGCGCGCCCTAACCTCTGGCGGGAAAGGGTATAATGCCAATAACTTTTTTGAAATTATCAACTTTTTATCAGGAGCAACCCACGCTTCATCACACACGTCATTTAATTCTTCTGATTCAGGAAAAACTGTTTGTAGTTTTTTCACACCATACATAATACCCTGTTTTACGGTATCTGTAGTATCAGCTAAATGTAACGTCTCCTTCATTGCCAAAATCATATAACGTGTGGCCCTACTGGAAAATACGTTTGAATTTCTACCGTCGTCACTGGAATCAGTGCCCGTGTCTGGGTCTGTGTAGACCGACTGAGGCAAAGGGCGTTTTACAGCCCCTGACGGTGTTTGAGGCGCCTGGACAGGCATTAATTGATTGTCCGGCCGCCTCATGTCCTCAACTGACTGTTTAAGGGAAGATAAACCATCACGTAATTCCACAAATAAAGGCATCCATTCTGGTGTCGACCCCCTGGGGGGTGACATCTGCATATTTGGCAATTGCTCCGCCTCCACACCAATATCGTCCTCATACATGTCGACACCACGTACCGACACACACCGCAAACTCACAGGGAATGCTCTAATGAAGACAGGACCCACTAGCCCTTTTGGGGAGACAGAGGGAGAGTCTGCCAGCACACACCACAAAGCGCTATATATACAAGGGATATCCTTATATTAAGTGCTCCCTTATAGCTGCTTTAATATATATATATATATATATAGCCATTAATGTGCCCCCCCTCTCTGTTTTACCCTGTTTCTGTAGTGCAGTGCAGGGGAGAGACCTGGGAGCCGTTCTGACCAGCGGAGCTGTGACAGAAAATGGCGCCGTGTGCTGAGGAGATAGGCCCCGCCCCTTTTTCGGCGGGTTCTTCTCCCGCTATTTTTCCAGTCAGGCAGGGGTTAAATATCTCCATATAGCCCCTATGGGCTATATGTGAGGTATTTTTAGCCTTGTATAAGGTTTATATTTGCCTCTCAGAGCGCCCCCCCCCAGCGCTCTGCACCCTCAGTGACTGCCCAGTGAAGTGTGCTGAGAGGAAAATGGCGCACAGCTGCAGTGCTGTGCGCTACCTTATGAAGACTGAGGAGTCTTCAGCCGCCGGTTTCCGGACCTCTTCACGCTTCAGCATCTGCAAGGGGGTCGGCGGCGCGGCTCCGGGACCGGACTCCACGGCTGGGCCTGTGTTCGATCCCTCTGGAGCTAATGGTGTCCAGTAGCCAAGCAGCAAATCCACTCTGCATGCAGGTGAGTTTACTACTTTCCCCCTAAGTCCCACGTTGCAGTGATCCTGTTGCCAGCAGGACTCACTGTAAAGAAAAAAACCTAAACTAAACTTTCTCTAAGCAGCTCTTTAGGAGAGCCACCTAGATTGCACCCTTCTCGTTCGGGCACAAAATCTAACTGGAGTCTGGAGGAGGGTCATGGGGGGAGGAGCCAGTGCACACCACCTGACCTAGTAAAGCTTTACTTTTTTGTGCCCTGTCTCCTGCGGAGCCGCTATTCCCCATGGTCCTTTCAGGAACCCCAGCATCCACTTAGGACGATAGAGAAAGGGGGTAAAAGAGAGAGGAGGAGGAGCAAGCAGGAGACACTACCTGACTACAGCACAGGATGAAGGGAGGGGGGGTTAGACGAACAGACGAATGGGGGGTCATGGACAGACAGAGCACCATATGGGGACATAGACTGACAGACGGACAGGGTCGTATAGACGTACAGAGCACAATATGGGGGTATAGATGGATAGACTGACAAGGGGTGGGCATAGACAGATAAACAGGGGCGTAGATGATTGGACAGAGCATCATATGGGTCATAGACGGACAGGTGGATAGACGTGGGGGTATAGATGGATGGACAGAGCACCACATGGGGGCAGAGATGGATAGACGGATGGGGCACAGACAGACAGAACACCATATGGGGGCATAAAAGGATAGAAGGTCTGACAGACATGGGGGGCATTGACAGACAGAATATGGGGGAAAAGAAGGACCAGGCATACATCGATGGGGGGTCAGCCATAGACAGATGGGGGGCATAGATGGACAGAACACCATATGGGTGCATACTGCAAATTAATAAATGGACGGGGGCAGGGTATAGACGAACGGACAGCAGGTGGGGGGCATAGACGGATGGACGGACGGATAGCAGGGGAGAGCGGGGCTCACCGTCAATGGGACTGTGTTGCTCTGTCCAAGCACGACCCGTCCGTCAGCCACTCAGCACTTTTGCTACTGCAGATATGCTTCCAGGTTCTTTCCAAGAAGCGGCTCTATTTACAGATTGAGGGCGGCTCAGCACCCTGCCTCCTTCCCCAGAAGTAATTGCCAGGCCCTGAGCCCGGCGCACAGCAGTACTGATTTAAAAATAAAAATGACTACTGGGATTGCTGCGCTCGGGGTGGGTGCGGAGGCGGCAGTGCTCTGACTGGCACTACCTAGGCTGACACTAGTCTGCAGGGTGACACACTCCCAGAAAAGATGCCAATGCTCACTGTTGTTACTCTTTGGTGTGTCTACTGTCTGGCATTACTGGCTGTGGCTTTAAGTGTAATTCTCTGGTGGCTCTGTAGTGTATCCTCAGGTGAGGAAGGGGGGGACAATCTCCGACAGCGGGACGGGGGAGGGGATCGGGCTTTAATGCTCATGGCACACTATAACCTCCGGTGGGGGTGAAGGGGTCCGGGCTGCACTGTAAGCTCCGGGGATGTGGGGGAAATCAGCCATTACTGACTGCGGCTTCCTGTAATATCCAGTGGGGTAAAGGAGTCCGAGCTGAACCTGTAAGCGCCGAGGTTGGAGGAGGGGGGATCAGGCATTATTCACCGCGGCTTCCTGTAACCTCTGGTAGGGGTGAGGGGGTCCGGGCTCACTTAATCTCCGGACGGGGGTGGTCAGGCTGCAATTTAAGCTCCGGGTGTTGGGGTGGCCGCAGGATGCCCGCAGCTGCACTGTAAGCTCCGGCAGGGGGAGGGGAGGCGGAGCTGACATGCAGGCACCTGCATTCTCCTGGGTGGATTCTTAGTAGGGAGGGGAGGTGACAGCCAGCAGTGTTTGCATGGGGCCTGGGAGGATGGCCACTGGCAGCTTGTGATAGGAACATTTTTTTTCCTGTCAACTCTGCCTGTATCCGATGGGCCTATTTTCATGGGGAGGCCTGGAGCTGCAGCTCCAGCCGCCCCATTGTTAATCCGGCTCTGCCCCTCTTTATGCATGCTAGTACCTGGTTTGCCTTTTTTGCTGCTATCCTACATTGGGTGTTGCTGCTAAGTTTGTTATCTATGTGAACACCTAAGTCTTTTTTCAGTACGGAGTTCCCTAACACCACCACCCCATTTAGTATGTAGGTGTTATTTTTGATTATGCTATCAAGGTGCATTACCTTGCACGTGTCTGTATTGAAACTCATTCTCCATTTCTCTTACGTCCTGGAGGATACTGGGGATCAATTTAGTACCATGGGGTATAGACGGGTCCACTAGGAGCCATGGGCACTTTAAGAATTTGATAGTGTGGTTTGGCTCCTCCCTCTATGTCCCTCCTACCAGACTCAGCTAAGAAAATGTGCCCGGAGGAGCCGGTCACGCTTATGGAAGCTCCCGAAGAGTTTTCTGCATTTATTTTATCTGTTTGTAATTTTCAGGCAGGACTGGTTGGCACAAGCCTGCCTGCTTCGTGGGACTTAGGGGGGTAAAAACGGCCCAACCTCTTGAAGGGTTAATGGTCCCATTCCCTGCTGACAGGACATTAGCTCCTGAGGGAACTACTCGCAATACCCACCAGGGCATAGGCGTGCGCACGGGGGGTGCCTGGTGCGCACAGGCACCCCCTAATGTACGGCACACACGCCGCCTTCTGCTGCTGCTGCCGCCGGCAATTCCCGTTCCTGACGCTGAAGGGAGGAGAGCGCAGCGTGCGTCTCTCCTGCCCCTCACTGAGTCCCCGTCTCCGGCTGTCATTTAAAATGTCTCTCTGCTGTCAGCCAATCAGAGCTCGTGGACCGGCTCTTGATTGGCTGCCGGCCCGTGAGCTTTGATTGGCTGACAGCCAGGGACACAGTGAGTGAGGTGAGGCACAGGAGAGACGCATGGTGCGTTCTCCTCCCCTCAGCATCAGAGACGGGAACTGGCGTCAGCAGAGGAGGGTGAGCACCGCAGGGGGCATTTATGTATCTGGCAGCTTGGGGGCATTTATGTATCTGGCAGCACTGGGGGCATATTATTTGGTCCCCGCTGGGGGGATTTATGTATCTAGCAGCTTGGGGACATTTATGTAACTGGCAGCTTGGGGACATTTATGTATCTGGCAGCATGGGGGCATATATGTATCTGGCAGCACTGGGGGCATATATGTATCTGGCAGCACTGGGGGCATATTATCTGGCCCCACTGGGGGCATTTATGTATCTGGCAGCTTGGGGGCATATATGTATTTTGCAGCACTGGGGGCATTTGTGTATCTGGCACTGCTGCGGGCATATATATATCTGGCACTGCTGGGGGCATATGTGTATCTGGCACCGCTGGGGCCATTTATGTATCTGGCACCGCTGGGGGCATATGTGTATCTGGCACCGCTGGGGGCATTTATATATCTGGCACCGCTGGGGGCATTTATGTATCTGGCAGCTTGGGGGCATATATGTATTTTGCAGCACTGGGGGCATATGTATCTGGCAGCATGGGGGCATATATGTATCTGGCAACACTGGGGGCATATGTATCTGGCAGCACTGGGGGCATATTATCTGGCACCACTGGGGGCATTTATGTATCTGGCAGCTTGGGGGCATATATGTATTTTGCAGCACTGGGGGCATTTGTGTATCTGGCACTGCTGCGGGCATAAATATATCTGGCACTGCTGGGGGCATATGTGTATCTGGCACCGCTGGGGCCATTTATGTATCTGGCACCGCTGGGGGCATATGTGTATCTGGCACCGCTGGGGGCATTTATATATCTGGCACCGCTGGGGGCATTTATGTATCTGGCACCACTGGGGGCATATGTGTATCTGGCACTATGAGGGCATATGTTTATCTGGCACCACTGGGGGCATATGTGTATATGGCACCACTGATGGCATTGAGTAAGGGGCACCACTGGGGGGCATATATGTGTCTGGCATTACTGGGGGCATATGTGTAAGGGGCACTAGACACAGCATGAAGGGAGGTGAAGGCTAATAGACACAGAGTGCAGGGGGCAGGCTGATATTCAGAGTGCAGGGTGGGAGGCTGAGAGGCACAGAGTGAAGGAAAGACTGAGAGACACAAGTGAGGCAGATTGGAAGAGATGTGTGACAGGGAGACGCAGGCGGGAGATGAATGTGGATGACAGACAACGCTGGGAGGGGATGATGGTTGGGGTGAAAGACAACGCAGGGAGGGGAGGTGAGGGTGTGCCTGAGAGACACAGGGAGTAGATGAGGGTATGGCTGAGAGACACAGGGAGGAGATGATGGTGTGGCTGAAAGACACAGGGAGGAGATGATGGTGTGGCTGAGAGACACAGGGAGGAGATGATGGTGTGGCTGAGAGACGCAGGGGGTAGGAGGCGACATGAGTCTGGTTGAACCTCTGTGACATTATGATGGTCTTCATCTTCTTCTACATCTTTTGGACCATGTAATTTCCTATATGAATAGTGATTAATGATAGAAGATGCCGTCTGCCCAGGGAGGACATTTCTTCAGAGGTTCCCCGTTGTGAGAAACCACCATATACTGTAAGTAAGGTGAATATGAAATGGAAAGGAATGCTCCCAGAGTGACGAGAAACAGGTGGTGTGTCATGTTGACACGCTCACATTTGCAGTGGTCACGCCCCTTGTGGTATGTGATTTATATTGCTTTGAGTGCCAGTAGGTGATGCTAGACATGCCCAATAGGCGGTGCTAGACACGCCCAGTAGGTGGTGCTAAACACATCCCTGCGACGGTGCACCCCCTAATAAAATGTTCTGCGCACGCCTATGCACCAGGGCGAGCGTACATTCCCACAGCACGCCACCACCCCTAACAGAGCCAGAAGAAAGAAGAGTGGTGAGTACTAAGCTGGCGTCCCGGTTAGTGGGTCGCCGGCCATTATGGCGGCATGAGGGTAGAGAGACACACGGCTTCTAACCGGGGCAGATTGCATCTCCAGACTCAGTACACAACTGCGTCTCACTTCACTGTACACAGTACCCACACTGGCAAACTAAGCCTTAAAACGGTTTTGTCTCCATTTTAAGCACAATTTACCTCAGCCAATATAAAAAAAGTGGGAAGACTTTGCGCCACTGAAGGGGCGGGACTTCACTACGAGAGGATCCAGCAGCTCACCAGCGCCATTTTCCCTCTGCAGTGGACACAGACGCTGACTGACAGGGACGTGCAGCTCCTTCGGTGTGACTCCAGATTACCTCAGCGGTACGAGGGGGTCATAGCAGGGAAGGAGCGATTATTGGTGTACTGAGTCCCCAATCTGGGTACTCAGTCGGTGACCCGGCTAAGCTTGGCATTAGCGATAAAGGCGCAGTGTACTGGCTCCAAATACCTCTGTGTCTCCCTGGAAGGGCTCTTTGTGGGTTAATTGTGTTTTTAACCTTTCCTGTGTTTGTGTGCTGTCACATTTACAATATGTCAGGCAAAGAGTGTGTTTCATGTACGGCAGAGTGTTCCTCTTCCGCAGGGAACTCACTACTATGTACTCAGTGTAGTGCACCTTCTCAGTCTATGGATGAGATTATGAACAGAGACCCCACAAGCATCTCAGTCCCTTGCAATTTGTCCACAAAAACGAACTCTGGCCCATATCCTGCAGTCTGACTCTGACGCTGAGGGGTCAGACATGGAGGAGGGGGAGGTGGATTCAGAAGGGGGACACACTGCTCTGTCACAGGGAATACAGGCTCTTATTGAGGCTATCAGAGATGTGCTACAAATTCCTGATAAGGTGACAGAGGAGTGTGAGGAATCTTATTTTAATGTAAAAAAGAAGTCCACAGTCACTTTTCCTGTGTCAAAGGAATTGAATTCCCTGTTTGAAGAACCGTGGTTTCAAATCCCTAAAAGGTTACTGTCATCTCTTCCTTTTCCTCCTGAGGATAGGAAAAAATGGGAATGTCCACCGATCGTGGATGCATCTGTGTCCAGGTTGTCATGGAAAATTGTGTTACCTGTTCCTGGTGCAGCCTCCCTGAAAGACGCTGCTGATCGTAAGATTGAGACTACACTCAAATCCTTGTACACATCTGCTGGGGTGGCTCAGAGACCCACTATAGCATTTTCATGGATTACTAAAGCCATTGCTAAATGGTCGGGTAACCTTATTGAAGGGTTGGATTCCTTATCTAGGAGGGAGATTGTGTTACTCCTGCAACATATACAGGACTCTGCAAACAATATGGTGGAAGCCATAAAAGAAGTAGGTTTGCTTAATGCACGGCGCACGCACCACTGCTATGGCAGTGTCAGCACACAGGGGCTTGTGGTTATGCCAGTAGACTGCAGACGTGGACTCCAGGAAAGGTGTGGAAGGCCTACCCTTCACGGGAGAGGCCTTATTTGGAGATGGACTGGACAAATAGATCTCCAAAGCTACTGGTGGTAAGTCCACATATCTTCCTTCTGCAGTTCCCCCAACCAGGAAGACCTACTCAGGACCTACTCTACAGTCCTCTAAAGTCAGGGGATCGTCTACTGCCACCAGAGGTGCTAGAGGTAAACCACGCAAACCAGCAGCTGCTGGTTCTCAGGAACAGAGCTTCAGTGCTGCTTCCTCAAAGCCTCCTGCATGACGGTGGACCGCGTGGCCTGGAAGACTGGCAGGTAGGAGCCAGACTAAAAAATGTCAGTCACATCAGGACAACATCATGCCAGGATCCCTGTGTCATAGATCTTATTTCCCAGGGCTACAGACTGGAGTTCCAGGAGCTCCCACCTCACAGGTTCTTCAAATCAGGCTTGCCAGCTTCACAAGAGGAAAGTATAACCTTACAGGATTCCATTCAAAAACTGGTACAGACTCAGGTCATTGTTCCAGTTCCACCTCATCTGCACAACAAGGGGTACTATTCCAACTTGTTTATGGTACCGAAACTGGACGGTTCAGTGAGACCGATTGTGAATCTAAAATTGTTGAACCCGTACTTACGAGTGTTCAAATTCAAGATGGAGTCTCTGAGAGCGGTGATCTCAGGTCTGGAGGAGGGGGAATTCCTAGTGTCTCTGGATATCAAGGATGCGTACCTTCACATTCCGATCTGGCCACCTCACCAGGCTTATCTACGCTTTGCACTACAAGACTGTCACTACCAGTTCCAGGCCTTGTCATTTAGTCTATCCACGGCACTGAGGGTGTTCACCAAGGTGATGGCAGAGATTATGTTTCTCCTTTGCAAGTATGGAGTGAACATAATTCCGTACCTGGACGATCTTCTGATAAAGGCACCGTCCAAGGAAAGATTGCTGGGCAGCATTGTTCTCTCAACCAGACTACTCCTGGATAACTGTTGGATTCTAAATCTTCCGAAATCTCATTTAGAGCCAACTCGGATGCTCCCATTTCTCAGAATAATACTGGATACAGAGTCACAGAAAGTTTTTCTTCCATTGGAAAAGGCATTGGTAATCCAGTCGATGGTTCGGGATGTCCTGTAGCCAACCCGGATATCGGTGCATCTATGCATTCGCCTTCTGGGGAAAATGGTGGCCTCTTACGAGGTGCTTCAGTATGGAAGGTTTCATTCGAGGCCCTTCCAGCTGGATCTGTTGGACAAATGGTCCAGATCGCATCTTCACATGCACCTTGAAACAAAAATTCCCATTCAGTGTCACTTAAAGCATCCCTCATCATGTGAAGGTTGGCTTTGCTAAAGTTCAGAGTCCTAGTTGAACCTATATAGGACTGCGTATGAAAATTCATAGTAAATGTGACATATTGTGGTTGCTGTTTCCTATGGGCTCCCCTACTATAATATTTGATATCAAATCCCCATTATTTGTCAACAACAGGTCTAAGATTGCATTGTACCTAGTTGGTTTCTCGATTAGTTGAAGTGAGTTTTTATCATTTAGTGTGTTTAAAAACATATTACCCCTAGCAGTATCACATGACTCATTTGTCCAATGTATTTCCGGATAGTTGAAATCTCCCATCACTATTACGTAACCTACTCACCCCTCTTTACCAATTTGCTTCTGCAACATTTCCTCATGAGACACATTAATACTAGAGATGAGCGGGTTAGGTTCGTCGAGTTCCAAACCCCCCCGAACTTCACCTATTTTACACGGTTCCGAGGCAACCTCGGATCTTCCTGCCTTGCTCGGTTAACCTGAACGCGCCCGAATGTCATCATCCCACTATCGGATTCTCGCGAGATTCATATTCTATATAAAGAGTCGCGCGTCGCCGCCATTTTCACTCGTGCATTGGAGATTGAACGGAGAGGACGTGGCTGCGTTCTCTCTCTGAAAAGCTCCGTAATCTGTGCTCAGTGTGCTGCAAATATCTGTGCTCAGTGTGCTGCAAATATCTGTGCTCAGTGTGCTGAAAATATCTACGTTCTCTGCCTGAAAACGCTCCATATCTGTGCTCAGTGTGCTGCAAATATCTGCGCTCAGTGTGCTTTATTGTGGGGACTGGGGACCACCAGTATAATAGTAGTACAGTACAGTAGGCCATTGCTGTATCTTGCAGCTCTGTGTCACTGCAAGTATCCATTCCATATCTGTGCTGCATTATTGTGAGCAGTATATAGTAGGACAATGCAGCATTTCGGTGACCAACAGTATATAGTTGTACAGTAGGCCATTGCTGTATCTTGCAGCTCTGTGTCACTGCAAGTATCCATTCCATATCTGTGCTGCATTATTGTGAGCAGTATATAGTAGGACAGTGCAGCATTTTTGGTGACCAACAGTATATAGTTGTACAGTACATTAGGCCATTGCTGTAGTATCTTGCAGCTCTGTGTCACTGCAAGTATCCATTCCATATCTGTGCTGCATTTTTGTGAGCAGTATATATAGTAGTACAGTGCAGCATTTTGGTGACCAAAAGTATATAGTTGTACAGTACAATAGGCCATTGCTGTAGCTTGCAGCTCAGTGTCACTGCAAGTATCCATTCCATATCTGTGCTGCATTATTGTGAGCAGTATATATAGTATTACAGTGCAGCATTTTGGTGACCAACAGTATATAGTTGTACAGTAGGCCATTGCTGTATCTTGCAGCTCTGTGTCACTGCAAGTATCCATTCCATATCTGTGCTGCATTATTGTGAGCAGTATATAGTAGGACAGTGCAGCATTTTGGTGACTAGCAGTATACATATATAGTACAGTACAGTAGGCCATTGCTGTATCTTGCAGCTCTGTGTCACTGCAAGTATCCATTCCATATCTGTGCTGCATTATTGTGAGCAGTATATAGTAGGACAGTGCAGCATTTTGGTGACTAGCAGTATACATATATAGTACAGTTCAGTAGGCCATTGCTGTATCTTGCAGCTCTGTGTCACTGTAAGTATCCATTCCATATCTGTGCTGCATTATTGTGAGCAGTATATAGTAGGACAGTGCAGCATTTTGGTGACCAACAGTATATAGTTGTACAGTAGGCCATTGCTGTATCTTGCAGCTCTGTGTCACTGCAAGTATCCATTCCATATCTGTGCTGCATTATTGTGAGCAGTATATAGTAGGACAGTGCAGCATTTTGGTGACTAGCAGTATACATATATAGTACAGTACAGTAGGCCATTGCTGTATCTTGCAGCTCTGTGTCACTGTAAGTATCCATTCCATATCTGTGCTGCATTATTGTGAGCAGTATATAGTAGGACAGTGCAGCATTTTGGTGACCAGCAGTATACATATATAGTACAGTACAGTAGGCCATTGCTGTATCTTGCAGCTCTGTGTCACTGCAAGTATCCATTCCATATCTGTGCTGCATTATTGTGAGCAGTATACAGTAGGACAGTGCAGCATTTTGGTGACCAACAGTATAAAGTTGTACAGTACATTAGGCCATTGCTGTAGTATCTTGCAGCTCTGTGTCACTGCAAGTATCCATTCCATATCTGTGCGGCATTATTGTGAGCAGTATATTGTCGGACAGTGCAGCATTTTGGTGACCAGCAGTATACATATATAGTACAGTACAGTAGGCCATTGCTGTATCTTGCAGCTCTGTGTCACTGCAAGTATCCATTCCATATCTGTGCTGCATTATTGTGAGCAGTATATAGTAGGACAGTGCAGCATTTTGGTGACCAACAGTATATAGTTGTACAGTACATTAGGCCATTGCTGTAGTATCTTGCAGCTCTGTGTCACTGCAAGTATCCATTCCATATCTGTGCTGCATTTTTGTGAGCAGTATATATAGTAGTACAGTGCAGCATTTTGGTGACCAACAGTATATAGTTGTACAGTACAGTAGGCCATTGCTGTAGCTTGCAGCTCAGTGTCACTGCAAGTATCCATTCCATATCTGTGCTGCATTATTGTGAGCAGTATATATAGTATTACAGTGCAGCATTTTGGTGACCAACAGTATATAGTTGTACAGTAGGCCATTGCTGTATCTTGCAGCTCTGTGTCACTGCAAGTATCCATTCCATATCTGTGCTGCATTATTGTGAGCAGTATGTAGTAGGACAGTGCAGCATTTTGGTGACTATCAGTATACATATATAGTACAGTTCAGTAGGCCATTGCTGTATCTTGCAGCTCTGTGTCACTGCAAGTATCCATTCCATATCTGTGCTGCATTATTGTGAGCAGTATATAGTAGGACAGTGCAGCATTTTGGTGACCAGCAGCATACATATATAGTACAGTACAGTCAGTGGCGTAACTAGAAATTTTTCTCCCCTAAGCCAAAAAATTCTTCGGCGCCCCCCCCCCCCCCCCTTTCATGCTCCATAACTGGGAGCAAGAAAGGAATAAATATTGCGCGCGCCAAAGGCGCGCGCGTCAAAAAAGGGGCGTGGTTTTGTTGGAATGGGCGTGGTTTCGCATAAAGGGGCGTGGCATTGCAGGAAAAGACTACCTTATACCCCAGTTTTGCAACCTGCACGCCCATACGTTGGCCACCACAGGAAAGAAAAATAATCCTGATTCATGCCCCTTACATTATTTGTCATTTTTCCTCCTTATAGTAATGTAGAGATGAGCGGGTTCGGTTTCTCTGAATCCGAACCCGCACGAACTTCATGTTTTTTTTCACGGGTCCGAGCGACTCGGATCTTCCCGCCTTGCTTGGTTAACCCGAGCGCGCCCGAACGTCATCATGACGCTGTCGGATTCTCGCGAGACTCGGATTCTATATAAGGAGCCGCGCGTCGCCGCCATTTTCACACGTGCATTGAGATTGATAGGGAGAGGACGTGGCTGGCGTCCTCTCCATTTAGATTAGAAGAGAGAGAGAGAGAGATTGACCTGATTTACTGGAGCTTAGGAGTACTGTAGAACTGTAGAGAGTGCAGAGTTTACTAGTGACTGACCACAGTGACCACCAGACAGTGCAGTTTTATTTAATATATCCGTTCTCTGCCTGAAAAAAACGATACACAGTGACTCAGTCACATACCATATCTGTGTGCACTGCTCAGCCCAGTGTGCTGCATCATCTATGTATATATCTGACTGTGCTCAGCTCACACATCTTATAATTGTGGGGGAGACTGGGGAGCACTGCAGTGCCAGTTATAGGTTATAGCAGGAGCCAGGAGTACATATTATTATTAAAATCAAACAGTGCACACTTTTGCTGCAGGAGTGCCACTGCCAGTGTGACTGACCAGTGACCTGACCACACTGACCACCAGTATAGTTAGTAGTATAGTATACTATATTGTGATTGCCTGAAAAAGTTAAACACTCGTATCTGACTGTGCTCAGCTCACACATCTTATAATTGTGGGGGAGACTGGGGAGCACTGCAGTGCCAGTTATAGGTTATAGCAGGAGCCAGGAGTACATATTATTATTAAAATTAAACAGTGCACACTTTTGCTGCAGGAGTGCCACTGCCAGTGTGACTGACCAGTGACCTGACCACACTGACCACCAGTATAGTTAGTAGTATAGTATACTATATTGTGATTGCCTGAAAAAGTTAAACACTCACTTGTGTGGTGTTTTTTTTTAAATTCTATAAAAAACTCATTCTGCTGACAGACAGTGTCCAGCAGGTCCGTCATTATATAATATATACCTGTCCGGCTGCAGTAGTGATATATATATATTTTTTATATCATTATTTATCATCTAGTCGCAGCAGACACAGTACGGTAGTTCACGGCTGTAGCTACCTCTGTGTCGGCACTCGGCAGTCCGTCCATAATTGTATACCACCTACCCGTGGTTTTTTTTTCTTTCTTCTTTATACATACATACTACTACTACATCTCTTTATCAACCAGTCTATATTAGCAGCAGACACAGTACAGTACGGTAGTCCACGGCTGTAGCTACCTCTGTGTCGGCACTGGGCAGTCCGTCCATAATTGTATACCACCTACCCGTGTTTTTTTTTTCTTTCTTCTTTATACATACATACTACTACTACTACATCTCTTTATCAACCAGTCTATATTAGCAGCAGACACAGTACAGTACGGTAGTCCACGGCTGTAGCTACCTCTGTGTCGGCACTGGGCAGTCCGTCCATAATTGTATACCACCTACCCGTGGTTTTTTTTTCTTTCTTCTTTATACATACATACTACTACTACTACATCTCTTTATCAACCAGTCTATATTAGCAGCAGACACAGTACAGTACGGTAGTCCACGGCTGTAGCTACCTCTGTGTCGGCACTGGGCAGTCCGTCCATAATTGTATACCACCTACCCGTGGTTTTTTTTTCTTTCTTCTTTATACATACATACTACTACTACTACATCTCTTTATCAACCAGTCTATATTAGCAGCAGACACAGTACAGTACGGTAGTCCACGGCTGTAGCTACCTCTGTGTCGGCACTCGGCAGTCCATCCATAATTGTATACTAGTATCCATCCATCTCCATTGTTTACCTGAGGTGCCTTTTAGTTGTGCCTATTAAAATATGGAGAACAAAAATGTTGAGGTTCCAAAATTAGGGAAAGATCAAGATCCATTTCCACCTCGTGCTGAAGCTGCTGCCACTAGTCATGGCCGAGATGATGAAATGCCAGCAACGTCGTCTGCCAAGGCCGATGCCCAATGTCATAGTACAGAGCATGTCAAATCCAAAACACCAAATATCAGTAAAAAAAGGACTCCAAAACCTAAAATAAAATTGTCGGAGGAGAAGCGTAAACTTGCCAATATGCCATTTACCACACGGAGTGGCAAGGAACGGCTGAGGACCTGGCCTATGTTCATGGCTAGTGGTTCAGCTTCACATGAGGATGGAGGCACTCAGCCTCTCGCTAGAAAAATGAAAAGACTCAGGCTGGCAAAAGCAGAAGCACCGCAAAGAACTGTGCGTTCTTCGAAATCCCAAATCCACAAGGAGAGTCCAATTGTGTCGGTTGCGATGCCTGACCTTCCCAACACTGGACGTGAAGAGCATGCGCCTTCCACCATTTGCACGCCCCCTGCAAGTGCTGGAAGGAGCACCCGCAGTCCAGTTCCTGATAGTCAGATTGAAGATGTCAGTGTTGAAGTACACCAGGATGAGGAGGATATGGGTGTTGCTGGCGCTGGGGAGGAAATTGACCAGGAGGATTCTGATGGTGAGGTGGTTTGTTTAAGTCAGGCACCCGGGGAGACACCTGTTGTCCGTGGGAGGAATAGGGCCGTTGACATGCCTGGTGAAAATACCAAAAAAATCAGCTCTTCGGTGTGGAAGTATTTCACCAGAAATGCGGACAACAGGTGTCAAGCCGTGTGTTCCCTTTGTCAAGCTGTAATAAGTAGGGGTAAGGACGTTAACCACCTCGGAACATCCTCCCTTATACGTCACCTGCAGCGCATTCATAATAAGTCAGTGACAAGTTCAAAAACTTGGGCCGACAGCGGAAGCAGTCCACTGACCAGTAAATCCCTTCCTCTTGTAACCAAGCTCACGCAAACCACCCCACCAACTCCCTCAGTGTCAATTTCCTCCTTCCCCAGGAATGCCAATAGTCCTGCAGGCCATGTCACTGGCAATTCTGACGAGTCCTCTCCTGCCTGGGATTCCTCCGATGCATCCTTGCGTGTAACGCCTACTGCTGCTGGCGCTGCTGTTGTTGCTGCTGGGAGTCGATGGTCATCCCAGAGGGGAAGTCGTAAGCCCACTTGTACTACTTCCAGTAAGCAATTGACTGTCCAACAGTCCTTTGCGAGGAAGATGAAATATCACAGCAGTCATCCTGTTGCAAAGCGGATAACTGAGTCCTTGACAACTATGTTGGTGTTAGACGTGCGTCCGGTATCCGCCGTTAGTTCACAGGGAACTAGACAATTTATTGAGGCAGTGTGCCCCCGTTACCAAATACCATCTAGGTTCCACTTCTGTAGGCAGGCGATACCGAGAATGTACACGGACGTCAGAAAAAGACTCACCAGTGTCCTAAAAAATGCAGTTGTACCCAATGTCCACTTAACCACGGACATGTGGACAAGTGGAGCAGGGCAGGGTCAGGACTATATGACTGTGACAGCCCACTGGGTAGATGTATGGACTCCCGCCGCAAGAACAGCAGCGGCGGCACCAGTAGCAGCATCTCGCAAACGCCAACTCTTTCCTAGGCAGGCTACGCTTTGTATCACCGCTTTCCAGAATACGCACACAGCTGAAAACCTCTTACGGCAACTGAGGAAGATCATCGCAGAATGGCTTACCCCAATTGGACTCTCCTGTGGATTTGTGGCATCGGACAACGCCAGCAATATTGTGTGTGCATTAAATATGGGCAAATTCCAGCACGTCCCATGTTTTGCACATACCTTGAATTTGGTGGTGCAGAATTTTTAAAAAAACGACAGGGGCGTGCAAGAGATGCTGTCGGTGGCCAGAAGAATTGCGGGACACTTTCGGCGTACAGGCACCACGTACAGAAGACTGGAGCACCACCAAAAACTACTGAACCTGCCCTGCCATCATCTGAAGCAAGAAGTGGTAACGAGGTGGAATTCAACCCTCTATATGCTTCAGAGGTTGGAGGAGCAGCAAAAGGCCATTCAAGCCTATACAATTGAGCACGATATAGGAGGTGGAATGCACCTGTCCCAAGTGCAGTGGAGAATGATTTCAACGTTGTGCAAGGTTCTGATGCCCTTTGAACTTGCCACACGTGAAGTCAGTTCAGACACTGCCAGCCTGAGTCAGGTCATTCCCCTCATCAGGCTTTTGCAGAAGAAGCTGGAGGCATTGAAGAAGGAGCTAAAAGGGAGCGATTCCGCTAGGCATGTGGGACTTGTGGATGCAGCCCTTAATTCGCTTAACAAGGATTCACGGGTGGTCAATCTGTTGAAATCAGAGCACTACATTTTGGCCACCGTGCTCGATCCTAGATTTAAAACCTACCTTGGATCTCTCTTTCCGGCAGACACAAGTCTGCTGGGGTGCAAAGACCTGCTGGTGACAAAATTGTCAAGTCAAGCGGAACGCGACCTGTCAAAATCTCCTCCTTCACATTCTCCCGCAACTGGGGGTGCGAGGAAAAGGCTCAGAATTCCGAGCCCACCCGCTGGCGGTGATGCAGGGCAGTCTGGAGCGACTGCTGATGCTGACATCTGGTCCGGACTGAAGGACCTGACAACGATTACGGACATGTCGTCTACTGTCACTGCATATGATTCTCTCAACATTGAAAGAATGGTGGAGGATTATATGAGTGACCGCATCCAAGTAGGCACGTCAGACAGTCCGTACTTATACTGGCAGGAAAAAGAGGCAATTTGGAGGCCCTTGCACAAACTGGCTTTATTCTACCTAAGTTGCCCTCCCACAAGTGTGTACTCCGAAAGAGTGTTTAGTGCCGCCGTTCACCTTGTCAGCAATCGGCGTACGAGGTTACATCCAGAAAATGTGGAGAAGATGATGTTCATTAAAATGAATTATAATCAATTCCTCCGCGGAGACATTGACCAGCAGCAATTGCCTCCACAAAGTACACAGGGAGCTGAGATGGTGGATTCCAGTGGGGACGAATTGATAATCTGTGAGGAGGGGGATGTACACGGTGATATATCGGAGGATGATGATGAGGTGGACATCTTGCCTCTGTAGAGCCAGTTTGTGCAAGGAGAGATTAATTGCTTCTTTTTTGGTGGGGGTCCAAACCAACCCGTCATATCAGTCACAGTCGTGTGGCAGACCCTGTCACTGAAATGATGGGTTGGTTAAAGTGTGCATGTCCTGTTTATACAACATAAGGGTGGGTGGGAGGGCCCAAGGACAATTCCATCTTGCACCTCATTTTTCTTTTATTTTTCTTTGCGTCATGTGCTGTTTGGGGAGTGTTTTTTGGAAGGGCCATCCTGCGTGACACTGCAGTGCCACTCCTAGATGGGCCAGGTGTTTGTGTCGGCCACTAGGGTCGCTTAGCTTAGTCATCCAGCGACCTCGGTGCAAATTTTAGGACTAAAAATAATATTGTGAGGTGTGAGGTATTCAGAATAGACTGAAAATGAGTGGAAATTATGGTTTTTGAGGTTAATAATAATATGGGATCAAAATGACCCCCAAATTCTATGATTTAAGCTGTTTTTTAGGGTTTTTTGAAAAAAACACCCGAATCCAAAACACACCCGAATCCGACAAAAAAAATTCGGTGAGGTTTTGCCAAAACGCGGTCGAACCCAAAACACGGCCGCGGAACCGAACCCAAAACCAAAACCCGAAAAATTTCAGGCGCTCATCTCTAATGCTCAGTATACATTATGCCACATACTGCAATGGCCCTTAGACATTATGCCGCACACAATAATGCACATGACACAATATGCACACACTGTAATGCCCCCGACACATTATGCCACACAACGTAATGCCTGTGACACATTATGCCACACACCGTAATGCCTGTGACACATTATGACAAGAATCGCAATGCCCGTTATACATTATGCTACACACTGCAATGCCCCTGATACATTATAGCACATACAATGTCTGTGACACATTATGACACACACCGCAATGTCCGTGATACATTATGCCACACACTGCAATGACCCTGAGACATTATACCACATATCACAATGCCCACGATATAGTATACCATACACCGTAATGCCTGTGACACATTATGACACACACCGCAATGTCCGTGATACGTTATGCCACACACCGTAATGCCCATTACACATTAAGTCCTACAGTAAGGCTTCTAATTACTTTTCTCTGACGTCCTAAGTGGATGCTGGGGACTCCGTCAGGACCATGGGGAATAGCGGCTCCGCAGGAGACAGGGCACAAAAGTAAAAGCTTTAGGATCAGGTGGTGTGCACTGGCTCCTCCCCCTATGACCCTCCTCCAAGCCTCAGTTAGGTTTTTGTGCCCGGCCGAGAAGGGTGCAATCTAGGTGGCTCTCCTAAAGAGCTGCTTAGAGTAAAAGTTTTATTAGGTTTTTTATTTTCAGTGAGTCCTGCTGGCAAACTCTCCCTCTGTCTCCCCAAAGGGCTAGTGGGGTCCTGTCCTCTATCAGAGCATTCCCTGTGTGTGTGCTGTGTGTCGGTACGTGTGTGTCGACATGTATGAGGACGATGTTGGTGAGGAGGCGGAGCAATTGCCTGTAATGGTGATGTCACTCTCTAGGGAGTCGACACCGGAATGGATGGCTTATTTAGGGAATTACGTGATAATGTCAACACGCTGCAAGGTCGGTTGACGACATGAGACGGCCGGCAAACAAATTAGTACCTGTCCAGGCGTCTCAAACACCGTCAGGGGCTTTAAAACGCCCATTTACCTCAGTCGGTCGACACAGACACGGACACTGACTCCAGTGTCGACGGTGAAGAAACAAACGTATTTTCCTTTAGGGCCACACGTTACATGTTAAGGGCAATGAAGGAGGTGTTACATATTTCTGATACTACAAGTACCACAAAAAAGGGTATTATGTGGGGTGTGAAAAAACTACCTGTAGTTTTTCCTGAATCAGATAAATTAAATGAAGTGTGTGATGATGCGTGGGTTTCCCCCGATAGAAAATTATTGGCGGTATACCTTTTCCCGCCAGAAGTTAGGGCGCGTTGGGAAACACCCCTTAGGGTGGATAAGGCGCTCACACGCTTATCACAAGTGGCGTTACCGTCTCCAGATACGGCCGCCCTCAAGGAGCCAGCTGATAGGAGGCTGGAAAATATCCTAAAAAGTATATACACACATACTGGTGTTATACTGCGACCAGCGATCGCCTCAGCCTGGATGTGCAGCGCTGGGATGGCTTGGTCGGATTCCCTGACTGAAAATATTGATACCCTTGACAGGGACAGTATTTTATTGACTATAGAGCATTTAAAGGATGCATTTCTATATATGCGAGATGCACAGAGGGATATTTGCACTCTGGCATCAAGAGTAAGTGCGATGTCCATATCTGCCAGAAGATGTTTATGGACACGACAGTGGTCAGGTGATGCAGATTCCAAACGGCACATGGAAGTATTGCCGTATAAAGGGGAGGAGTTATTTGGGGTCGGTCAATCGGACCTGGTGGCCACGGCAACAGCTGGAAAATCCACCTTTTTTACCCCAAGTCACATCTCAGCAGAAAAAGACACCGTCTTTTCAGCCTCAGTCCTTTCGTCCCCATAAGGGCAAGCGGGCAAAAGGCCAGTCATATCTGCCCAGGGATAGAGGAAAGGGAAGAAGACTGCAGCAGGCAGCCCATTCCCAGGAACAGAAGCCCTCCACCGCTTCTACCAAGTCCTCAGCATGACGCTGGGGCCGTACAAGCGGACTCAGGTGCGGTGGGGGGTCGTCTCAAGAGTTTCAGCACGCAGTGGGCTCACTTGCAAGTGGACCCCTGGAGCCTACAAGTAGTATCCCAGGGGTACAGATTGGAAAGTCGAGACGTCTCCCCCTCGCAGGTTCCTGAAGTCTGCTTTACCAACGTCTCCCTCCGACAGGGAGGCAGTATTGGAAACAATTCACAAGCTGTATTCCCAGCAGGTGATAATCAAAGTACCCCTCCTACAACAAGGAAAGGGGTATTATTCCACACTATATTGTGGTACTGAAGCCAGACGGCTCGGTGAGACCTATTCTAAATCTGAAATATTTGAACACTTACATACAAAGGTTCAAATCAAGATGGAGTCACTCAGAGCAGTGATAGCGAACCAGGAAGAAGGGGACTATATGGTGTCCCTGGACATCAGGGATGCTTACCTCCATGTCCCAATTTGCCCTTCTCACCAAGGGTACCTCAGGTTCGTGGTACAGAACTGTCACTATCAGTTTCAGACGCTGCCGTTTGGATTGTCCACGGCACCCCGGGTCTTTACCAAGGTAATGGCCGAAATGATGATTCTTCTTCAAAGAAAATGGACGATCTCCTGATAAGGGCAAGGTCCAGAGAACAGTTGGAGGTCGGAGTAGCACTATCTCAAGTAGTTCTACGACAGCACGGGTGGATTCTAAATATTCCAAAATCGCAGCTGTTTCCGACGACACGTCTGCTGTTCCTAGGGATGATTCTGGACACAGTCCAGAAAAGGGTGTTTCTCCCGGAGAAGAAAGCCAGGGAGTTATCCGAGCTAGTCAGGAACCTCCTAAAACCAGGAAAAGTGTCAGTGCATCATTGCACAAGGGTCCTGGGAAAAATGGTGGCTTCTTACGAAGCGATTCCATTCGGCAGATTTCACGCAAGAACTTTTCAGTGGGATCTGCTGGAAAAATGGTCCGGATCGCATCTTCAGATGCATCAGTGGATACCTGTCTCCAAGGACAAGGGTGTTTCTTCTGCGGTGGCTGCAGAGTGCTCATCTATTAAAGGGCCGCAGATTCGGCATTCAGGACTGGGTCCTGGTGACCACGGATGCCAGCCTGAGAGGCTGGGGAGCAGTCACACAGGGAAAAAATTTCCAGGGAGTGTGATATAGTCTGGAGACTTCTCTCCACATAAATATACTGGAGCTAAGGGCAATTTACAATGCTCTAAGCTTAGCAAGACCTCTGCTTCAAGGTCAGCCGGTATTGATCCAGTGGGACAACATCACGGCAGTCGCCCACGTAAACAGGGCGGCACAAGAAGCAGGAGGGCAATGGCAGAAACTGCAAGGATTCTTCGCTGGGCGGAAAATCATGTGATAACACTGTCAGCAGTGTTCATTCCGGGAGTGGACAACTGGGAAGCAGACTTCCTCAGCAGGCACGACCTCCACCCGGGAGAGTGGGGACTTCATCGGGAAGTCTTCCACATGATTGTGAACCGTTGGGAAAGACCAAAGGTGGACATGATGGCGTCCCGCCTGAACAAAAAACTGGACAGGTATTGCGCCAGGTCAAGAGACCCTCAGGCAATAGCTGTGGACGTTCTGGTAACACCGTGGGTGTACCAGTCGGTGTATGTGTTCCCTCCTCTGCTTCTCATACCCAAGGTACTGAGAATTATAAGACGTAGAGGAGTAAGAACTATACTCGTGGCTCCGGATTGGCCAAGAAGGACTTGGTACCCGGAACTTCAAGAAATGCTCACAGAGGACTCATGGCCTCTGCCGCTAAGAAGGGACTTGCTTCAGCAAGTACCATGTCTGTTCCAAGACTTACCGCGGCTGCGTTTGACGGCATGGCGGTGGAACGCCGGATCCTAAGGGAAAAAGGCATTCCGGAAGAGGTCATTCCTACCCTGGTCAAAGCCAGGAAGGAGGTGACCGCACAACATTATCACCACATGTGGCGAAAATATGTTGCGTGGTGTGAGGCCAGGAAGGCCCCACGAAGAAATTTCAACTCGGTCGATTCCTGCATTTCCTGCAAACAGGAGTGTCTATGGGCCTCAAATTGGGGTCCATTAAGGTTCAAATTTCGGCCCTGTCAATTTTCTTCCAGAAAAAATTGGCTTCAGTTCCTGAAGTCCAGAAGTTTGTCAAGGGAGTACTGCATATACAACCCCCTTTTGTGCCTCCAGTGGCACTGTGGGATCTCAACGTAGTTCTGGGATTCCTCAAATCACATTGGTTTAAACCGCTCAAATCTGTGGATTTGAAATATCTCACATGGAAAGTGACCATGCTGTTGGCCCTGGCCTCGGCCAGGCGAGTGTCAGAATTGGCGGCTTTGTCTCACAAAGCCCATATCTGATTGTCCATTCGGACAGGGCAGAGCTGCGGACTCGTCCCCAGTTTCTCCCTAAGGTGGTGTCAGCGTTTCACCTGCACCAGCTTATTGTGGTACCTGCGGCTACTAGGGACTTGGAGGACTCCAAGTTGCTAGATGTTGTCAGGGCCCTGAAAATATAGGTTCCAGGACGGCTGGAGTCAGGAAAACTGACTTGCTGTTATCCTGTAGGCACCCAAAAAACTGGGTGCTCTTGCTTCTAAGCAGACGATTGCTAGTTGGATGTGTAGTACAATTCAGCTTGCACATTCTGTGGCAGGCCTGCCACAGCCAAAATATGTAAATGCCCATTCCACAAGGAAGGTGGGCTCATCTTGGGCGGCTGCCCGAGGAGGTCTCGGCTTTACAACTTTGCCGAGCTGCTACTTGGTCAGGGGCACACCCTGGCTGAGGAGGACCTGGAGTTCTCTCATTCGGTGCTGCAGAGTCATCCGCACTCTCCCGCCCGTTTGGGAGCTTTGGTATAATCCCCATGGTCCTGACGAAGTCCCCAGCATCCACTTAGGACGTCAGAGAAAATAAGAATTTACTTACCGATAATTCTATTTCTCGTAGTCCGTAGTGGATGCTGGGCGCCCATCCCAAGTGCGGATTGTCTGCAATACTTGTACATAGTTATTGTTACAAAAATCGGGTTATTATTGTTGTGAGCCATCTTTTCAGAGGCTCCGCTGTTATCATGCTGTTAACTGGGTTCAGATCACAGGTTGTACAGTGTGATTGGTGTGGCTGGTATGAGTCTTACCCGGGATTCAAAATCCTTCCTTATTGTGTACGCTCGTCCGGGCACAGTATCCTAACTGAGGCTTGGAGGAGGGTCATAGGGGGAGGAGCCAGTGCACACCACCTGATCCTAAAGCTTTTACTTTTGTGCCCTGTCTCCTGCGGAGCCGCTATTCCCCATGGTCCTGACGGAGTCCCCAGCATCCACTACGGACTACGAGAAATAGAATTATCGGTAAGTAAATTCTTATTTTCAATTACCTGCTCGTTGTCAGGGGTTTCATGCACTGGGTGTCATGCTCGTTGCCAGGGGTTTCATGCTCTTGGTTCCATGCACGGTGCCAGGGGTTTTCATGCTCAGGGTGTCATGTTCGTTGCCAGGGGTTTCATGCACTGGGTGTCATGCTCGTTGCCAGGTGTTTCATGCACTGGGTGTCATGCTCGTTGCCAGGTGTTTCATGCACTGGGTGTCATGCTCGTTGCTAGGAGGTAGTCCTTGTTGCTAGGGCTGTGCTCCCAGTGCCACATATGTCCCCAGTGCCAGATATTCCCCCACGGTGCCAGGTACTCACATGCCCCAGTGCCAAATATAGCCCCCCCCATGTGCCAGGTACACATATACCCCCCCAGTGCCACATATGCCCCCAGTGCCAGATATTCCCCCCCTGTGCCACATATGCCCCCAGTGCCAGATATGCCCCCAGTGCCATATATTCCCCCCAGTGCCATATATGCCCCCAGTGCCAGATATTCCCCCCAGTGCCATATATGCCCCCAGTGCCATATATGCCCCCAGTGCCAGATATTCCCCCCGTGCCATATTTGCCCCCAGTGCCAGATATTCCCCCCCAGTGCCATATATGCCCCCAGTGCCAGATATTCCCCCCAGTGCCACATATGCCCCCCAGTGCCACATATGCCCACAGTGCCATATATTCCCCCCCAGTGCCAAATATGCCCCCAGTGCCACATATGCCCCCAGTGCCAGATATTCCCCCCCAGTGCCATATATGCCCCCAGTGCCAGATATTCCCCCCGTGCCATATATGCCCCAGTGCCAGATATTCCCCCCAGTGCCAGATATTTCCCCCCAGTGCCATATATGCCCCCAGTGCCAGATATTCCCCCCCAGTGCCATATATGCCCCAGTGCCAGATATTCCCCCCAGTGCCACATATGCCCCAGAGCCAGATATTCCCCCCAGTGCCAGATATTCCCCCCCCAGTGCCATATATGCCCCCAGTGCCAGATATTCCCCCCCAGTGCCATATATGCCCCAGTGCCAGATATTCCCCCCAGTGCCATATATGCCCCAGCGCCAGATATTCCCCCCAGTGCCAGATATCTCCCCCCCCCCCCCCGCTTTTTGGAGGGACACGGAGGGCACAGCTCACCTCTCCTGTGTCCCTCCTGCTGCATCATCTCCGGCGGCCGCGGGTCTAATAGGGGGAAGTGCCGGTTCGTGAGCCAATTAGAGCTCACAGACGGCACTTTCCCCTATTAGACCAGCGGCCGCCGGAGATGATGCAGCAGGAGGGACACAGGGAGGCGCGCTGTGCCCTCTGTGTCCCTCCAAAAAGCGGCGGAGGGAAGGAGACTGCAGACTGACATGCGGATGCTCGTCCGCATGTCAGTCTGCTGTAAATCAGTGGCGCCCCCGCAGCCCCTCGCCCCCAAGCCACCGCGAGGGCTGCGGGGGCAGTAGTTACGCCACTGAGTACAGTAGGCCATTGCTGTATCTTGCAGCTCTGTGTCACTGCAAGTATCCATTCCATATCTGTGCTGCATTATTGTGAGCAGTATATAGTAGGACAGTGCAGCATTTTGGTGACCAACAGTATATAGTTGTACAGTACATTAGGCCATTGCTGTAGTATCTTGCAGCTCTGTGTCACTGCAAGTATCCATTCCATATCTGTGCTGCATTATTGTGAGCAGTATATAGTAGGACAGTGCAGCATTTCAGTGACCAACAGTATATAGTTGTACAGTACATTGCTGTATCTTGCAGCTCTGTGTCACTGCAAGTATCCATTCCATATCTGTGCTGCATTATTGTGAGCAGTATATAGTAGGACAGTGCAGCATTTTGGTGACTAGCAGTATACATATATAGTACAGTACAGTAGGCCATTGCTGTATCTTGCAGCTCTGTGTCACTGCAAGTATCCATTCCATATATGTGCTGCATTATTGTGAGCAGTATATATAGTATTACAGTGCAGCATTTTGGTGATTAACAGTATATAGTTGTACAGTACAGCAGGGACGTGCAGTCAGGGGAGGCAGGGGAGGCAGTGCCTCCCCTGTCATTCTCCCCTATCATTAATGATTACAATAATATAAAGAATATACTTATGACACATATTCTGTGTCCTAAGTATATGCTTTATATTATTTTAATCATTTCTACACTTTAAAACTGGTTACATTTTTTTTAGAGGCACCGAGAGCGGTGCCTCCTGTGTATAATGGTAAAGGGTCGGACGCGGGGGGCGGGCAGGGGGCGGGCCAAGGACAGGGCTGTAAAAGCCCATTACAAAAACCAGGATAAGCGGCACCAGTGTGAGTGCCTCAGTGACAGGGGCGTGCTTTCTGCCCATATGAAAGCACGCCCCTGTCACTGCTGCAGATATGATTGGGCACTATGAGATCATGGGCAGGGCTACTCCTGACCTGAGTCCCTGCAGCTTCCGTTCGTCTGGCCAGACCCGCATCACCCGCACACCGCCGGCGCCGCCGCTCATCACCCCCGACCCCCGTCACCTGGTGCTGACGACCTCTCCTCTTGACTAAGCGGCGTAGAGCTCTGCGCCGCTAATCCCCCACACACCCCCGGCGCCGCTCAACACCGCCCCTACCCCTGGTGCTGATCATCTCCCCCGGGCCGCTCACCGTCAGTGCTGCCCCCCCAACCATCGCTGGTGCTTCTCATCTACCCCCCTTTCTCCTCTCCCCCCCCCCCCCCCCGCGCCAGTGCTGATCATCTCTCCCCCCTCCCTCCCCGCTAGTGCTGCTCATCTCCCCCCCCCCTCCTCCCCCACTCACCATCAGTGCAGCTGCCGCTCATCTCTCCCCCGGGTCCCCCAACCAACGCTGGTGCCTGTCATCTACCGCCCCCCCCCCACCAGTGCTGATCATCTCTCCTCCCTCTCTCCCCGCTGGTGCTTCTCATCTACCTCCCTCTCCCCCCCCCCCCCCCGCACCAGTGCTGATCATCTCTCCCCCCCCCCCCCTCCCCGCTGGTGCTTCTCATCTACCCCCCTCCCCCCCCCCGCACCAGTGCTGATCATCTCTCCCCCCCTCCCTAGCCGCTGGTGCAACTCATCTACCCCCCTCCCCCCCCCCCCGCGCCAGTGCTGATCATCTCTCCCCCCACCCTCCCCGCTGGTGCTTCTCATCTACCCCCCTTTCCCCCCCCCGCACCAGTGCTGATCATCTCTCCCCCCCCCCCCCCCCTCCCCGCTGGTGCTTCTCATCTACCCCCCTCCCCCCCCCCACTCACCATCAGTGCAGCTGCCGCTCATCTCTTCCCCGGGTCCCCCAACCAACGCTGGTGCCTGTCATCTACCGCCCCCCCCCCACACACACACCATCAGTGCAGCTGCCGCTCATCTCTCCCCCGGGTCCCCCAACCAACGCTGGTGCCTGTCATCTACCCCCCCCCCCTGCCCCCGCCAGTGCTGATCATCTCTCACACCTCCCTCCCCGCTGGTACTGCTCATCTTCCGCCCCCCCACCCACTCACCATCAGTGCAGCTGCCGCTCATCTCTCCCCCCAACCACCGCTGGTGCCTCTAATCTACCCCCCTCTCACCTGGTGCTGCTTATTATCCCCCCCCCTCCCCCTCCCCTCCCCTCCCCTTGGCCTGCAGTGCAATGTACAGACCAAGGGAGCGCCGCGTCAGGAGCCTGCAGCCAGAAGAAGAAATCATGTAAGTGGCTGACACTACACTACACCTGCACTACACTACACTGTACTACACTACACTACACCACACTACACTGTACTACACTACACTGTACTACACTGTACTACACTGTACTACACTGCACTACACTACACTACACTGTACTACACTACACCTACACTACACCTACACTACACTACACCTACACTGCACCTACACTACACTGCACCTACACTACACTACACCACACTGTACTGCACCTACACTACACTACACTGTACTGTACTACACTGCACTACACTACACTGTACTGCACTGCACTACACCTACACTGCAGTACACTACACTGTACTGCACTACACTGCACTGCACCTACACTACACCACAGCTTAAGGGTAGAGTTGGGGGAGGGGTGTGTGTAAAGTGCTCTACCTGTCGTAATGTGTACAAAAAAGGGGGGCTGTGTGCTGTAATGTGTAAAAAAGGGGACACTGTCTGTCGTAATGTGTACAAAGGGGACGCAGTCTGCCGTAATGTCTAAAAAGGGGACGCAGTCTATCGTAATGTCAAAAAAGGGGACGCAGTCTACCGTAATGTCTAAAAAGGGGACGCTGTCTGCCGTAATGTCTAAATAGGCAGACGCTGTCTGCCGTAATGTGTAAAAAGGGGGACGTTGTCTGCCGTAATGTGTAAAAAGGGGACACTGTCTGCTGTAATGTGTAAAAAGGGGGACGCTGTCTGCTGTAATGTGTAAAAAGGGGACGTTGTCTGCCGTAATGTGTAAAAAGGGGGATGCTGTCTGCTGTAATGTGTAAAAAGGGGACACTGTCTGCTGTAATGTGTAAAAAGGGGACGCTGTCTGCTGTAATGTGTAAAAAGGGGGACGTTGTCTGCCGTAATGTGTAATAAGGGGGACGCTGTCTGCCGTAATGTGTAAAAAGGGGACACTGTCTGCTGTAATGTGTAAAAAGGGGACGTTGTCTGCCGTAATGTGTAAAAAAGGGGACGCTGTCTGCTGTAATGTGTAAAAAGGGGACGTTGTCTGCCGTAATGTGTAAAAAGGGGACACTGTCTGCTGTAATGTGTAAAAAGGGGACACTGTCTGCTGTAATGTGTAAAAAGGGGACGTTGTCTGCCGTAATGTGTAAAAAGGGGACACTGTCTGCTGTAATGTGTAATAAGGGGACGTTGTCTGCCGTAATGTGTAAAAAGGTGGACGTTGTCTGCCGTAATGTGTAAAAAGGGGGACTGTCTGCCGTAATGTGTAAAAAGGGGACACTGTCTGCTGTAATGTGTAAAAAGGGGACGCTGTCTGCTGTAATGTGTAAAAAGGGGGACGTTGTCTGCCGTAATGTGTAAAAAGGGGGACGTTGTCTGCCGTAATGTGTAAAAAGGGGACACTGTCTGCTGTAATGTGTAAAAAGGGGACGTTGTCTGCCGTAATGTGTAAAAAAGGGGACGCTGTCTGCTGTAATGTGTAAAAAGGGGACGTTGTCTGCCGTAATGTGTAAAAAGGGGACACTGTCTGCTGTAATGTGTAAAAATGGGACACTGTCTGCTGTAATGTGTAAAAAGGGGACGTTGTCTGCCGTAATGTGTAAAAAGGGGACACTGTCTGCTGTAATGTGTAATAAGGGGACGTTGTCTGCCGTAATGTGTAAAAAGGTGGACGTTGTCTGCCGTAATGTGTAAAAAGGGGGACTGTCTGCCGTAATGTGTAAAAAGGGGACGCTGTCTGCCGTAATGTGTAAAAAGGGGACGCTGTCTGCCGTAATGTGTAAAAGGGTCTCTACCTGGTGTAGTGGTGCTACTGTGCGGCGTAATTTGAATAATAGAGACTACTATGCACCGTTATATGAATTGGTATAATTTTGTGGCTACACCCCTTCCCCACGAAGCCACGCCCCTATATATTTTGCGCATGCCTGCAGCGCGCACTGCTCCTGTTTTACATAAACTTGGATGGAATGGGGAAGGGGGTCCAAAGCATTTTGTCGCACATGGGCCCACCGCTCGCTAGTTCCGCCACGGGCTCTACCTGCTGTAATGTGTAAAAGGGAGCTCTGCCTGGCGTAATTTGTGTAAGTGGCGCTACTATGCGACGTAATTTGACTAATGGAAGCCCTGGACAACAAAATTGCATTCATGTCCTCCTCCCAGTCCCAAACACTAATTTATTTATTTATTTTCTATAAAAATGTACAATATATCACAAGTATGATGAGCAGGCAGGTACCGGGCATTGGTGGCATCGGACTGAGATGCAAATTAGTGACGGAGGGCTGGGTCAGTTGATGGTGGGCGAGTTTGTAAGTCATTGGCGGTGGCAGCAGTCATCGGCACAGGGGCAGTAGTGGGCATTGGCTCTGCGGCGGTAGGGGTCATCGGCAGGATTCGGAGGACATTATGGCTGTAGTGCCTCACCAGCCACTGACCTCACCGCTCGCCACTGCAGTACAGTAGGCCATTGCTGTATCTTGCAGCTCTGTGTCACTGTAAGTATGCATTCCATATCTGTGCTGCATTATTGTGAGCAGTATATATAGTATTACAGTGCAGCATTTTGGTGACCAACAGTATATAGTTGTACAGTAGGCCATTGCTGTATCTTGCAGCTCTGTATCACTGCAAGTATCCATTCGATATCTGTGCTGCTTTTTTGTGAGCCGTATATATAGTATTTAGAGATGTGCGCCTGGCACTTTTCGTGTTTTGTGTTTTGGTTTTGGTTCTAATTCCATTTTCGTGTTTTGGTTTTGGCTTGGTTTTGCCAAAACCACCCTTTCGTGTTTTGGTTTTGGTTTTGGTTCTGGATGATTTTTGGAAAAAAACATAAAAACAGCTAAAATCGCAGAATTTGGGGGTAATTTTGCTCCTACGGTATTATTAACCTCAATAACATTCATTTCCACTCATTTCCAGTCTATTCTGAACACCTCACACCTCACAATATTGTTTTTAGGCCTAAAAGTTGCACCGAGGTGTCTGTATGACTAAGCTAAGCGACACAAGTGTGCGACACAAACACCTGGCCCATCTAGGAGTGGCACTGCAGTTGCAGACAAGATGGCACTATTCAAAAACTAGTCCCCAAACAGCACATGATGCAAAGAAGAAAAAGCGACGCAATGAGGTAGCTGTATGACTGTTCTAAGCGACACAAGTGTGCGGCACAAACACTTGGGCCATCTAGGAGTGGCACTGCAGTGGCAGACAGGATGGTAGATTTAAAAAATAGGCACCAAACAGCACATGATGCAAAGAAGAAAAAGAGGTGCAATGAGGTAGCTGGATGGCCAAGCTAAGCGACACAAGTGGCCGACACAAACACCTGGCCCATCTAGGAGTGGCACTGCAGTTACAGACAGAATGGCACTTAAAATAACTAGTCCCCAAACAGCACATGATGCAAAGAAGAAAAAGAGGTGCAAGATAGACTGTCCTTGGGCCCTCCCACCCGCCCTTATATTGTATAAACAGGACATACACACTTTTACAAACCCATCATTTCAGTTACATTGTCTGCCATACAACTGTGGCTGAAATGACTGGTTTGTTTGGGACCCCACCAAAAAAGAAGCAATCAATCTCTCCTTGCACAAACTGGCTCTACAGATGCAAGATGTCCACCTCATCATCATCCTCCGATTCCTCACCCCTTTCACAGTGTAAATCCTCCTCACTGAGCATTAATTTGTCCCCACTTGCAGGGGTTGTGCAAATGGTGGAAGGAGCCACCTCTTACCGTCCAGTGTTGGGAAGGTCAACCTCTGACACACTTGGACGCTCCTTGGGGATTTGTGATACCATCTCAGAGCACACAGTTCTTTTCTGTGCTCTTGCCAGCTTAACTATTTTCATTTTTCTAGCGGGAGGATGAGGGCTTCCATAGTCATGTGAAGTTGAACCACTAGCCATGAACATAGGCCAGGGCCTCAGCCGTTCCTTGCCACTCCGTGTGGTAAATGGCATATTGGCAAGTTTACGGTTCTCCTCCGACGATTTTAATTTTGATTTTTGAGTCATTTTTTTACTGATCTTTTGTGTTTTGGATTTTACATGCTCTGTACTATGACATTGGGCATCGGCCTTGGCAGACGACGTTGATGGCATTTCATCGTCTCGGCCATGACTAGTGGCAGTAGATTCAGCACGAGGTGGAAGTGGATCTTGATCTTTCCCTATTTTTTGAACCTCAACATTTTTGTTCTCCATATTTTAATGCGCACAACTAAAAGGCACCTCAGGTATACAATGGAGATGGATGGATAGTATACTTATGGATGACGAGTGACTGACGACACAGAGGTAGCTACAGCCGTGGACTACCGTACTGCGTCTGCTAGTATAGAGATGATAATTAATGATATAAAAAAATATATATATAACTACTGTAGGTATATATAATATAATGACGGACCTGGTGGACACTGTCAGCAGACTGCTAAACTACTAGTATGAAGAAGATAGAAAAAAAAACCCCACCACAGGTAAGTATACAATTATGGACGAGCACTGACGACACAGAGATAGCCACAGCCGTGGCCTACCATACTGCGTCTGCTAGCATAGAGATGATAATGATATAAAAAATATATATATATCACTACTGCAGGTATATATAGTATAATAGTATAATGACGGACCTGCTGGACACTGTCAGCAGACTCCTAAACTACTAGTATGAAGAAGATAGAAAAAAAAACCCCACCACAGGTAGGTATACAATTATGGACGAGCACTGACGACACAGAGGTAGCTACAGCCGTGGACTACCGTACTGCGTCTGCTAATATAGAGATGATAATGATATAAAAAATATATATACATATAACTACTGCAGGTATATATATATAATATATAATGACGGACCTGCTGGACGCTGTCAGAAGACTGCTAAACTACTAGTATGAAGAAGATAGAAAAAAAAAACCCCACCACAGGTAGGTATACAATTATGGACGAGCACTGACGACACAGAGGTAGCCACAGCCGTGGACTACCGTACTGCATCTGCTAATATAGAGATGATAATGATATAAAAAATATATATATATCACTACTGCAGGTATATATAATATATAATGATGGACCTGCTGGACGCTGTCAGCAGACTGCTGAACTACTAGTATGAAGAAGATAGAAAAAAAAACCCCCCACCACAGGTAGGTATACAATTATGGACGAGCACTGACGACACAGAGGTAGCCACAGCCGTGGACTACCGTACTGCGTCTGCTAATATAGAGATGATAATGATATAAAAAATATATATATATCACTACTGCAGGTATATATATATAATATATAATGACGGACCTGCTGGATGCTGTCAGCAGACTGCTGAACTACTAGTATGAAGAAGATAGAAAAAAAAAAACCCCACCACAGGTAGGTATACAATTATGGACGAGCACTGACGACACAGAGGTAGCTACAGCCGTGGACTACCGTACTGCGTCTGCTAGTATAGAGATGATAATGATATAAAAAATATATATATATCACTACTGCAGGTATATATAATATAATGTCGGACCTGCTGGACACTGTCAGCAGACTCCTAAACTACTAGTATGAAGAAGATAGAAAAAAAAACCCCACCACAGGTAGGTATACAATTATGGACGAGCACTGACGACACAGAGGTAGCCACAGCCGTGGACTACCGTACTGCGTCTGCTAATATAGAGATGATAAAGATGATAGAGATGAACAAAAAAAATATAACACTACTGCAGGTAAATATTTATATAATATAATGAATGACGGACCTGCTGGACACTGTCAGCAGAATGCGTTTATAGAATAAAAAAAAAAACACCACAGGAGTGTTTAACTTTTTCAGGCAGACAATATACTGGTGGTCACTGGTCAGTCACACTGGCAGCAAAAGTGTGCACTGTACTCCTGCTATAACTGCACCCCAGTCTCCCCCACAATTCAGCTGTGTGAGCAGTGAGCACTCAGCACAGTCAGATATACATATAGATGATATTATCATGCAGCACACTGAGGCTGAGCACAGATATGGTATGTGACTGTGTATCGTTTTTTTTCAGGCAGAGAACGGATTATATTAAATAATAAATAAAACTGGTGGTGGTCACTAGTAACTATCAGCAAAACTCTGCACTCTGAGTACTCCCTAATGCTCCCCAAAATTACTAAGTAATCAACTCAAGTGTCTCTATCTATTCTAACGGAGAGGACGCCAGCCACGTCCTCTCCCTATCAATCTCAATGCACGTGTGAAAATGGCGGCGACGCGCGGCTCCTTATATAGAATCCGAGTCTCGCGATAGAATACGAGCCTCGCGAGAATCCGACAGCGGGATGATGACGTTCGGGCGCGCTCGGGTTAGCCGAGCAAGGTGGGAAGATCCGAGTCTGCCTCGGACCTGTGTAAAAAGGCTGAAGTTCGGGGGGGTTCGGATTCCGAGGAACCGAACCCGCTCATCTCTAATAGTATTACAGTGCAGCATTTTGGTGACCAACAGTATATAGTTGTACAGTACATTAGGCCATTGCTGTATCTTGCAGCTCTGTGTCACTGCAAGTATCCATTCCATATCTGTGCTGCATTATTGTGAGCAGTATATAGTAGGACAGTGCAGCATCTTGGTGACCAGCAATATACATATATAGTAGTGATGAGCGGGTTCGGTTTCTTGGAAACCGAACCCCCCCGAACTTCTGCTTTTTTTACACGGGTCCGAGCAGGCTCGGATCCTCCCGCCTTGCTCGGTTAACCCGAGCGCGCCCGAACGTCATCATCCCGCTGTCGGATTCTCGCGAGGCTCGGATTCTATCGCGAGACTCGGATTCTATATAAGGAGCCGCGCGTCGCCGCCATTTTCACACGTGCATTGAGATTGATAGGGAGAGGACGTGGCTGGCGTCCTCTCCGTTTAGAGTAGACTAGAGAGTAGTAGAGACACTTGATTTACTAATTTTGGGGAGCATATTAGGAGTACTACTTGCTGATAGTGTGACCAGTGACCACCAGTTTAATTAATCCGTTCTCTGCCTGAAAAAAAACGATACACAGTGTGACACAGTCACATACCATATCTGTGCTCAGCCTCAGTGTGCTGCATCATCTATGTAATACTGTATATCTGACTGTGCTGAGTGCTCACTGCTCACACAGCTTAATTGTTGGGGAGACTGGGGAGCAGTTATAGCAGGAGTACATATTTTAACAGTGCACACTTTTGCTGCCAGAGTGCCACTGCCAGTGTGACTGACCAGTGACCACTGACCACCAATATATTGTGATTGTCTGCCTGAAAAAGTTAAACACTCGTCGTGTGGTGTTTTTATTCTATAAACGCATTCTGCTGACAGTGTCCAGCAGGTCCGTCATTATATAATATATACCTGTCCGGCTGCAGTAGTGATATATATATATATATTTTTTATATCATTATCATCCAGTCTATATTAGCACTGCAGCAGACGCAGTACGGTAGTCCACGGCTGTAGCTACCTCTGTGTCGGCAGTCGCTCGTCCATCCATAATTGTATACCACCTACCCGTGGTGTTTTTTTTTTTCTATCTTCTTGATACTAGTAGCTTACTTTAGGAGTCTGCAGTGCTGAGCTGACAGTGTCCAGCAGGTCCGTCATTATATAATATATACCTGTCCGGCTGCAGTAGTGATATATATATATTTTATATCTCATTATAATCCAGTCTATATTAGCAGCAGACGCAGTACGGTAGTCCACGGCTGTAGCTACCTCTGTGTCGGCAGTCGCTCGTCCATCCATAATTGTATACCACCTACCCGTGGTGTTTTTTTTTTTTTCTATCTTCTTGATACTAGTAGCTTACTTTAGGAGTCTGCAGTGCTGAGCTGACAGTGTCCAGCAGGTCCGTCATTATATAATATATACCTGTCCGGCTGCAGTAGTGATATATATATATTTTATATCTCATTATCATCCAGTCTATATTATCAGCAGACGCAGTACGGTAGTCCACGGCTGTAGCTACCTCTGTGTCGGCAGTCGCTCGTCCATCCATAATTGTATACCACCTACCTGTGGTGTTTTTTTTTTTTCTATCTTCTTGATACTACTAGTAGTTTACTTTAGGAGTCTGCAGTGCTGAGCTGACAGTGTCCAGCAGGTCCGTCATTATATAATATATACCTGTCCGGCTGCAGTAGTGATATATATATATATTTTATATCTCATTATCATCCAGTCTATATTAGCAGCAGACGCAGTACGGTAGTCCACGGCTGTAGCTACCTCTGTGTCGGCAGTCGCTCGTCCATCCATAATTGTATACCACCTACCTGTGGTGTTTTTTTTTTCTATCTTCTTGATACTACTAGTAGCTTACTTTAGGAGTCTGCAGTGCTGAGCTGACAGTGTCCAGCAGGTCCGTCATTATATAATATATACCTGTCCGGCTGCAGTAGTGATATATATATATTTTATATCTCATTATCATCCAGTCTATATTAGCAGCAGACGCAGTACGGTAGTCCACGGCTGTAGCTACCTCTGTGTCGGCAGTCGCTCGTCCATCCATAAGTATACTAGTATCCATCCATCTCCATTGTTTACCTGAGGTGCCTTTTAGTTGTGCCTATTAAAATATGGAGAACAAAAATGTTGAGGTTCCAAAAATAGGGAAAGATGAAGATCGACTTCCACCTCGTGCTGAAGCTGCTGCCACTAGTCATGGCCGAGACGATGAAATGCCAGCAACGTCGTCTGCCAAGGCCAATGCCCAATGTCATAGTACAGAGCATGTAAAATCCAAAACACCAAATATCAGTAAAAAAAGGACTCAAAAATCTAAAATAAAATTGTCAGAGGAGAAGCGTAAACTTGCCAATATGCCATTTACCACACGGAGTGGCAAGGAACGGCTGAGGCCCTGGCCTATGTTCATGGCTAGTGGTTCAGCTTCACATGAGGATGGAAGCACTCAGCCTCTCGCTAGAAAAATGAAAAGACTCAAGCTGGCAAAAGCACAGCAAAGAACTGTGCGTTCTTCGAAATCACAAATCCACAAGGAGAGTCCAATTGTGTTGTTTGCGATGCCTGACCTTCCCAACACTGGACGTGAAGAGCATGCGCCTTCCACCATTTGCACGCCCCCTGCAAGTGCTGGAAGGAGCACCCGCAGTCCAGTTCCTGATAGTCAGATTGAAGATGTCAGTGTTGAAGTACACCAGGATGAGGAGGATATGGGTGTTGCTGGCGCTGGGGAGGAAATTGACCAGGAGGATTCTGATGGTGAGGTGGTTTGTTTAAGTCAGGCACCCGGGGAGACACCTGTTGTCCGTGGGAGGAATATGGCCATTGACATGCCTGGTGAAAATACCAAAAAAATCAGCTCTTCGGTGTGGAAGTATTTCAACAGAAATGCGGACAACATTTGTCAAGCCGTGTGTTGCCTTTGTCAAGCTGTAATAAGTAGGGGTAAGGACGTTAACCACCTCGGAACATCCTCCCTTATACGTCACCTGCAGTGCATTCATCATAAGTCAGTGACAAGTTCAAAAACTTTGGGCGACAGCGGAAGCAGTCCACTGACCAGTAAATCCCTTCCTCTTGTAACCAAGCTCACGCAAACCACCCCACCAACTCCCTCAGTGTCAATTTCCTCCTTCCCCAGGAATGCCAATAGTCCTGCAGGCCATGTCACTGGCAATTCTGACGAGTCCTCTCCTGCCTGTGATTCCTCCGATGCATCCTTGCGTGTAACGCCTACTGCTGCTGGCGCTGCTGTTGTTGCTGCTGGGAGTCGATGGTCATCCCAGAGGGGAAGTCGTACTCGTAAGACCACTTTTACTACTTCCACCAAGCAATTGACTGTCCAACAGTCCTTTGCGAGGAAGATGAAATATCACAGCAGTCATCCTGCTGCAAAGCGGATAACTGAGGCCTTGGCATCCTGGGCGGTGAGAAACGTGGTTCCGGTATCCATCATTACTGCAGAGGCAACTAGAGACTTGTTGGAGGTACTGTGTCCCCGGTACCAAATACCATCTAGGTTCCATTTATCTAGGCAGGCGATACCGAAAATGTACACAGACCTCAGAAAAAGACTCACCAGTGTCCTAAAAAATGCAGTTGTACCCAATGTCCACTCAACCACGGACATGTGGACAAGTGGAGCAGGGCAGGCTCAGGACTATATGACTGTGACAGCCCACTGGGTAGATGTATGGACTCCCGCCGCAAGAACAGCAGCGGCGGCACCAGTAGCAGCATCTCGCAAACGCCAACTCTTTCCTAGGCAGGCTACGCTTTGTATCACCGCTTTCCAGAATACGCACACAGCTAAAAACCTCTTACGGCAACTGAGGAAGATCATCGCAGAATGGCTTACCCCAATTGGACTCTCCTGTGGATTTGTGGCATCGGACAACGCCAGCAATATTGTGTGTGCATTAAATATGGGCAAATTCCAGCACGTCCCATGTTTTGCACATACCTTGAATTTGGTGGTGCAGAATTATTTAAAAAACGAGAGGGGCGTGCAAGAGATGCTGTCGGTGGCCAGAAGAATTGCGGGACACTTTCGGCGTACAGGCACCACGTACAGAAGACTGGAGCACCACCAAAAACGCCTGAACCTGCCCTGCCATCATCTGAAGCAAGAAGTGGTAACGAGGTGGAATTCAACCCTCTATATGCTTCAGAGGTTGGAGGAGCAGCAAAAGGCCATTCAAGCCTATACAACTGACCACGATATAGGAGGTGGAATGCACCTGTCTCAAGCGCAGTGGAGAATGATTTCAACGTTGTGCAAGGTTCTGCAACCTTTTGAACTTGCCACACGTGAAGTCAGTTCAGACACTGCCAGCCTGAGTCAGGTCATTCCCCTCATCAGGCTTTTGCAGAAGAAGCTGGAGACATTAAAGGAGGAGCTAACACAGAGCGATTCCGCTAGGCATGTGGGACTTGTGGATGGAGCCCTTAATTCGCTTAACAAGGATTCACGGGTGGTCAATCTGTTGAAATCAGAGCACTACATTTTGGCCACCGTGCTCGATCCTAGATTTAAAACCTACCTTGGATCTCTCTTTCCGGCAGACACAAGTCTGCTGGGGTTCAAAGAACTGCTGGTGAGAAAATTGTCAAGTCAAGCGTAACGCGACCTGTCAACATCTCCTCCTTCACATTCTCCCGCAACTGGGGGTGCGAGGAAAAGGCTCAGAACTCCGAGCCCACCCGCTGGCGGTGATACAGGGCAGTCTGGAGCGACTGCTGATGCTGACATCTGGTCCGGACTGAAGGACCTGACAACGATTACGGACATGTCGTCTACTGTCACTGCATATGATTCTCTCCCCATTGAAAGAATGGTGGAGGATTATATGAGTGACCGCATCCAAGTAGGCACGTCAGACAGTCCGTACTTATACTGGCAGGAAAAAGAGGCAATTTGGAGGCCCTTGCACAAACTGGCTTTATTCTACCTAAGTTGCCCTCCCACAAGTGTGTACTCCGAAAGAGTGTTTAGTGCCGCCGCTCACCTTGTCAGCAATCGGCGTACGAGGTTACATCCAGAAAATGTGGAGAAAATGATGTTCATTAAAATGAATTATAATCAATTCCTCTGTGGAGACATTGACCAGCAGCAATTGCCTCTACAAAGTACACAGGGAGCTGAGATGGTGGATTCCAGTGGGGACGAATTGATAATCTGTGAGGAGGGGGATGTACTCGGTGATATATCGGAGGATGATGATGAGGTGGACATCTTGCCTCTGTAGAGCCAGTTTGTGCAAGGAGAGATTAATTGCTTCTTTTTTGGTGGGGGTCCAAACCAACCCGTCATTTCAGTCACAGTCGTGTGGCAGACCCTGTCACTGAAATGATGGGTTGGTTAAAGTGTGCATGTCCTGTTTATACAACATAAGGGTGGGTGGGAGGGCCCAAGGACAATTCCATCTTGCACCTCTTTTTTCTTTCATTTTTCTTTGCGTCATGTGCTGTTTGGGGGGTGTTTTTTGGAAGGGCCATCCTGCGTGACACTGCAGTGCCACTCCTAGATGGGCCAGGTGTTTGTGTCGGCCACTAGGGTCGCTTAGCTTACTCACACAGCTACCTCATTGCGCCTCTTTTTTTCTTTGCGTCATGTGCTGTTTGGGGAGTGTTTTTTGGAAGGGCCATCCTGCGTGACACTGCAGTGCCACTCCTAGATGGGCCAGGTGTTTGTGTCGGCCACTAGGGTCGCTTAGCTTACTCACACAGCTACCTCATTGCGCCTCTTTTTTTCTTTGCGTCATGTGCTGTTTGGGGGGTGTTTTTTGGAAGGGCCATCCTGCGTGACACTGCAGTGCCACTCCTAGATGGGCCAGGTGTTTGTGTCGGCCACTAGGGTCGCTTATCTTAGTCACACAGCTACCCCATTGCGCCTTTTTTTTCTTCTTTGCGTCATGTGCTGCTGTTTGGGGAGTGTTTTTTGGAAGGGCCATCCTGCGTGACATTGCAGTGCCACTCCTAGATGGGCCAGGTGTTTGTGTCGGCCACTAGGGTCGCTTAGCTTACTCACACAGCTACCTCATTGCGCCTCTTTTTTTCTTTGCGTCATGTGCTGTTTGGGGAGTGTTTTTTGGAAGGGCCATCCTGCGTGACACTGCAGTGCCACTCCTAGATGGGCCAGGTGTTTGTGTCGGCCACTAGGGTCGCTTAGCTTACTCACACAGCTACCTCATTGCGCCTCTTTTTTTCTTTGCGTCATGTGCTGTTTGGGGAGTGTTTTTTGGAAGGGCCATCCTGCGTGACACTGCAGTGCCACTCCTAGATGGGCCAGGTGTTTGTGTCGGCCACTAGGGTCGCTTAGCTTACTCACACAGCTACCTCATTGCGCCTCTTTTTTTCTTTGCGTCATGTGCTGTTTGGGGGGTGTTTTTTGGAAGGGCCATCCTGCGTGACACTGCAGTGCCACTCCTAGATGGGCCAGGTGTTTGTGTCGGCCACTAGGGTCGCTTATCTTAGTCACACAGCTACCTCATTGCGCCTTTTTTTTCTTCTTTGCGTCATGTGCTGCTGTTTGGGGAGTGTTTTTTGGAAGGGCCATCCTGCGTGACATTGCAGTGCCACTCCTAGATGGGCCAGGTGTTTGTGTCGGCCACTAGGGTCGCTTAGCTTACTCACACAGCTACCTCATTGCGCCTCTTTTTTTCTTTGCGTCATGTGCTGTTTGGGGAGTGTTTTTTGGAAGGGCCATCCTGCGTGACACTGCAGTGCCACTCCTAGATGGGCCAGGTGTTTGTGTCGGCCACTAGGGTCGCTTAGCTTACTCACACAGCTACCTCATTGCGCCTCTTTTTTTCTTTGCGTCATGTGCTGTTTGGGGAGTGTTTTTTGGAAGGGCCATCCTGCGTGACACTGCAGTGCCACTCCTAGATGGGCCAGGTGTTTGTGTCGGCCACTAGGGTCGCTTAGCTTACTCACACAGCTACGTCATTGCGCCTCTTTTTTTCTTTGCGTCATGTGCTGTTTGGGGAGTGTTTTTTGGAAGGGCCATCCTGCGTGACACTGCAGTGCCACTCCTAGATGGGCCAGGTGTTTGTGTCGGCCACTTGGGTCGCTTAACTTAGCCATCCAGCGACCTCGGTGCAAATTTTAGGACTAAAAATAATATTGTGAGGTGTGAGGTGTTCAGAATAGACTGAAAATGAGTGGAAATTATGGTTATTGAGGTTAATAATACTTTGGGATCAAAATGACCCCCAAATTCTATGATTTAAGCTGTTTTTTAGGGTTTTTTGAAAAAAACACCCGAATCCAAAACACACCCGAATCCGACAAAAAAAATTCGGTGAGGTTTTGCCAAAACGCGTTCGAACCCAAAACACGGTCGCGGAACCGAACCCAAAACCCGAAAAATTTCCGGTGCTCATCACTAATATATAGTACAGTACAGTAGGCCATTGCTGTATCTTGCAGCTCTGTGTCACTTCTAGTATCCTGATCAGTTCTCAATATCTGCTGCATTGTTGTGACCAGTATGTATACTGTACTGTGCGACATGTGTTATACACCTGGTGATTATACATCCTGTAATCTGTACTGAGCAATGTGTGAGATACACCTGGGGATTATACACCCTATATACTGTACTGTGTGATGTGTGAGATACACCTGGGGATTATACACCCTATATTATTATTATTATTATTATTATTCTTTATTTATATGGTGCCACAAGGGTTCTGCAGCGCCCAATTACAGAGTACATAAATAATCAAACAGGAAAACAGCAACTTACAGTTGATGACAGTATAGGACAAGTACAGGGTAAATACACATAGTTACATCAGCAGATGACACTGGAATAAGTATCAGGTGGCAGAAGACTGCTGGATGTGGTACAGTTGAAGATTATTAAAGTAAGACAAAGGATAAGCACATGAGGGAAGAGGGCCCTGCTCGTGAGAGCTTACAATCTAAAGGGGAGGGGTAGACAGACATTGGTGACACAGATGGGGTACATAGAGAAGGTGGAACAGAGGGTTAGGATGAGATTTGGCTGGGTTTGGTGAAGAAGTAGACCCCCAAAAGGCACAAATCAATACTTAACATTGCAACATTTTACTGGGCTATGCAGGAGAAAATTAAAAATAGGGGAAAAAAAAAAAAAATCGATAACTTCTACCGCTTTCAAATAGGTCAATGGAAGCTGAAATAATTGACAACTACCTCATGGAAGCCAGATACAGTATACCTAACAGTATTTAGCAGAGTTAGGAATGAGTGCTTATGAAATACAGTAACATTTTGTCATAATATTTTAGAAACTGCATGGCTGGTCTCTTGCACTCTTTTGCTCTAATACACCACCTGCTTTAGGATTTATATTCAAAAACATTATGTCTCCATAATCCCAAAAACGTCAGTCTTCTTGGAAAGTGGTTTGTTCCTTTGTAAGGGAAAGAGAACAAACGTTCTCAAACAACGGTTTCTCAATTTCTTTTTCCTCTGGGAAGGGATTGTGGATTCGCAGGAATATCTGAGCATTTCTATAATCAGAAAGCAGCGACTTTCTACAAATGTTTACGAATAATTCCAGTGATTTTGTCATTTTCTTCCAGTGATTTGGACCAATAATACCATTGATTAGAACGAATAATTCCAGTGATTTTGTCATTTTCTTCCAGTGATTTGGACCAATAATACCATTGATTAGAATTAATAATTCCAGTGATTTTATCATTTTCTTCCAGTGATTTGGACCAATAATACCATTGATTAGAACGAATAAGTCCAGTGATTTTGTCATTTTCTTCCAGTGATTTGGACCAATAATACCATTAATTAGAATGAATAATTCCAGTGATTTTGTCATTTTCTTCCAGTGATTTGGACCAATAATACCATTGATTAGAATTAATAATTCCTGTGATATTGAGGTATTTGTGTCGCTTAGCTAAGGCCATCCAGTGACCACAGTGCACCACTCTTTCCCTTTTATTTGTATCATGTGCTGTTTGGGGCCAATTTTTTGAAGTGCCATCCTGTCTGACACTGCAGTGCCACTCCTAGATGGGCCAGGTGTTTGTGCCACCCTCTTGGGTCGCTGTGCTTAGTCATCCAGTGACCTCGGTGCAAATTTTAGTACTAAAAATAGTATTGGGAGGTGTGAGGTGTTCAGAATAGACTGGAAATGAGTTGAAATTGTGGTTATTGAGGTTAATAATACTATAGGATCAAAATTACCCCCAAATTCTATGATTTAAGCTGTTTTTGAGGGTTTTTTGAAAGAAAACACCCGAATCCAAAACACACCCGAATCCGGCGAAAAATTTTCAGGGAGGTTTTGCCAAAATGCGTCCGAATCCAAAACACAGCCGCGGAACTGAATCCAAACCAAAACACAAAACCCGCAAAAATTTCCGGTGCACATCTCTATGACATAAAATATGGTGTCTCACTGAGACGTCCGCTCAGTGTTCCAGGAACACAAACCCCTCTTTTCTGCACCAGTCCCTAAGCCACACATTTACCTCTCTAATCTTCCTCTGCCTCCCTGGGCTAGCATGTGGCATGGGTAGTATTTCGGATGCACAGCCTGAGGAAGGGAAACTGAAAACGCGTTTGGGGTCTGTGTCTTTTTTAACCCTTTAATATATGGGTTTTCTTAAAAGGTAATTTTTCACACCAAATGGGGGTATCAAGTTAAACGTGTATACATCCCTTTTGGAAGTGTGAACACTATAAGGTGGTGGTGTTGTTTTATTATATCAAACTACACTATGAGAGATTTCTTCTTTTTTTCTGAGGAACATAAGAACTCTTGAAGCACTGAAACTGGGACTTTGTTTCCTCTTATACATGATGGAGATAACCCAAGGCAGTGGTGGGACTACCACCAGTGCAAGCGGTGCCTTGCACGGGGGCCCGCCACTGTCAAGGGGCCCAAATACAAGGTGGCATGTAATGAGTCAAACTGACCCATTAAATGCCGCCTGCCGCGGGCCACTGCCACCGAGGAGAAGAGCACAGGGATGCAGCGGCCACGGGGGGGAAGGAGGAGGAGGGAGGTGGAAGAGGGAGCCGCAGCAGCGCAGTGTAATTGGTGGATTCACTGCTGTAGCTGTCCCTCTCCTTCCACATAGGCTGGCCACTGCTGTGAATGAGGGGGGAGGGGCAAAGCATTTTGTTGCACCTGAGCCCACCGATCGCTTGTTCCGCCACTGGCCGAAGGCTATCCTATTAGGCACGAACTGCGGGTTATTGGGGTTTTTCTGTATTGCATCGGGTGCCGGCTCCTGACATCATATGGTGCATATCTCTACCTATGCCTCCCTCCCCACCAGTAACATGAGTGATCCCCCGTCATGGGATTGCTGTGGGGGCAGGGAAGAGAGTGGGGGATGCAGGACACGGAGCTGCCCCAGCTTCCCCACCAGGGGTCACAGCGCTGAGTGCCAGCTCCCGGGCTGTGGTGCCCTCCCTGCAGTCCCAGCCTGCTGCTGCTACAGCGGGCATGCGACATTGCAGGTTGCCTCGGTTATCGGGGATTTTGTCCCACCTACCTCAGGCAGGCGAAACCAAAACGCCGGAAACAGCTCCGCTTTCAAGTGAAAATGGGGCTGTTTCTCATGACAACACACAGGTTTCACTGAACCTGTGTGTTTTCGGGAGAAAAGGCATTTTTTTACGGGCGATCTAATAGGTTAGCCTGAAAAAACAAACATCGGGAAAAATCGCGAAAAATGCCCAATGTATGGGTAATAGGACACCGTCTAATAAATTTTACCTTCATGTTTTATATCAGAACTTTTCATTTTTGGAGATTAGTGGACATTTCTAGCATGGTGCATTCAGAAATAACAAAACATACATCAGAAGCTGGAATATGGCAATTAGACTTACTAATATGAAAAAAAGGGTATGGCTCAACGGACCAGAAGGTTGAAAATGTCTAGGTCAACACCAAATGGTCGACATGCACAAGGTCAATATGGGCAAAGGGTTGACAGGTTGATATGGAAATGATCGACACATGAAAAAGGTTGACATAAGTTTTTGATGTTTTTTTTAGTGTCAAAATGTCCATTCCAGCACATAGATCCCCAATTAGTGCACCATGGGCCTAATGCAGATCTCATCGCAGCAGCATAATTGTTCTCTAATGGGCAAAACCATGTGCACTGCAGGTGGGGCAGATATAACATGTGCAGAGAGAGTTAGATTTGGGTGGGGTGTGTTCAAACTGAAATATAAATTGCAGTGTGAAAATAAAGCAGCCAGTATTTATTCTACGGAGAAACAAAATAACCCACCCAAATATAATGCTCTCTGCATATGTTATATCTGCCCCCCTCCCTGCACTGCACATGGTTTTGCCCATTAGAGAACAATTTTGCTGCTGCGATCAGGTCTGAATTAGACCTCATATCCCCTCACATGGCTCACTTCATTGGACAGGTTGCTATTGCCAATCATAGTCCAAGTGGATGGTAAAGTATGAAAACATGCAAAAGAAAAGAGGAAAAATAAAAAAAAACCTCATGTCAATCTTTTCATGTGTCGAGCATTGTCATGTTGATCATTTGAACCTGTCAACCTTTTACCGTGTCGACCATTTGGTGTCGCCCTATTGCTTGTCAACCTTTTCAGTGTCAACCTATCATCCGTTGCTTTTCTTTTGAATTGTACTGTAATTTTTGGGGTTTTTTTTTTCTGGGGGGGGGGGGGATTCTTAAAACTAGGCCTGGAAATAGGAGAAATCAATTAAATCATTTATGACTTGAGTATGAAATCTTCTACAAATTAACTTGCAACTTCAGGTGAATACTGATTCCTTTTATCTGGCTACTGGTACATTCTGTCTGAGTACTGGTATCTGTATCTAAATACCTTTTACCTGAGTACTGGTACCTTCTGAGTACTAGTACCTTCTATCTGAATGCTGGTACCTTTATCTAAATACTGATACCTTTTATCTGAGTACTGGTAACCTTTTATCTGAGTATTGATACCTTTTACTTGAGTACTGGTACCTTTCATCTGAGCACTGGTACCTAGAAACTGAATACTGATACCTTTAATCTGAAGACTGGTACTTTTCACCTGAGTATAGGTATCTTTCAACTGAGTACTGATACCTTTCATCTGAGTATTGGTATTTATTTACTAATTTATTCATTAACAGTTTCTTATACAGCGCAGCAAATTCCTTTGGAACCTTTGTTGATAGAAAACACTGGGTAAAACCAATATGGAAAAACTAATAACTATTAGCACAGTCTAGCTTACTAATAATTACCTGCTCTTTGCTGTTCCTAAATGCAATCCCCAAGCCCAACAAAACCTGGATTCAGTTTACTGCATGTTATTCAATAATCATCCCCAGAATTACAGTATCTCAAATGCTTGACAGTATAGATCTCCATATTAATGAGGCAAAGAGAGAAAATACGGGAGTAGTATGGTATGCCGGCGGCCGGGCTCCCGGCGACCAGCATACCGGCGCCGGGAGCCCAACCGCCGGCATACCGACAGCGTGGTGAGCGCAAATGAGCCCCTTGTGGGCTTGCTGCGCTCGCCACGCTGCACCCACCATGCTGCACTCGCCACGCTGAGCCCGCCACACTGCGCTCGCCACGCTGCGCCCGCCACGCTGCGCATGCCACGCTGCGGGCACGGTGGCGCGATAGGCACGCCACACTATTTTATTCTCCCTCCAGGGGGGTCGTGGACCCCCATGAGGGAGAAAAAGTGTTAGTATGTCGGCTGTCGGGATTCCGGCGCTGGTATACTGTGCGCCGGGATCCCGACAGTCGGCATACTGAAGACCACCCGAAAATACTGTATCATGTCTTTTTCATTACAAAAGGAAAACATTCTTTAGTTTAGACAGCTAACAATTTCAGTATTTGTATCACCACAAATTAATAGACTCTATTACTTACTGACTTTCTAAAGCATTGACATCCTTTCCAGTGCCAAAGAATGATGGTAAATGCTTTTTTTAATTGAGATATGGTTTTGATTTTAATTCATCATCGTCTTTTGGCAAAACCACCCTCAAGTCTTTTGGTTCGGGTTTGGATTTGAATTTCAATTTAAAATCGATACAAAAGTTGATAAAAATCTATAAAAACAATTTTTTTTTGCAGTCTGCAAGCTGAAATTCGGATTTAAAATATAAATCCCGAAATGCGGAAAAATTTGAACCGATTCGGAACTTGGTTCAGATCGGATCTCTTCTGGGGATCCGGACCAGATTTTGGTTTGGTTGAGATCCACAAATTTCAGGGGGATTTGTATTTCTGGAGAACCGAGCCACACATCTGTATTCTTTGATAGGCATTTTACACACCCATGTTTTATTCAGCAATGACAACCCTACACATTTGTATGTTTTAATTATAAACCCTCATTGTGGGGTATTATCATTTCAAGCCATTACAGTACAATGGTACAATTATCCCATTATTTCTCCAGAAAATACATTTCAGAGTAACATGATGATGACTAAAGAAGAACATTTTTTCAAAGAGAACATTTTGTGTGGAGGAGTAATGTTGGACAAAGAATTTAACACCTGGAGTGACAGAGCTATCTTTTCAGGTCAGAAATAGAGATGAGATTTAGAAGAATAAGAAAAAAGATATTGGATATCACTCATCAAGTCTTCATTAGCAACCTGTCAAAACATTGAATCACCAGGAGCTGTGTGACCTTACTCACTGCTGCCTAACAAAAGAGATCTATTATCACCACATGAAGGATGCAGGGAAAGGAAACTGACAAATGTATTCTGAGCACCTACATTCCTGCTCTGTCATTTTTATATAAAGCAGATATCAGGTATGAAAACGCAAAGGTCTGCAAGCCAGATCTGCTATAAAATGAATTACTAATTTTATTTCTTGGTACTAGGAAAAGGAAATATAAGTGTTTGGGTAGATGGAACATACAATTCTGAAACTTAGAGTTAGGTTGATATAACTTTTGGTTCATGTGACTTTAGCAGTAAGTTTTTCATTGCATCAAGGCAGAGGCGTCTCTTACCCTCTGGACACCCGATGCGGCGGTAAAAAAAAGGGGGCTGAGCTTCATGGTAAGGGGACGGGGTGTCACTGGAGGACCGGGGCTTCATGCCAGTCATCTGTTTTACGATACTTGGGTCTGAAAAGGGGAGAGGCTTCACTTTGTGTCCCAACCCCCGTTTTTCATCACTTGGGGGGTCGGAGGTGGGGGCTTCCTCCCGCGGAGTGCTTTTTCTGCAGTGCCGGCTCCTGCTCAGTGACAGGAGCTGAGTGCTGCCCATAATGTAACAGTGCAGCACTCGACTCCTGTCACTGCACAGGAGCTGGCATTTTGCTGTCACCCCTTGGCGGGTGACACCCGTGAGCGGGCTGCATTCCCCGCACCCCCCTTGTGATGCCAGTGCATCAAGGGAAGAAGGGGCACAAATGTAGAAAATATTCTGTAGTAGATTGGCAGATTGGATAATTAGCTTGGAATGCGATTCCCAATCCTGGAAAATCTCTTTTGCCTGTAATTACCTCTTACAACAGTTGCTGTTACATCTTAAGTCTGCACAGTAAAGGCATGCACAGGTATGGGATGATTCCTGGAGCAGTGGCCTACAGTAGAATAAGCCACATTTTCAGCTTTTGCCATTTAGGAAACTTATGCCTTCTGAAGTCAGATAGTGGAGATGCATATTCAGGGCCGGTTCCGGGGCTTCTGGCGCCCCGGGCGGCATTAGGGGGCGTGGCTTCATACAGGGGGAGTGGTCAGTTACGCCCCCTGTACTGTTGTAGGATGTGCGGTGCGTGATGACGTCATCGCGCATCGCACAGCAAAGGTCCTCTCCACGAAGGTAAACTAGACACTAAGCGTCTAGTTCCCTTCGTGGAGAGGACCTTTGCTGTGCGGTGCGCGATGACGTCAACGCGCACCGCACATCATTACAGTGAAGGTCCTCTCCAGGAAGGGAAATTAGACGCGTAGCGTCTAGCTTCCCTTCACAGCGTGCAGCCCACGAAGGGAAACTAGACGCGTAGAGTCTAGTTTCCCTTCACAACGGACAACGGGCCACGGCAGCGGGGGGCACCACAGCAGCAGCGGATCTTGCCATGGTGCGGCGCCCTCCGGATGGCGCCGGCGCCCTCCGGAAGGCGGCGCCCCGGGCAAAAGTCCTGCTTGCCCGTGGCAAGATCCGCTACTGTGCATATTGCACATTGAACTCCATTCCACAAAGGAGGTCTAAACAAAAGTAGAGATGTACACAGACACCCGTGATTTCTGTTTTAAATCATTGCTGTGTGTTTTGTTTTGGATGGGCAGTACGGAGGGTGTAATGGTTAGCATTACTGCCTCACAGCACTGAGGTCATGGGTTTGATTCCCACCATGGCCCTAACTGTGTGGAGTTTGTATATTCTCCCTGCACTTGTGTGAGGGTAGTGGTGCGGTATAGTGCCTGCTGCAGTGCAGGTGTAGACTCACTACTTACCAGCCACCGCCCCCTCTCCTTCAGGTCGCGGAACCTTCAACGGACCTGGAAACTGCACTTGGACCTGGACATGACGATCTAGTTGGAAGGAGATGGTTGAGTGCCATTCCTCCTAACTGTGGACCAAAATGCTCTCCGAAACCAAGAGAAATAGAGCTTTCAGGCTAGTGAAGGTCATCCTCGGCAGTCTGCCTCAGAGCCCGAATTTCACCTATCAGTACTCTCGCACCATGTGCAAATTCAACCTTGCACTGGCTTGCAAGGTCCACCATTCACCCTGAAGGAAGGGAGACAGATAGGGACAACCACACACAAAATGAACACACAGACAGAGATGTTTCCCACCGTCACAAATCTTGCACTCCGATCTTCTCCACTTACAGGTCCCTGTAAGGAGGCAAAAAGAAAACAGTGTGCGGGCAGCCAATGCGGAAGGAGAGGGGACTGCTGCAGTGGCGCCTCTACCAATTACATAGCACTGCTGCGGCTCCAGTCCCCCTCCTCCTTCTCCCCTGCGGCTGCCCGGGATCTGCCAGCACGAGGAGCCTGACTTCCAGCGGGGAGAGATGGTAAGTATCTATCTATCTATCTATCTATCTATCTATCTATCTATCTATCTATCTATCTGTCTGTCTGTCTGTCTGTCTGTGTCTCTCTCTCTCTCTCTCTCTCTCTCGCTCTATCTATTCTGTCTGCCACAATGTGTAAAAAGGGGGACTGGCTGCCGTAATATGTAAAAAGGGGACACTGTCTACTGTAATGTGTAAAAAGGGTATGCTGTCTGCCGTAATTTTTAAAAAGGGGATGCTGTCTGCCATAATGTGTATAAAGGGGACACTGTCTGCCGTAATGTGTAAAAAGGGGGACGCTGTCTGCCGTAATGTGTAAAAAGGGGACGCTGTTTGCCGTAATGTCTAAAAAGGGAGACTGTCTGCCGTAATGTGTAAAAGGGGCTCTACCTGGTGTAGTGGCGCTACTATGCAGCGCAATTTGAATAATGGAGACTACTGTGCACGTAGTATGAATTGGTATTATTTTCCCCATGAAGCCACGCCTCTATATATTTTTTCACGCGCTTACGGCGCACACTGCCCCTGTCTTGCATGGGGGGGGGGCGCCAATGCTGTTTCTTGCACACAGCGCTAAAATGCTTAGTTACGGCACTGATCAGGGGTGTCAATTATTGAAAAGGGGTCTCTTCAATAATAATATGTATATATTTTATAATATACATTTATCATATATATACAGTATCTGCAAATATATTATGTCAGGCTTACCAATTAGGTGGCTGATATATATATGCTGTTGTCATACATATGAACTATAAAATTATGAAATTATGATTCCAAAGTGAGTTCAAACAAGGAATTACAGCTCTGACCATACTGATTGGTTTATTTACAGGCAAATCAAATTATACAGAATAAGATATACACAGTAGTGATACATATACTAATTATATTTATGCTTTCTTAATTATATAACATAAAACAACATGAAACAATTTAACAAACTTAGACAATTAATAACATAAATTGTATACTTGCAAGTACATAGTTACCATTCTAGGATCATTTTTTCGGTGTGGACATCTCTCCTTCCGCCTCCTGCACTCTCTTTCCTGAGCTCCTGAACTAACTTCCACCCCAACTTCAAATAACTTACTGACTGAACTCATGTACATTTATACAATTTCAACCTGGCATATTCCTTTTGGTTCCCTTGTAACTGAAAACTGGCATTAAGAGTTGTTAGCAAACCAAAAATGTGTGGGTTCACCTACGGCAAATTTATCTCACTTTATAGACCACCATCTCCAGCCTTTAGTTTTATGAAATCCCTTCCATTTTAGAGATACAAGGGATGTATATGATTTATTAAATAAACTTAACTGGCATGAGGACTACACATTGGTTACTACAGATGTTAGTGCTCTGTATATTAACATAGAACATCAATATGGTACTGCAGCATGTAAAGAAGCACTTAATGATTCTTTATTATCTATAGATTTGGATTATATGGTACCGCACAGGATTTAAATTAAATATCACACGAAAATGGGCTCTGATAAATATTGCCCTTATGAGACCAACAATGAAGGAAATATTCACAATCCCTGAAATGGGTATCAAATCTCTAAGGTTGGTGGTGCTCCCAGAGTCAATTGAACATATGAGTATAAGGAAGAGGGAAAGAGAGACTCTGTGTTGGGGCACGCTTGATATAATAAATTGTTTAAAACGTTACTTTTAATTGGTGAAGTTTAAAATTGTAGGCTATACACAGATAAAGACATACAAAAATGAGCACCTCTACATGCAATAGTGTGAACCCTTGTTCTGATGTTGAATAACAACAAAAAAACAATTTGAGGTTAGCGAAATACTCTATGTAGTGTACCTGAGGTGAAAAACTGGAATATCCGTCGATATCCAGGAAATAAAGAAAAAGAGGAGGCAATAATGAATATATGGATTTAAAATAATCAATGGAATATTGCCTTCTGTGAAGGTTCTCCTGGTAGCAATGGAATATCTGTACACTTGGTTGGAAATCAAAAGGTGTAGACTGGAACTTATTCTAAGAAAAGGAGTGGAGTCAAAGGTTGCTCCCACACTTCTGCTTTTTGTGTTGAACACGGATTATTCAATTACTACACCCAATATTCCCTAGTGGTCTCCCATCTAGGTACTGATTCGGCTATTCACTGCTTTGCTTCCAAGATCAGATGTGTTTGGCAAGTGAAAAAATGGCCGTAAGAGATCTGTGAGATCCTGAAAAAGATTTGCCGGGAGCTGCGGCCGGGGCCGAAGACGTTGCACATCCTTCTGGGACTGGTAAGCATATTGTTATTTATTCCTCTTCTGCCATTTCTTCTCTAGCTTTTCTTTTCGATTCTGGGTTGGCTGGATTCCCTAGCAGCCCGCGTCAATTGGCTAGACTCATTGCGCATCGCTTACACAGGATAGGATTGGAAGGGTAGGAGGCGGAGTGCTTCCGTTCCTCTCGATGCTCCTTTGTCCACTGAATTTGGTTAATTGTGACTACAGTGCTGTGGCTAGGGGTCCAGGGAAGTGGCTGTGGGAAGTCTGCAGGGTCGGGCACCCGGCCACAGACTGCACCTCTGATGCCGGCGCTAGACCCCCCGAAGTATCCGCGTTCTCTGGGGGTGTCCACTAAGGCTTTTTCTCCCATCAAGGTTTTTGAATTGGTTATGTGGGTATTCGTTTATCCTACTAGGGTTGCGGGTCAGTTTTTTGATTGGATGGTTTTCGTTTTGGTTCTCGTTTACCTATCTCTGTTTCCGTTTGCGTGGTTGTGCAGGGGTATTGTAGGTCGGCTCTAACTTCCCCCATGTGTTTGGGTGAATGGTTGAGTCTGGGATGCGGTTGGGTCACATATGCAGCCTTTTCCCTTTGGCCGGATGGTGTATCGCCCCTTTAAGGGTGGTCCCCAGAAAGGCCCCCGGTGGTATGTTCGGTATCGACCTTTTCACAAGATACTACGTTTGGTTGGGGATGCGGGCCATTGAGTCTGCCTTTCGACCTCCTTCCAGGTCACCCTAGTTCCTTGCATTTTCTTGGGTTCATTTAGGCAGTGTCTCTATGTAGATACGTGTTTCCCGGGAGGAGGGGGGGTGTTCTGTTTCTTGTGCCTACTATGAGAAATTTTGCTCTTTTTTCGATTGGTGCATCCATTCAGCCTCCGGTTCCACAGGAGTTGCTCGATTCGGGGATGTTTTTTCTCTCCGTAGGCCCAAGTGTTGGTTCGGTCTGCCATGAATTAGAAGTAACTTGGTCTTATTTAGTAGTGTTTGATTGCACATTAGGTCAGGCTTACACAGGTCCGATCGTTGCTGGTTTCCTATAACTTGGCATGTAGGATTGCCCCTATGGGGTGGTTTTCCTGTTTAGTATAGCGGGCTCCCTTGCACGGTTTAACATGGCAAAATTTCGGGAGTTTGTCCTGGGGGTGACAGCAGTCGTTTTTACTGTCCCCGCTTTAATCCGGCTGATTACCGGGGCGGTTTAGCGTAGTTGGCTAGGAAGTCCTTAGCTCTTTCCACACTTCGTGCTTATGATGCAGCATAGCGGGAACGCTTCACTGCGTAAATCTTTGAAGCAATGTTTGTTTGTTTTTGTGTGGAACTATTATGTGAGTGGTAGGTCCAAGGTGGCTATGGATTCTGCCCTTGCGCAACTTATTTGGGTGTTTTGCCTAGTGTGGCGGTCTCTGGCCGGGAATTTTTGCTTTTTAGGCTGTCTTTTGCTTTTGCGTTTTTGGCGCTTTTAGAGTTAGTGAATTGGTTGCGGGCAGCAAGACGTCAGCCATGACCGGTTTGATGTTCAAGAATGTTTGGCTAAGGAATACTGTTGTTTTATGTAACATTGCACGCTATACGATGGATCTGGCTGGCTGTGGCCACTGGGTTTCTCTTAGGGCACAGGGGGAGAAAGCTATTTGCCCTGTGCACTTGGCTAGGGATTATTTATTGTTGCGCCCTCCAGTTGGGGGATCTGTTATTGTTGCATGCGGATGCGGTGCCGCTTACAAAGTTTCAGTTTGCAACTGTGCTTCGGCGCTGCCTGTTGAGATTAGGTTTCACTTCTGCGGATTATGGGACCCATTCCTTTCAGATTGGGGCAGCTACACATGCTGCGGCTGGGGGTCTTCCACCAGTGGCT